>NC_064854.1:67522376-67892938 GCF_024139225.1 Suncus etruscus | reverse complement strand
TGGATTCACCTGATTCACCTCTTTTCCTTAAGTTTCTCTATTGGATTCACCTGTGTTCTTTAAGATTCTTCTTTTTTCCTGAATGTTCTTTGCTGAAGCTGGAACAATTGTACAGTGATCTTTGGGTTATTCCTATTGGTTTCTTTTTACTCTTGATTTCTGCGTGCATAATTACTCACTTGTGATTTGATAATATTGTGTTCCTCATGAATCTTCTAATTCATATTTGATTTTGCTGTGCACTCACTGTTTCTAATTCTTTGTGAATACTGTTTTCTTGTATTTCTTCATCTCATTATTTGATTCACCTGTGTATTTAAAGTTTGTTTTTCTTTCTTGAATGTTCTTTGCTGAATGTTGAACTATTGTGCAGTGATCATTTATTTTTGATTTATGCTTTTATAATTACTCACTTGCGAGTTGACTATATTGTGTTCCTCACGAATCTTTGTCTTCATATTTGATTTTGCTGTGCCTCAGTTTCTATTCCAATACCTTGTGAATACTGCTATTTTCTGGATTTCTTCATCTCTTCTTTATATTGACCTGTGTTCTTTAAGTTTCTTCTTTTGCCCTGAATGTTCTTTACTGAAGTTTGTACAATTCTGCCGTGATCTCTGTGTTATTCCTATTGGTTTCTCTTTAGTCTTGATTTCCGCGTGCAAAATTAGTCCTTTTTGAGCTGACAATACTGTTTTCCTCCTGAAACTTCTTATTAATATTTGAAGTTGCTGTGCAACTGGTTCTGTTCTAATTCTTTGTGAATACTGCTTTCTTTTATATTTCCTCATCTCATTAATTGATTCGCCTGTGTTATTTAAGATTCTTCTTCCTTGAAAAATCTTTGCTGAAGATTGAACAAACGTGCAGTGAACTTTGAGTTTTTCCTATTGCCTTCTTTTTACGTTTGATTTATGATTTCATAATTACACACTTGTGACCTGACAATAATCTGTTCCTCATGAATCTTCTTATACATATTTGATTTTTCTGTGCCTCTTTTTCTATTCCAATACTTTGTGAATACTGTTATTTTGTATATCTTTATGTATATATATTTGATTCACCTGTTCTCTTTAAGATTCTTTATTGGATTCACATGTGTTTTTTTTTTTTTGGTTTTTGGGCCACACCCGTTTGACGCTCAGGGGTTACTCCTGGCTATGTGCTCAGAAATCGCCCCTGGCTTGGGGGGGGACCATATGGGACACCGGGGGATCGAACCGCGGTCTTTCCTTGGCTAGCGCTTGCAAGGCAGACACCTTACCTCCAGCGCCACTTACCCGGCACCTCACATGTGTTTTTAAGTTTCTCTATTGGTTTCACCTGTGTTCTTTAAGTATCTGTATTGAATTCACCTGTGTTCTTTAAGTTTCTCTATTGGATTCACCTGTGTATTTTAAGTTTCTCTATTGGATTCACCTGTGCTCTTTAACTTTACTTATTGGATTCACCTGTGATTCACCTGTGTTCCTTAAGTTTATCTATTGGATTCACCTGTGTTCTTTAAGTTTCCCTATTGGATTCACCTGTGTTCCTTAAGTTTCTCTATTGGATTCACCTGTGTTCCTTAAGATTCTCTATTGGATTCACCTGTGTTCTTTAAGTTTCTCTATTGGATTCACCTGTGTACTTTAAGTTTCTCTATTGGATTCACCTGTGTTCTTTAAGTATCTCTATAGGATTCAACTGTGTTCTTCATGAATCTTATTTATTTTTGAGTTCGTTGTGACTTTCTTTTTATTCTATTTTTTTATGTGTACTGCTTTGTATTTTTGTAATTCTTCTTCTCTTTATCTGTTTCACCTGTGTTCTTCGAGTTACTTCTTCCTTGAATGTTCTTTGCTGAAGCTTGAACAATAGTATAGTTATCTGTGAGTTTTCCTATTGGTTTCTTTTTACTCTTGATTTCTGCCTGCATAAATACTCACTTGTGAGTTGACAATATTGTGTTCCTCATGAATCTTCTAATTCATATTTGATTTTGCGGTGCACTCACTGTTTCTGTTCTAATTCTTTGTGAGTACTGTTTTCTAGTATTTCTTCATCTCATGATTTGATTCACCTGTGTTCTTTAAGTTTCTTCTTTCTTCCTGAATGTTCTTTGCTGAAGCTAGAACAATTGTACAGTGATCTTTGGGTTCTTCCTATTGGTTCTTTTTACTCTTGATTTCTGCGTGCTTAATTACTCACTTGTGAGTTGTCAATATTGTGTTCCTCCTGAATCTTCTAATTCATATTTGATTTTGTTGTGCACTCACTGTTTCTGTTCTTATTCTTTGTGAATACTGTTTTCTTGTATTTTTTCATCTCATGATTTGATTCACCTGTATTCTTTAAGTTTCTTCTTTTTCCTGAATGTTCTTTGCTGAAGCTAGAACAATTGTACAGTGATCTTTGGGTTCTTCCTATTGGTTCTTTTTACTCTTGATTTCTGCGTGCTTAATTACTCACTTGTGAGTTGTCAATATTGTGTTCCTCCTGAATCTTCTAATTCATATTTGATTTTGTTGTGCACTCACTGTTTCTGTTCTTATTCTTTGTGAATACTGTTTTCTTGTATTTTTTCATCTCATGATTTGATTCACCTGTATTCTTTAAGTTTCTTCTTTTTCCTGAATGTTCTTTGCTGAAGCTGGAACAATTGTACAATGATCTTTGGGTTATTCCTTTTGGTTTCTTTTTAATCTTGATTTCTGCGTGTATAATTACTCACTTTTGAGTTGACAATATTGTGTTCCTCATGAATCTTCAAATTCTTGTTTGATTTTGCTGTGCACTCACTGTTTCTGTTCTAATTCTTTGAGAATACTGTTTTCTTGTATTTCTTCATCTCATTATTTGATTCACCTGTGTTTTTTAAGTTTGTTCTTCTTTCTTGAAAGTTCTTTGCTGAATGTTGAACTATTGTGCAGTGATCCTTTTAGTTTTGATTTATGCTTTCATAATTACTCACTTGTGAGTTGACTATATTGTGTTCCTCACGAATGTTTGTCTTCATATTTGATTTTGCTGTGCCTCAGTTTCTATTCCAATACCTTGTGAATACAGCTATTTTCTGGATTTTTTCATCTCTTTTTTATATTGACCTGTGTTCTTTAAGTTTCTTCTTTTGGCCTGAATGTTCTTTACTGAAGTTTGTACAATTCTGCCGTGATCTCTGGGTTATTCCTATTGGTTTCTTTTTAGCCTTGATTTCCGCGTTCAAAATTACTCCTTTTTGAGCTGACAATACTGTGTTCCTCCTGAAACTTCTTATTAATATTAGAAGTTGCTGTGCTACTGTTTCTATTCTAATTCTTTGTGAATACTGCTTTCTTTTATATTTCTTCATCTCATTAATTGATTCGCCAGTGTTATTTAAGTTTCTTCTTTCTTGAAAAATCTTTGCTGAAGATTGAACAAACGTGCAGTGATCTTTGTGTTTTTCCTATTGCCTTCTTTTTACGTTTGATTTATGATTTCATAATTACACACTTGTGACCTGACAATATTCTGTTCCTCATGAATCTTCTTATACATATTTGATTTTTCTGTGCCTCTTTTTCTATTCCAATGCTTTGTGAATACTGTCTTTTTGTATATCTTTATGTATATATATTTGATTCACCTGTGCTCTTTAAGATTCTTTACTGGATTCACATGTGTTCTTTATGTTTCTCTATTGGTTTCACCTGTGTTCTTTAAGTATCTGTATTGGATTCACCTGTGTTCTTTAAGTTTCTCTATTGGATTCACCTGTGTATTTAAGTTTCTCTATTGGATTCACCTGTGTTCTTTAAGTATCTCTATAGGATTCAACTGTGTTCTTCATGAATCTTATTTATTTTTGAGTTTGTTGTGACTTTCTTTTTATTCTATTTTTTTATGAGTACTGCTTTATATTTTTGTAATTTTCTTCTCTTTATCTGTTTCACCTGTGTTCTTCGAGTTACTTCTTCATTGAATGTTCTTTGCTGAAGCTTGAACAATAGTGCAGTTATCTTTGAGTTTTCCTATTGGTTTCTTTTACATTTGATTTCTGCGTGCATAAATACTCACTAGTCAGCTGACAATATTGTGTTCCTCATGAATCTTCTTGTTCATATTTGATTTTGCTGTGCCACTGTTTCTATTCTAATTCTTTGTGAATGATGCTTTTTTTTTGTATTTCTTCATCTCATGATTTGATTCAATTGTCTTCTTTTTTTTTTTTTTTTTTTTTTTTTTTTTTTTTTTTTTGGTTTTTGGGCCACACTCGGTAATGCTCAGGGGTTACTCCTGGCTATGTGCTCAGAAGTTGGTCCTGGCTTGGGGGACCATATTGGACACCGGGGGATCGTACCGCGGTCCGACCAAGGCTAGCACAGGCAAGGCAGTCACCTTACCTTTAGTGCCACCGCCCGGCTCACCATTGTGTTCTTTAACTTTCTTCTTTTTTTCTGAATGTTCTTTGCTGAAGCTGGAACAATTGTGCAGTGATCTTTGGGTTATTCCTATTGGTTTCTTTTTTTTAACATAATTCTTATTTTGGTCATAGTGGCTTTCATATTGTTGACAATAATATTTTAGGTACATATGTACATAAAATCAGGGGGGATTCCTATCACCGGTTTGTCTTCCCTACTCCTCCGTTTTTGTCCTACCTTCCATATCCACTTCCCTCACCCCCAGCGCTGCTAGAATATGTGGTCCCCTCTGTACCTATCCTATTTCTCCGTAGTCTTACTCCTGTTTGGTCCTGATGCCTCCTTTATTTCCCCCTCTAATTGGTGGGCAGGACTAGCTAGTCAAGTTATATGGTTTGTTTGAAGAGGAGAAAAATGATAAACTGGGGTAAAATTCTAATACACCAGGAATAAGCAGAATTCTTCTAGATGCTCTTGCCATCGGTTTGAGAGATGAAGGAGAAAAAGAAGGTGAAACAGTCCACCCCTACAAAATGAAGTGTCAAATATCTATTAAGAGTTCCAACAATAATGCTAAGCACCCCAAAAACAGAACAAAACAAACAAACAAACAAAAATGCTGTGGTCTTGAGAAAGGCATCATGGCAGAGCCCATGAAGAGAGAAAAGGAGGGCCCTGAGAGATCACATGGAGGCAAGGCGTCTACCTTTCATGCAGAAGGTCATCGGCTCGAATCTCTGCGCCCCACATGGTCCCTCGTGTCTGCCAGGAGCAACCTCTAAGCCCGGAGCCAGGCTTAATCCCTGAGCACTGCCGGGTGCCACCCAGAAATCTGAAAAGAAAAAAAAAAGAGAAAAAAAGATAAGTGGGGGGCAATAACTTCAATAACCACACTAAAACAAAGAAATCGACCAAAAATAGATAGGTAAATAAAAATAATAATAGTAGTACATGAAGATAAAAAGTAATATATGAAAAATAAACAATGTGTTTTTTTTCCCTCCTGCCCAGGCACAGTAAATATTGGGGTCATTCAAAAACGGATTCACATGGCCTAAGAGATATGGGGTTTCTTGGCCCTTGGAGTATATTGTCATGGGATCAACTATAGACTCTGTTAATGATCCTTTATTCTCCTGGTGGTGCCTTTGTGGAGTTTGGGAGGCTTCTGCTCCATTCTGGGTGTTATAGTGAGACCTTTGTATCTAGAGATCTCAGTATCTGCACAGTTACAGGGGTGGGACTTATGATGAAGTCAGTCTTTGTGGTTGTAGAAGTTCTGTTCCCTCAGTGTCACTCCAGTCCATCTGTTGTTGGTGGTCTTGGTCTTGGCACTAACCCTGGGATGGCACCTAGGATAACGCCTTTCCTTGCGTTTCCAGAAGCCCCATTCCGTTACAGTTGTCTCTGCCAGACCTTTGGAACTGGGGATCATGGTTGTTGTGCAGGTCGTAGCTCAAACCCTAGGCTAGGGCTTTTTTATTGGTCCCAAGATATATACAGTCTGGTCCTGGTTCTAGCAGTCAGTCCTCTGTAAATTGCGTTTTTGGCTTCTGGACCTACCAGCGGGTGACAAATCTTCTGATTTTGTTTTATCGGTGGCTAGTAGGGCAGGATAACCTGCTCTTAAATTAAGTTGTTCCCCTTTTCTTGGTGTCAGGATATCGTATTAGAACTGGCACTCGTTGGTGTTCCAGCAGTAATAAGGTTGTTCCGGATGGGGTTTGTTACCTGCAGCTGTTGTGAAGGACTGTGCCATTTCTGTGACTGGGATCCAGGGTTCAAGGTTGGATGGATGGGATCTAATCTCCTGAGGTCTAAGTTGATTCCACATGACATATTTTTAAGGTAGGAGTTATCCCTGTATTGTAAACAACTCTGAGTTTCTATCTCTAGTAGATAAAAGCTCTTTTTTATGTGAAAGCTTTCCCCTTTTTTTAGTGTGCCTTTGCAGAGAGAAATGGTGCTATGTTATATTGTTGGTGCCTTTGGGGGTGGACAGAGAGGAAAACAAAAGCAGGTCACATACCCAAAAAAGATTAGAAAAAAATAGGATTAAAAATGTATGTGCTCACATATGTATATGTGGACAAGGAAGTTAAAAAATGAATTAACGGAGTATTTAAAGGACCAAAGAGGTGCAAAAGACTACCTTACATTTGGGGAAAGGCAGGTAAAGAGGTGGTGTAATACAGGTCTTATGTTTATGTTGGGAGTATAGGTTTTCCCGTTGTCTTTTGGGTTTTTCTTGTAGTGTGTGGGTTTCCAGGCACCTTTCCATCACACCCCCTGACCTTCTTCAGATTGGTGAAAGATTTGCAGCAGGGAGGTCTTGGGAAGGGTTCTTGTATTGGGGCTACTTTTGGAACTAAGTCCGGTTTCAAGTAACAGTCCTCCTTAGGGGGAGATGGTAGGGAGGGCCACGCAGCATGGGTCTGAAGGGGAGTTAGTTGCCTTTTCTTGCAGGAGACGAAATGTGGGTTTGACTGGGTGTCTCTTCGTTTGGGTACTGGGTACTGGTTCATTGGGGTAGGAGGTCAATCTTGATGCCTAATAGATTAAGGACTGAGGGTGAAGAGTGTTAATACAGTGGGAAGTATGGATGGGAATGAGGGATGAGGGGGTATTTGGATTTCCAAAGGGGGGAAAGGGGAAGGTATATAGTAAGGGTAGGAAGGGAGAAACGAGAAAATACATTGGAAAGGAAGGGAAAAGAGGAAAGAAAAAAGTAGACAGAAGAGTGGAGAAGAAATGATAAAAAGAGAAAGTAGTGAGAAGAGAGGAGAGAATAGCAAGGGAATGTGGGTTTGCTTGAGTGTGTTCTATGAGTATAGTCTGTAGTTTAAGTCCGTATGTCACGGGTACTGCTTCAGTGGTCTAACTGGCCACGTGCTTCGATTCCTAAAAGAAGGTATAACCTTGAAAAAAAGTGTATGTTAAAGAGTTTTCTCGGGACCATCTCGTAGTGCCAGCTAGGAATGGTATCTCGTGTGGTATCCTGAGCTGCCATCTTGGTTTATCCACCCTTTGTATCCAAGGATGTCTGTGGACAGAAAAGCTGAGAGGTTATTTTAAATATAGTAAAATAAGGCATTAAAACATGATGTTATGGGATGATTCCATTAAAGTCAGTGATTTCCAGTGGTAGTCTTTACCTGTGATCCTGGTTACGATTTCCAAGGGATTATTGTGGGCCTTTGTCATAGAAGGCTGATTACGTACCTGTTCTCCCTATGCTGTCATTTCTGGTGCTGCTGTTTTCTTTGTGGTATAGAGTGGTCAAGAGTTTGCGTTGTCCCTTTTTTCATGTATTTTGGGCGCTGGACTCGAGTATATGTTGGCTATTACAGTGTTTAGAGATTCTACCCTATTAAACCCTATTATTTGATTGTTGAGTGTTAGTTGTGTATAAGATGTATGTTCTAGGTGCTTGAGAATAGTGCTATCATTCTGTGTTTATCTTTGATCTTCTGACTTATTTCGTTTAACATAACATGTTCTAGATCCATCCATGTGGCTGCAAAGTCTGTGATTGTATCATTTCTGACTGCCATGTAATATTCCATTGTGTATAGATACCACATCTTAATGATCCATTCATCTGTTGTTGGACATCGAGGTTGGTTCCAAGACTTGGCTATTATACTGAGTGCTGCAATAAATAGTGGGGTGCGCACGTATTTTGGAATGAATGTCCTTCCAACTTGGGGGTATATACCGAGGAGAGCAATCGCTGAGTCAAATGGCAGCTCAATTCTGAGTTCTTTGAGCACTCTCCAGACTGTTCTCCAGAGGTGTTGGACTAGGGGGCATTCCCACCAGCAGTGGATGAGAGTTCCTTTCATACCGCATCCCCACCAACAGAGATTGTTCCCATTATTTTTGATGTGAGCCATCCTTACTGGTGTAAGGTGGTATCTCATTGTTGTCTTGATTTGGATCTCTCTGATGATGAGTGAAGGTGAGCATGCTTTTATGTGTTTGTTGGCCATCCTTCTGTCTTCCTCAGAGAAGTATCTATTCATTTCTTCTCCCCATTTTATGGCTTTATTTGGTTTTGGGTGGCTCAGCTTTCTGAGTGCTTTTTATGTTCTAGATATCAGCCATTAATTTGATATGTCGAGTGAAAAGATTCTTTCCCATTCTGTTAACTGTCTTCTTGCATTAAGTAAGGTTTCTTTCGCCATGTAGAAGCTTTTTAGTTTGATATAGTCCCATTTGTTTATGTTTGATGCTAAAGTTCTTGCCATTGGTGCTTCATTCTCGAAGACCTTTTTGATATATAGGTTTTCGAGTGTTCTACCTATTTTGTTCTCGATAAACTTGATAGATTCGGGTCTGATTTCAAGGTCTTTGATTCTTTTTGAGTTGACTTTTGTATAAGGAGTGAGCTATGGGTCAATTTTCACTTTCGTACATGTGGTTTTCCAGTTGTACCAACAGCATTTGTTGAATAGGCTTTCTTTGTTCCATTTTAAGTTCCTGCCTCTTTTATCAAATATTAGTTGGCTGTATATCTGGGGGTTTATGTCTAGGATTCTGTCCTGACCCACTACTCTGAGGTCCTGTCTCTGTTCCAGTAC
This sequence comes from Suncus etruscus, assembly GCF_024139225.1. Taxonomy (NCBI): domain Eukaryota; kingdom Metazoa; phylum Chordata; class Mammalia; order Eulipotyphla; family Soricidae; genus Suncus; species Suncus etruscus. The sequence goes on along the minus strand of NC_064854.1, from coordinate 67,883,967 downwards.
CATGCTGTTTTGATTACTATGGCTTTATAGTATAGTTTCAAGTTAGGTAAGGAGATGCCACCCAGCTTCTTGTTTTTTAGTATTTGTCTGTGTCTTTTGTGGTTCCAATGAATTTTGTGATTGATTGTTCTATTTCTTTAAAGAATGGTGTTTGAATTTGGATAGGGATTGCATTAAATTTATATAGTAGTTTGGGTAGGATAGTCATTTTGACTATGTTAATTCTACCTATCCATGAGCATGGGATATTCTTCCATTTCTTTAGATCCTCTTCAATTTCTTTCTGAAGTGTTTTGAAGTTTCCCTGGTATAGGTCTTTCACTTCCCTTGTAAGGTTGATTCCTAGGTATCTGATATTTTTTTATACTATTTTAAATGGAATTGTATTTTTAATCTCTCTTTCCTCTACTTCGTTGTTTGTATATAGAAATGCTACTGTCTTTTGTGTATTGACTTTGTATCCAGCCACTTTGCTGTATTGGTTGATTATTTCTAGGAGTTTTATTGTGGACTCTTTAGGCATTTCGATGTATATCATCGTATTGTATGCAAATAGAGATAGTTTGTGTTCCTCTTTCCCAATTTGGATTCCTTTGATTCCCTTATCTTGTCGGATTTCTATTGCTAGGACTTCTAAGGTTATATTGAATTAGAGCGGAGAGAGTGGACAGCTTTGCCTAGTTCCTGATCTTAGTGGTAATGCTTCTAGTTTCTCGCCAATAAGAATAATGTTGGCTATCGGTTTTTCATAGATAGCTGTAACTATCTTGAGGAAGGATCCTTCTAACCCTATTTTGCTGAGTGTCTTTAACATGAAAGGGTGTTGGATTTTGTCAAACGCCTTCTCTGCATCGATTGATATGATCATGTGGTTTTTGTCTTTCTTGTTGTTGATGTGATGTATAATGTTGATTGATTTGCGTATGTGAACCAACCTTGCATTCCTGGTATAAATCACATTTGGTCATGATGTATGATCTTTTTGATGAAGTGCTGGATTCGGTTTGCTAAGATTTTGTTGAGTATCTTTGCATCTATGTTCATTAGTGTGATTGGTCTGTAGTTTTCTTTTTTGGAGGTGTCTTTACTATCTTTTGGACGGAGTGTGATATTGGCCTCATAAAAGGAATTGGGGAGGATTCCAGTTTTCTCTACGGTTTGGAAGAGCCTATGGAAAAGTGGTAGTAGGTCTTCTCGAAATGTTTGGTAGAATTCCCCTGTAAAACCATCTGGGCCTGGACTTCTGTTTTTAGGGAGTTTCTTAATTACATCTTCAATTTCCTCTGAGGTGATTGGTCTATTTAGGCTTTCTAGTTCTCCCTTTTCCAGTCTTGGAAGATGGTATTTTTCTAGGAATTTGTCGATTTCTGCTGGGTTCTCTAGCCTAGTTGAGTATAGTTGTTCATAGTATGATCTCATGATATGTTGTATTTCTGGGGGTTCTGTTGTAATCTCTCCCCTTTCATTTGTGATCCTACTGATTTGGGTGTTTTCCCTCTTTTTTTTGGCGAGTTTTGCCAGTGGTTTGTCTATCTTGTTTATTTTTTCGAAAAACCAACTCCTAGTCTCATTGATTTTTTTGTATTGTTTTCTTAGTTTCTATGTTGCTTATTTCGGCTCTGGTTTTTATTATTTCTTGCCTTCTGGTCGTGGTTGGATTTCTCTGCTGCTGCTTTTCCAATTCCTTGAGGTGATCGTTTAAACTGTTGATTTTATTGTTTTCCGGTTTCTTGACATAGGCCTGTATTGCTATGAGTTTCCCGCTAATTATTGCTTTTGCTGTGTCCCACAAATTTTGACAAGTTGTCTCCTCATTATCATTTGTCTCAAGGAATCTTTTTATTTCTTCCTTGAGTTTTTCTTTGATCCAGCTGTTGTTGAGCAGCATGTTGTTTAATCTCCAGGTATTAGTTTTTCTCCATTGTTTCTTCTTGAAGTCAATTTTGACCTCTATTGCATAGTGATCTGATAGGGTACTTCTAATGATCCTTACATTTGTGGTCTTATATAGGTTGGCTTTGTATCCTAAGACATGGTCTATTCTGGAGAAGGATCCATGTGGGCTTGAGAATAATGTGTATTCTGCTTTCTGGGGGTGGAGGGCTCTTATTGCTTTGCTATTTTTCTGTTTGGTGGATCTGTCCAGTGGTGATAGTGGAGTATTGAAATTCCCTACTATTATCACATTTCCTTTCATGTGTTTCTCCAGGTTTGCGAGCAGTTGTCTCACATATTTTGCTGGCTCTATATTAGGTGCATAGATATTGACCAGGTTTAGTACTTTTTGATCTAATGTTCCCCTGATCAGTAGGTAGTGAACCTCTTTGTCTTTGATCACTTTCTTGAGTTTGAATGCAATTTGGTCTGATACAAGAATGGCTGTCCCTGCTCTTTTTTGTTTTCCATTGGCCTGTATAATTACTTTCCATCCCTGTATTCTAAGCTGGTGTTTATTCTGTAGTTGTAGGTGTGTTTCTTGGAGACAGCAGAAGTCTGGTTTATTTTTCCCAACTTAGTTCTCTACTGTGTCTTTTATTTGGAGAGTTTAGTCCATTAACATTTAGGGAAATTATTGAAAAAGAGGACTGTTGTGCATTTGTATTTTGTGGAGTGGTTGAAGTTACAATCGGGGGTTTGGATTGTGTAATTTGTCTCTGAGTAGGTCGTTTAAGATCGGCTTAGTTTGCATAAATAGTTCAAGTTCGTTCATGTTTGAGAATGTTTTTAGTCTGCCCTCCCATATGAATGATAGTTTTGCTGGGTATTGGACCCTGGGTTGGAAATTTCTTTCATTCAGTCGTTTAAATATGTCATTCCACTGTCTTCTTGCTTGAATTATTTCAAATGGGAGATCTGGTTTGATTCTTATGTCCTTTCCTTTGTACTTGAGGTTTTTTCCTCCCTTATTGCTTTAAGGAGTTCCTCTTTCTCTTTGTTTTTTTTTTTTTTTTGTTTGTTTGTTTTTTTGTTTTATTTTTTTTTTGCCATTTGGATTATTATATGTCTTGGTGTTGGTTTATTAGGGTCTATTTTATTAGGGATTCTCTTGGCTTCCTGGATTTGCCCTGAATTTTCTTTCCAGAGGGTGGGGAAGTTCTCTGTTATTATCTCCCTGACTACCTGTTCTTCCCCTTTCCCTATTTCCTCCCCTTCAGGTATACACACAATTCTTAGATTGTTTCTTTTGTCCTTGTTCATTAGATATTGGATTTTTCCTTCCAGTGCTTTGCGTTTTATTTCTTTGTTGGTTTCTTGATCATTTATTTTTGCAGTTTTCCTTCGAGTTCTTCAATGTGCTTCTCCAACTCTGTGTTTCTGCTCGTAAGGCTTGTTACTTTGTCTTTTAATTCCTTCATTTCCTTTTGTATGGACTCTCTCATGTTCTTTGACTTTTCTTCTTTAATTTGGTTGATTCGTTCATCCATGGATTTCTTATATTTGGCAGCTAGGGTTTCTTTGATTTCTTTTATTAATTCTTGCATTTCCTTCCTCATGGCCGCTTTTAGGTCTTCTTCCCATGGATCTTTGTGTTTTCCTGGACTTGGAAACTTGCTAGGGTTTGTCACGGTGTCTCTCGATATTAGGGATCTCCTTGATTTATGCATATTTCTTTGTATTTAATGGTGTGCTTTGGAGTGCTGTGGCTTTTAATTTCGGCCTGCTTTGGTCCCCTGTGGTGTGAAGATGGGTCCCTTTCCTGAGAGTGGTTCTAGAGGGGGCTGTTGGGTGAGCTTGTTGAACCTAGCTCTTTCTTCTCCCCTTTGCTACTTAGTGGTCAGCCTTGTCACTTTTCTGCTCCTTATTTCAGTCAGCGGTGCAGTTCCGCTCCTGGCCACAATGGTTGCTGGCGTTGTTTAGCCTAGCTGTCTGTCCTCCCTCCTCTGGGAGTTTATGGTGCTCTACCCGTTCCAAGCCTCTGCTGAAAAAAAAAATTCCCTCTGCCAAACCCTGCAGACTCTGCCCTCAGCCTTGTGGAGTCCCAGGTCCGTTCCAGGGTTCAGGGGGCGGGGTGGTGGACTGCTCTAGGTCACCCAAGGGTCCAGGTGGCCGACCCAATCTCACCCCGTCAGTTGGTGCTAGTCTGTCCCAGTGGCGCAGGTGAAGGATTCTCCTCCCCCCTCCTACCTTCCACTTGGGCTTGGGGTCCCTGGGGCAGCTTGCTTGGATTGCCACGCCACTGCAGGGCTGGGCATCCACGTGGGTGGGAGGGACTTACCCAGTCGGCTCTCCACTCGGGCTTGGGGTCCCTGTCACTGGGGCGGGCGTCCACATGGGACGATAATAAAATCTTAACTAATCATTACATTAAATGTTTTGTTAATGATAAAATATAATATCAATATAGAAGTTATATGCATATTTACACATATTTTACTGAAGTATTCTAAAGATGTACTTGTAAGAATAAGACAATAAATAAGAATAAAAAGAATAAGATAAAGTGAACTTTATTATAATCATATATGCCATGATACTTTGTAGAATCAGACACACAACCATGGAATATGTGTTTTGTTATTTGCTTATTTTTGTTTTTTTGGGCCACACCTGTTTGATGCTCAGGGGTTACTCCTGACTAAGCACTCAGAAATTGCCCTTGGCTTGGGGGGACCATATGGGATGCCGGGGGATCAAATTGCGGTCCTTCCTTGGCTAACGCTTGCAAGGCAGACACCTTACCTCTAGCGCCACCTCACCAGCCCCTTGTTATTTGCTTTTGACATATGAAAACAAGATGTACAGGGCTGAAGCGATAGCAGAGTCTTAGAGCATTTGCCTAGCCTGCTGAAGACCCGGGACAGACCCGGATTTAATCCTCAGAATCCCATATAGTACCCTGAGCCTGCCAGGAGCAAATTTTGAGAGCAGAGCCAGAAGAAACCCCTGAGCATCACTGGGTGTTGCCCCCAACAAACAAACAACAACAACAAACTGAGTTGTACAAGTGCAAAATTTATTGGCACAATAGCAACTAAAATTTAGATTGGAGTATGGGGGTGAAGGAGAGAGGGCTAAGGTTTCAGATTAATTGCATAAGTTCATTTTCTACTGAAAATATCTAAAGCACTGGAATTTGCAATAATGTATTCCTTATGTCCTTTTTACTTTAAAACAGCTCTACCTTACAATTAGCTAAAAGGAAAAATGACAACTGGTTCCGTTATACTCAACTTGTATTCAATAGTATGTTCAGTTGTGAAAAACCACTAAATGGACTGATTAAGATAAGGGAACAAGAAAGATTAACAGCACACACCAAAAAAAACCACAGTCCTTAATCTATATTTAATTGAAGATTTTTCTTTACAAAGCAACTTCAGAAAGTGCAAAATTTCAATGCTTCTTAGACATGACTCCTTAGTCAACTATTTTTCTTTAAGCAAATAGTTATATATTAAACTTCTGCAGTATGAAAAATAAAGATAACAGTAATAAGAAAAAATATAAAGACCCACCTAAATTTAAGGGGAAAAAAGATGATATAACTGATAAAAATGTTCATAATATTCTATAAAATAAAGCAATAATGGTTGGTAGTTTATGCAGCTGACTTAAAAATAGGTAGAAGTTTTATATAGAATATAATTATATTGAGATGAAAGATTATGCATATGTATCTAAGTAAGTTCCATCATAAACTTTGTATAAATGCATCCCTATTAGATATCCCTAGACAACAAATTCACTTCAGAGAATAAGTTTCTCTTTATGCTCAGGATTCTGTGTACCTCCACTTAGAGTGGTCCAAGTAGGTCAAGAATAGTAGACTTTTGTTAGTTTATATGACATTATTGTTTGTCACTTCTCTGTACCAAAAATGAGTTAATAATATCAAGAAGCATTCTGCATTGATAACTATATATAATATTTAATAATTGGCAAAATATAGGTTGAGTTATTATGACTAAAATCAACTCTATTGCTCCTGGGATATATTAAGATACATTCAGGTAACATTAGCATCTCATATAAAACAAACCCCTTGAGGGAGGAAAGACAGTGCAAGGTTCAACCCCAATTTTATCTCATACATTTTGAAATACCACTAGAGTTTTATTAGGACAAATTTCTAAGCATGCAGCCAGGATTAAATCCTGGTCACATAAAAGCCCACCCCAAGGAAGAAATAAAGTGAATGTTTAGAATAAATTTCTTGTTTTCATATGAGTTTATCTACATATTTATTAAAAACTTTTCATCAATTATGTTCACTAAATATTATGTAGATACTTTTCATATGTACATAATAAAATACAATATTATATAAGATACAAAGAGATATAATATGTGTAAAATTTAAAAAGAATAGTGCAATAAACAAATACATGCTTATCTACAACCATTTTACAAAACCCATCAATGGTGCCAGATGAGAAGGCAGTAATGAATGCACATAGGAAAATTGGTTTTATTCCTAACACCTCATGGTTACACATGTGCAATCTGCATCATTTCAGAGTATGACCCCAAACTTCCCCCAGCAAATCACAGTATTACTATCACTTTCCAAGTCTTCTAAATGTTATGTTTTATTTTCCCCATTCCAAATAACCATAATCATATTTCTTATGATTTTTTCCTCTTTACAAAACTCACAAAATATATGCAAATAGCAAGCAGTTTACTTCTTTGAGAGTTTGTTCTTTAAATGAAAGTATCAACTATTCTATTGCATTTAGCTTTTTTACTTCAAAGTTATTGAAGATGTATGAGATTGTAATCTACTTATTTTACTGCTGTTTACTATTTTCCTAATATGACTATTCCACAATTTATATATTCAGCCTATTATTGAATCATTTCCATGATTATATATTCTGTTCACAAACAGTGCTTCTAACACTGTTCTGGCACATACTTCTTGTGGTTTTCAGGAATACAGACAAGAATGAAATTTGTAGGTCATAGAATTGGTGCACCTTCAATTCAATTGGAAAAAAATTAAATAATTTTCAATGACAGTTTTAGTTTACAAGTCCACCAAGTATATAAATTGTTTTAATAGCTCCCTAGAGTAGGAAAAAAATACCTTTTCTTAGATTGGCGGTTGGAGGGTGGAGAGATAACACTGGGGTAAGATGTCTGCTTTACAAGCAGCTAACCCCATTCAATTCTCCTGAGCACCACCAGGAGTGGTCCCTAATAAAAGATTTATGAGAAAGCCCTAAACACTTTCATGTAGCCAAAAAAGAAAAAAATACCTTTTTATCAAATGTAAATATATCTTATTCTGGTGCTTATGAACTAACTTCTCATTGTAGTCTTTATTTAATTTCTATTCTCCTGCTTCTGAATGAGATTAAACATTAAGGAGTCACTCTTGGCAGTATCCAACAGTGCTTGGCAGACCATGTGGTGCTGAGGATCCAACAAAGCCTCCTTTATGCAAAGCATTCCAGTTTACAGAACCATTTCCCAACCCATTCCAATTATTTTTGAACTTTCGATTCTCAAATGAAATACCTCTTAGAAATTCTATTTATTTTGTATTTGTTCTTAAACCCCAATTTTTTACTCACAGTTTTCTCCCATTACCCTATCTTTAAGAGTCACTTAATCACCATTAACGTAAGATACACACTTATCATAATTAAGTGTATGTTTCATGCTTTTTCTCAGAACTTCGGTTTTGTTGATTTGCTTAATTATTATAATTTTGCCTCTTCCCACCCTTTGACTAAGGAAGCCCCCATCCACCACCTTCCTCTCAAACCCATAAACAATTTCAATCCTTTAACCATAGCAACAAATTACCTCAAATTTCTCCATAATTACCCTCTTTGCAAATGGATTATAAGATATTTACCTCATAAACAATGAAATAGCATCTTTAGAGCACAGAAAGTCTTAGAGTATCAAATTATAAGGACTGTTTGCTAAAATATTAAGAAATAATTCAGGGGCCCGGAGAGATAGCACAGCGGCGTTTGCCTTGCAAGCAGCCAATTCAGCAACATAAGTGGTTGGTTCAAATCCCGGTGTCCCATATGGTCCCTCGTGCCTGCCAGGAGCTATTTCTGAGCAGACAGCCCTTCCATACAATATGATCGTAACAGCCCTTCCATACAATATTTTACAAGCCAGGAAAGAGTGGAATGATATATTCAAAATATTATATGAAAAAACTTTCAGTCTAGAGGTTGTTACCCTACTGAGCTATAATTTAGACTTGAGGGAGGGATAAGGACCTTCCCATGCATATGAACTGGTAGCATTTGCAACAGCTATATCAATTCTCCCCAAAATACTGAAAGGCTGTTTATAAAAATACAGAATTATTTTTAATAATATTTTTTATTTTGACCAAAGTGGATCACATATTTTTCACAGTAATATTTTAGGTATATAGTAACATTGAATCAGGGGCATTCCCACCACCAATGTTAACCTCCCCCCCACCATTCATGTATCCTATATCCTCTTCCTTTGCTCCCTGGGCTGCTAGTATAAGTGGTCCCCTCTGTGTCTAGCTTGTTGTAGATTGGGTATCAATCCTGTTGTCATTGGCTTTGGATTTGGTAACTAAGTCTGATCATTTTTTATTTCTACTCAATGTTCATACGACTGTTTGGTCTTGGTAACCTCCATTATTTCCCCCTCAGTTTGTGAGGCAGAACAAAATAGTTCACGTTATGTGGTTCTGTTTGAAGGAAAGAAGGAAAAGAAGGGGGAGCAAAAATGAAACAAGCAAAAACTTGAGGAGTTCTTCTTGAGGCTTCTTGAGAAGAAAGGCAAAAAGGAAGAAAAACATAGCAATAATACTAAAAAAAGAATCAAACTAAAAACCCAAAAAAGCACCACAGCAATAAATACAACAACCAAACAATACTCTCAATCCCAAAATAAAAACAAAACAGAGCTCAAAAACATAAATCAAAACAAAATAAAAAACAATAATAACACTAAAAAATTAATTTGTGCTTTTTTTTTGCATAGGCACAGTAAATATTGGGTAGGTTAGAAAGGGAATTCCCTTGACCTAAGAGATACAGGGTTTCTCTGCCCTTGAAGTATACTGTCATGTGCATAACTCCTAGTTCTGTACCTCTTTGTTTACTCTCGTCTAGGTCCTTTTGTGGTGTCTGGAAACTATTCACTCAGTCATGGATGATGAGATCAGGCCTTTGTAACTAGAGGTCTTGGTTGTTGTACAGATTGTAGGTCAAAGCCTAGACTAGGGTCTTTTTATTGGTCCCAGGATAAGTTCTGTCCAGTCATGGTTATCACAGTCAGTCTTCTCTTTCTCTATCTATCATCTTTATCTATCTATCTATCTATCTATCTATCTATCAATCTATCTATCTATCATCTATCTATCTATCTATCTATCTATCTATCTATCTATCTATCTTCATATACAAAGCTACAAAGCACAGAGTCAGTAACACTAAAACCATGATATCTATGCTGCAACATGATAATGGGCCACTTTTTAAAGTGGCAGGCAAGCCTGGAGATATGGAAAATGTAGGGTATGATTGATTATGAAACACTGGTGGTGGGAGTTAACATTGGTGGTATGATTTGTTAGGTTTCAGTTATTGAATATACACCACCCTTACCAGTGTAAATTTTCCATTTCCCTCCTCTGCCACCACCTGCCTGTCTTCAAGACAGACATTTTAGTTCTCTCTCTATTATTGTCATAGTAGTTGTTACAGCAGTTATGGGCTGGTCCTTCCAGACAAAACTTTATTGTCTCTGGGTATTATTATCATACTCTCTTTTATTTTATTTTTCTTAAATCCCACAGACAAGTGAGACTATTCTGTGTCTATTATTCTCCTTCTGACTCATTTCACTCAGCATGATAATCTCCTGTATCTATCCATGTTTGGGCAAATTTCACGACTTTGGTTTTATAATTAATTATTGTATTCTACACAATACCAGTCATTTAAAGTTCCATGTCTTGGTTTATACACAATATTTGGTTAATTTTTCAAGTATTCTGAGTCCTTTAATAAAATAATACATTTTATTTGAATCATTAAGTTCAACTTTTTTTTTTTTTTTTGGTTTTTGGGCCATGCCCGTTTGACACTCAGGGGTTACTCCTGGCTATGCACTCAGAAATCGCCCCTGGTTTGGGGGGGACCATATGGGACACCGGAGGATCGAACCACGGTCCATCCGCTTGCAAGGCAGACACCTAACCTGTAGTGCCACCTTCCCAGCCTCCAAGTTCAAATTCTTAATTGTGTTAATTAGATATTTTATTCTCTAATTTTATAAGTCTAGTCTCTTAGCTATAATGTGTTCAATTTCTTTCTATTGTACGGTATTTCATTTCATATATATGTTTTATTAATATGTATCTATTATGATATGATGTATATAAATATCTTCAGTATATTATTTAACTTTATTTAACTTAGCTGATTAAATACAGTTATTATATTATATATAATTATAAAATAAAGGCATACAAATTAACATTTCTATAATTTATTTATTTAAAGAAAATGTATCATATAGTTGATCATAATACATTTCCAGATAAGTGAAAGTGAAGTTATTGAAAGAAATAAAAAGAAAAAATAAAATAAAAGAGAAGGGAAGGGAGAAAAGAAAGAAAGAAAGAAAGAAAGAAAGAAAGAAAGAAAGAAAGAAAGAAAGAAAGAAAGAAAGAAAGAAAGAAAGAAAGAAAGAAAGAAAGAAAGAAAGAAAGAAAGAAAGAAAGAAAGAAAGAAAGAAAGAAAGAAAGAAAGAAAGAAAGAAAGAAAGAAAGAAAGAAAAAGAAAGAAAAAGAAAGAAAGAAGAAAGAAAGAAAGAAAGAAAAAGAAGAAAGAAGAAAGAAAGAAAGAAAGAAAGAAAGAAAGAAAGAAAGAAAGAAAGAAAGAAAGAAAGAAAGAAAAAAAAGAAGAAAGAAGAAAGAAAGAAAGAGAAAGAAGGAAGGAAGGAAGAAAGAAGGAAGAAGAAACAAGAAAGAAATACAAAGTACAGTGTCAAGCACATTTGTGAAAATTATTGTATCTCCACTGGAGTCATTAATTTAATGGCAAAATGTTTAGTAAGCTCTTGTTATCTGTTTTTCTGTTAAATTGGGGGTGTTCCTTTAGTTATGGCAGTCTTAAAACAAAGAAAATTGTCCAGAAATTCAAAGGACTATCACTAATTTTATGATTTGTAGGGGCATGTATTCAAGTGGCCAGGCATCCTGGAAGAAGGAAGATATTGGGAGAGGGTGCCTGCACTCTTTCCCCAAAGCCCTGGTGATATCAGCCCCAAAATTGGCATACCTGAAGTGTGGTCAGATTGGTCTCCATGAAGGGACCATAGAGGGTCAGTGATGAGGCATGGCTGTTGGGGAAATGGTGATTATGGGTGATGGAGACAGCAAGCAGAGCTTTGGCGAGATGGGAGCTTGACCCACCAACACCTCCTGAGGTGATATGATTAGCTTTTTGCTGGAGAAAAGAGTGAGTCTGTGGATCTGACGTGCTTCAAACATGGTGACTGCATTTTTGGTCCTGGTTACAGACAAATTAACCTTCTTAAATTTTGCTAACAAACTGACATTTTGTATTCTTTTAAATTACCCTTTTATACCTATTTCTTGTGTCATAAAATACATTTACTTTTTTGATTATCTTTGTTCAACATATTTTCCTTCTACCTATTCAACTTTAAATTTCTAAAACTGAATTTTTCATATAATTCTGTACTTAGGCCCTGTTTGAGAGAAATTTATTTTTGTACATACATATGCTTGGGCCATCTGGCTCAATAATAAAGCCAGCTGGCTCAATAATAAGGCTCAAATGTGAGACTGCTTATCTTGGATTGTGTCTGAGATCAGAGGGGCTATTCAAGTGGTGCTCGGTGCCATAGAGGTATGTTCCAGGTTATGTTCATGGGACAAACATGTAATCCCATTAATAGAGGCTAACATGTAACCTAACTACCATAATATCTTTCAGTTCTTTTTATTGATCTATTTATGTATTTATTTATTTAAATAAGTTTTATTTAAGCACCATAGTTACAAAGATGTTTTTAGTTGGGTTTCAGTCATCGAATGTATACCACTCTTCACCAATACAACTTTCCAGCCAAAAATATTCCCATTTCCCTCCCCCTCCACCCTGTCTGTCTTTCAGACAGGCATTCTATTTCTCTCTCTCACTCTCATTGTCATGGTAGTTGTAATGTAGTTATACTAGGCAGCTATTAGGAAAAATGAAGTCAAGAAAATTGCCTATGCATGGATGGTCATAAAGACTAGTTCATAAATAATTTAGTTTTATTATACACTGAGTTTTAATTTTAATAAAATTTTAGTTTTAATTTAATGTAATCCTATTTGTTTATCTTTGCTTCTATTTATTAGATAGTGGTGTTTTCTCCTTGAACTTGCCTTTAGTCTAAATGTCATGGAGTACTTTGCCTCTTAGATGTTCAGTTTTGATATTAAGGTCTTTAATCCTTTTTTATTTGACCTCTGTTGCATGTTGTTAAAGAGAGGTCTAATTTTTTTTTGTATGTGGTCGATCAGTTGTCCCAACACCACTGTTGAAGAATCTTTCATGGTTACACTTTGTGTTCTTGCCCCTTTATCAAAGACTGATTTTATGCCTGCGGGTCATTCTATGAATACTCATATCAGTTCCATTGAGCTAAGAGTCTGTCTTTATTCCAATACCATGCCTTTTTAATGACTATTACTTTGTAGTACAATTTAAAGTTGGGGAAAGTGATGCTTTCCATCTTCTTTTTCCTAAGGTTTGCTTTAGCAAATGTATTTCAGGAGTTTTTGATCCACTTCTTTGAAAAATATCATGAGTATCCTTAAAGAGATTTCATTAAATCTGTACAATGCTTTGGGGAGTATTGCCACTTTAATGATTTTAATTCTCTCATTCCAGGAGTAGGGTAGATGTCTCCATTTCCTTGTGTTCTCATCCTTGCAAGGAAATTACTAAACTACCTCTCCTACAATTGATGGTCCAAACAGTATATTTCCAAAGTCAGAAATAGAACTAAGCAAGAGTATATGCTTTGGAAAAGATTTTATGTGGCAAAGCCTTCTTGCCTCCAGTAAGTCTGAAGAGGATTTTTTAAGTATTATTTTTATTTTGATCATAGTGGCTTACATATTGTAGACAATAATATTTTAGGTACATATTTACATAAAATCAGAGGGAATTTCCATCACCAATTTGTCCTCCCTACACCTCCATTTTCGTCCTACCTCCCATATCCTCTTCCCTCATCCCCAGGGCTGCTAGAATATGTGGTCCCCTCTGTACCTAGCCTACTACTTAGTAGTCTTGCACCTGTTTGGTCTTGGTGCCTACCTTATTTCCCACTCTAACTGGGAGGCAGGACTAGCTAGTTCAAGTTACATGGTTTTGTTTCAAGAAAAGAAAAGTAATAAACTGGGGTAAAAGTCTAATACATCGAAAATGGGTGGAATCCTTCTAGAGGCTCTCATCATCAGTTTGAGAGATGAAGAAGAAAAAGAAGGTGAAACACTCCACCAGTACAAAAAGAAGTGTCAAATATCCAGTGAGGACTCCAACAATAACTATAAGCATCACAAAACAAAAAACAAACAAAAAAAACAACAACAATGCCATGGTCTTTAGATAAGAAACATGGCAGAGCACATAAAGAAAGAAAAGAAAAGAAGAGAAAAAAAAGTATAAATGGGGACAACAACTTCAGTAACCACACCAAAACAAAGAAATTGACCAAAAATAGATAGGTAAATAAAAATAATAATAATAAATGAAGATAAAAAATAATATATAAAAAATAAACAATGTTTTGTGCTTTTTCCTTTTTTCCCCCTCCTGCCCTGGCACAGTAAATTTTGGGTTCATTCGAAAAGGAATTCACTTGGCCTAAGAGATATGGGGTTTCTCCACCCTTAGAGTATATTGTCATAGGATTAACTATAGACTCTGTTCAGGATCATTTACTCTCCTGGTGGTGCTTTCGTGGTGTTTTGAAGACTTCTGCTCCATCCTGGGTGATAAAATCAGACCTCTGTATCTAGAGATCTCAGTATCTGCACAGGTCCAGGAGTGGGACTTATGATGAAGTCAGTCTTTGTGGTTCTAGAAGTTCTGTTTCCTCAGTGACATTTTCATCCATCTTCTGTGGTTGGTGGTCTTGGTCATTGCACTGAACCTAGGATGGCACCTAGGATAGCGTCTTTCTTTGTGTTTCCAGAAGCCCCATTCCATTGCAATAGTCTCTGCCAGATCTTTGGAACTGGGGATCATGGTTATTGTGTAGGTCGTAGTTCAAACCCTAGACTAGGGCTTTTTTATTGGTCCCAAGATATGTACAGTCTGGTCATGTTTCTAGCAGCCAGTCATCTGTAAATTGCGATCTTGGCTTTTGTACCTACCAAAGGGTGACAAGTCTTTTGATTTTGTCTTATTATTAGCTGGTAAGGTAGGATAACCTGCTCTTAGGTCCACTGTTCCCATTTTCCTCGTTGTCAGGATATCATATTAGAGCTGGCACTTGTTGGTGACCCAGAACTATTAAGGCTGTCCCGGATGAGATTTGTTTCCTGCAGCTGTTGTGAACAACTTTGTCGTTTCTATGTCTGGGATCCAGGGTTCAAGGCTGGACGGATGGTATCTAATCACCTGAGGTCTAAGTTGAGTCCACATGACATACTTTCAAGGTAGGAGATATCCCTGTATTGTAAACAACTATGATTTCCTATTCCTAGTAGATAAGAGCTCTTTTTTATATGTAAGATTTTGCCTTTTTTTAGTGTGCCTTTTCAGGGAGAAATGGTGCTACTTTATATTGTCGGTGAATTTGGGGGTGGACAGAGAGGAAAACAGAAACAGGTCACATACCCAAAAAAGATAAAAAATAGGAATAAAAATGTATGTGCTCACATATGTATATGTAGAATAGACATTTTTTTAAAAAAATGAATAAAAGAATTATTTAAAGGACCAAAGTGATGCAAAAGACTACCTTACATTTGGAGAAAAGCAGGTAAAGAGGTGGTGTAATACAGGTCTTATGCTTATGTTGGAAGTACAGGTTTTCCCATTGACTTTTGGGTTTTTCTTGTGGTGTGTGGGTTCCCAGGCAGCTTTCCTTCACACCCCTGACCTTCTTCAGATTGGCAAAAGATTTACGGCAGGGAGGTCTTGGAAGAGTTCTTGCATTGGGGATACTTTTGGAACTAAGTCCGGTTTCAAGTAACAGTCCACATTAGGGGAAGTTGGTAGGGAGGGCCTCACAGCTTGAGTCCACAGGGGAGTTGGCTGGCTTTTCTTGCAGGGAACGAGGTGTGGGTTTGACTGTGTGTCCCTTCGCTTGGGTGCTGGGTACTGGTTCATTGGGGTAGGAGGTCAATCTTGATGCCTAATAGATTAAGGACTGAGGTGAAGAGTTTTAATATGGTGGGAGGTCTGAATGGGATTGAGGGGTGAAGGGATAGTTGGATTTCCAAAGGGGGGAAAGAGAAGGTATATGAAAGGAGTAGGAAGGCAGAAAAGAGAAAATACATTAGAAAGAAAGGGAGAAGAGAAAAGGAAAAAAGTAAAGAGAAGAATAGAAAAGAAAAAAAATAAAAAAAATTAGTGAGAAGAAAGGAGAAAATAGCAAGGGAATGCTAGTTTGCTTGAATGTGTTTGATTAGTAGAGCCTGTAGTTTAAGTCTTTAAGTTGCAGTTACTTCTTCGGTGGTCTGACTGGTCACGTGCTTCAATTCCTAAAAGAAGGTATAACCTAGAGATAAAGTGTATGTTAAAGAGTTTTTCAGGACCATCTCGTAGTGTAAGCTAGGTATGGTATCTCGTGTGACTGAGCCCTGAGCTGCCATCTTAGTTTGTCCACCCTTTGTATTCAAGAACGCATGTGGACAGAAAAGTTGAGAGGTTATTTTAAATATAGTAAGATAAAGGCATTAAAACATAGTGTTATGGGATGTTTCCATTGGAGTCAGTGATTTCCTGTGATCCTTTATATAATCTCTAAGGGATTATTGTGGGCCTTTGTTGTAGAAGGCTGAATACATACCTGTTCTCTCTATGCTGCTGTTTCTGGTGTTGCTGTTTTCTTTGTGGTATAATGTGTAGTTAAGAGTTTGTGTTGTTTCTTTTTTATCTATTTTGGACACTGCTCCTGAGTATATGTTGACTATTACAGTGTTTGGAGTTTCTACCCTGTTAAAACCTGTTATTTCATTGTTGAGTATTAGTTGTGTATAAGATGCATGCTCTAGGTACTTCAGAATAGTGCTATCATTCTGTGTTTATCTTTTGTCTTCTGACTTACTTCGTTTAACAGAACATGTTCTAGGTCCATCCACGTTGCTGCAAAGTCTGTAATTGTATCGTTTCTGACTGCCATGTAATATTCCATTGTGTATAGATACCACATCTTTTTTTGTTTGTTTGTTTGTTTTTGGTTTTTTTTTGGGCCACACCCGGTTGTGCTCAGGGGTTACTCCTGGCTGTCTGCTCAGAAACAGCTCCTGGCAGGCACGAGAGTCCATATGGGACACCGGGATTCGAACCAACCACCTTTGGTCCTGGATCAGCTGCTTGCAAGGCAAATGCCACTGTGCTATCTCTCCGGGCCCTAGATACCACATCTTAATGATCCATTCATCCATTGCTGGACATCGAGGTTGGTTCCAAGACTTGGCTATTATACTGAGTGCTGCGATAAATAGTGGGGTGCACATGCATTTTGGAATGAATATCCTTCCAACTTGGGGGTATATACCTAGGAGAGCAATTGCTGGGTCAAATGGCAGCTCAATTCTGAGTTCTTTGAGCACTCTCCAGACTGATCTCCAGAGGTGTTGGACTAGGGGGCATTCCCACCAGCAGTGGATGAGAGTTCCTTTCTTACCACATCCCTGCCAACAGAGATTGTCCCCATTATTTTTGATGTGAGCCGTCCTCACTGGTGTAAGGTGGTATCTCATTGTTGTCTTGATTTGGATCTCTCTGATGATGAGTGAAGGTGAGCATGTTTTCATGTGTTTGTTGGCCATCCTTCTGTCTTCCTCAGAGAAGTATCTATTCATTTCATCTCCCCCTTTTCTTATGGCTTTATTTGGTTTTGGGGGGCTCAGCTTTCTGAGTGCTTTGTATGT
The DNA here is from genome assembly GCF_024139225.1 of Suncus etruscus. Classification (NCBI taxonomy): domain Eukaryota; kingdom Metazoa; phylum Chordata; class Mammalia; order Eulipotyphla; family Soricidae; genus Suncus; species Suncus etruscus. The sequence continues at coordinate 67,866,875 of NC_064854.1, read as the reverse complement.
TCTAGATATCAGCCCTTTATCTGATATGTCGAGTGAAAAGATTTTTTTCCCATTCTGTTAACTGTCTTCTTGAGTTAAGTAAGGTTTCTTTCACCATGCAGAAGCTTTTTAGTTTGATGTAGTCCCATTAGTTTATGTTTGATGCTAAATTTCTTGCCATTGGTGCTCCATTCTAGAAGACCTTTTTGATATATAGGTCTTCGAGTGTTCTGCCTATTTTATTCTCGATAAACTTGATAGATTGGGTCTGATTTCAAGGTCTTTGATCCATTTTGAGTTGACTTTTGTATAAGGAGTGAGCTATGGGTCAATTTTCACTTTCGTACATGTGGTTTTCCAGTTGTACCAACAGCATTTGTTGAATAGGCTTTCTTTGTTTCATTTTAAGTTCTTGCCTCTTTTATCAAATATTAGTTGGCTGTATATCTGGGGGTTTATGTCTAGGATTCTGTTCTGACCCACTGTTCTGAGGTCCTGTCTCTGTTCCAGTACCATGCTGTTTTGATTACTATGGCTTTATAGTATAGTTTCAAGTTAGGTAAGGAGATGCCACCCAGCTTCTTGTTTTTAAGTATGTGTTTTCTATCCTGGGTCTTTTGTGGTTCCACATAAATTTTGTGATTGATTGTTCTATTTCTTTAAAGAATGGTGTCTGAATTTGGATAGGGATTGCATTAAATCTATATAGTAGTTTGGGTAGGATAGTCATTTTGACTAAGTTAATTCTACCTATACATGAGCATGGGATGTTCTTCCATTTCTTTAGATTCTCTTCAATTTCTTTCTGAAGTGTTTTGAAGTTTCCCTGGTGTAGGTCTTTCACTTCCCTTGTAAGGTTGATTCCTAGGTATCTGATATTTTTTGATACTGTTTTAAATGGAATTGTATTTTTAATCTCTCCTCGACTTCATTGTTTCTATATAGAAATGCTACTGTCTTTTGTGTATTGACTTTGTATCCAGCCACTTTGCTGTATTGGTTAATTGTTTCTAGGAGTTTTACTGTGGACTCTAGGGTTTTCGATGTATAATCTGCAAATAGAGATAGTTTGTTTTCCTATTTCCCAATTTGGATTTATTTGATTCCCTTCTCTTGTCGGATTGCTATTGCTAGGACTTCTAAGGTTATATTGAATAAGAGTGGAGAAAGTGGGCAGCCTTGCCTAGTTCCTGACCTTAGTGGGAATGCTTCTAGTTTCTCGCCATTAAGAATAATATTGGCTGTCGGTCTTTCATAGATAGCTGTAACTATCTTGATGAATGTTCCTTCTAACCCTATTTTGCTGAGTGTCTTTAACATGAAAGGGAGTTGGATTTTGTCAAACGCCTTCTCTGCATCGATTGATATGATCATGTGGTTTTTGTCTTTCTTGTTGTTGATGTGATGTATAATGTTGATTGATTTGCGTATGTTGAACCAACCTTGCATTCCTGGGATGAATCCCACTTGATCGTGATGTATGATCTTTTTGATGAAGTGCTGGATTCGGTTTGCTAAGATTTTGTAGAGTATCTTTGCATCTATGTTCATTAGTGAGATTGGTCTGTAGTTTTCTTTCTTGGTGGTGTCTTTGCCATCCTTGGGAATGAGTGTGATATTAGCCTCATAAAAGGAGTTGGGCAGAATTTCTGTTTTTTGTATGGTTTGGAAGAACCTATGAAAAGTGGTAGTAAGTCTTCTTGGAATATTTAATAGAATTCACCTGTAAATCCATCTGGGCCTGCGCTTTTGTTCTTAGGGAGTTTTTTAATTACATCTTCAATTTCCTCTGAGGTGATTGGTCTGTTTAGGCTTTCTAGTTCTTTCTTTTCCAGTCTTGGAAGAGGGTGTTTTTCCAAGAATCTGTCGATTTCTACTGGGTTCTCTAGCCTAGCTGAGTGTAGTTGTTCTTAACATGATCTCATGATATGTTGTATTTCTTGGGGTTCTGTTGTAATCTCTCCCCTTTCATTTGTGATCCTACTGATTTGGGTGTTTTCCCTCTTTTTTTTTTTTTTTTGGTGAGTTTTGCCAGTGGTTTATCTATCTTGTTTATTTTTTCGAAAAACCAACTCCTGGTCTCATTTATTTTTTTGTATTTTTTGTTAGTTTCTATGTTGTTTATTTCTGCTCTGGTTTTTATTATTTCTTGCCTTCTGGTTGTGGTTGGATTTCTCTGTTGCTGTTGTTCCAATTCTTTGAGGTGATCTTTTAAACTGTTGGTTTTATCATTTTCCTGTTTCTTGGCATAGGCCTGTATTGCTATGAGTTTCCCCCTAATTACTGCTTTTGCTGTGTCCCACAAATTTTGACATGTTTTCTATTTATTATAATTTGTCTCAAGGAATCTTTTTATTTCTTCCTTGATTTGTTCTTTGATCCAGCTGTTGTTGAGCAGCATGTTGTTTAATCTCCAGGTATTAGTTTTTCTCCATTGCTTCTTCTTGACATCAATTTTGACCTCTGTTGCATAGTGACCTGATAGGGTATTTCTAATGATCCTTACACTTGTGGTCTTATATAGGTTGGCTTTGTATCCTAAGACATGGTCTATTCTGGAGAATGTTCCATGTGGACTTGAGAAGAATGTGTATTCTGCTTCTGGGGATGGAGGGCTCTATATACGTCTATTAGTCCTAGATCTTCTAACTTTTTATTCAGAGTTCTTATTTCTTTGCTATTTTTCTGTTTGGTGGATCAGTCCAGTGGTGATAGTGGAGTATGGAGGTCCCCTACTATTATCACATTTCCCTTCATGTGTTTCTCCAGGTTTGCGAGCAGTTGCCTCACATATTTTGCTGACTCTACATTAGGTGCATACATATTGACCAGGGTTAGTGTTTCTTGATCTAATGTTCCCCTGATCAGTAAGTAGTGACCCTCTTTTGTCTCTGATCACTTTCTTGAGGTTGAATGCAATTTGGTCTGATATAAGAATGGCTGTCCCTGCTCTTTTTTTTTCTATTGGCCTGAATAATTACTTTCCATCTTTTTATTCTAAGCCTGTGCTTATCCTATATTTTTAGGTGTGTTTCTTGCAGATAGCATAAGTCTGATTTATTTTTCCTAATCCAGTTCTCTACTATGTGTCTTTTTTTTTGTTTTTTTTTTGTTTTGTTTTGTTTTTGTTTTTTTTTTTGGGTCACACCAGGCAGTTCTCAGGGGTTATTCCTGGCTCTATGCTCAGAAATTGCTCCTGGCAGGCACGGGGGACCATATGGGACACCGGGATTCGAAACAACCACCTTTTGTCCTGGATCGGCCTTTTGCAAGGCACGCAAGGCTGTGCTATCTCTCTGGGCTCTACTATGTGTCTTTTAATTGGAGAGTTTAGTTCGTTAACATTTAGGGAGATTATTGAGAGAGAGGACTGTTGTGCAGTTATGTTGTGTAGGGTGTTTTTTGTTACAATTGGGGGTTTGGATTTTGTAATTTATCTCTGAGCAGGTCATTTAGGATCAGCTTTGTTTGCACAAATAGTTCAAGTTCGTTCTTGTTTGAGAATATTTTTAGTCTGTCCTCCCAAATGAATGATAGTTTTGCTGGGTTTTGAACCCTAGGTTGGAAATTTCTTTCATTCAGTCGTTTAAATATGTCATTCCACTGTCTTCTTGCTTGAATTTTTTAGAATGGGAAATCTGGTTTTATTCTTATGTCCCTTCCTTTGTATTTTAGGGTTTTTTTAATACCTTATTGCTTTTATTTTGAATGAGAGATCTGGTTTGATTCTTATGTCCCTTCCTATGTACTTGAGGTTTTTTTCTCCCATATTGCTTTAAGGAGTTCCTATTTCTCTCTCTCTCTCTCATATTTTTTTTTTTTTTGCCATTTGGATTACTATATGTCTTCGTGTTGGTTTATGAGGGTCTATTTTATTAGGGATCTTTTCACTTCCTGGATTAGCATTGAAGTTTCTTTCCAGAGGGTGGGGAAGTTCTCTGCTATTATCTCCCTGACTACTTGTTCTTCCCCTTTCCCTACTTCCTCCCCTTCTGGTAAACCTGCAATTCTTAGATTGTTTCTTTTGTCCTTGTTCATTAGATACTGGACTTTTCCTTCCAGTGCTTTGAGTTTTATTTCTTTGTTGGTTTCTTGATCATTTTTTGTTTGCAGTTTTCCTTCGAGTTCTTCAATGTGCTTCTTCAACTCTGTGTTTCTGCTCGTAAGGCTTGTTACTTTGTCTTTTAATTCCTTCAATTCTTTTTGTATGGAATCTCTCATGTTCTTTAACATTTCTTCTTTAATTTGGCTGATTCATTCATCCATAGATTTCTTATACTCTGTAGCTAGCGTTTCTTTCATTTATTTTATCAATTCTTGCATTTCCTTCCTCACTGCTGCTTTTAGGTCACCTTCCCATGGATCTGTGCATTTTGGCAGACTTCAAAACTTGCTAGGGTTTGTCTCTGTATCTCCAGATGTTAGGGTTCTCCTTGATTTACCCATATTTTTTTTTTGCATTTATTGGTGTGCTTTGGAGTGTTGTGCCTTCTAAATTTAGCCTGTTTTGATCCCCTGTGGCATGAGGATGGGTCCCCTCCCTGAGGGTGGTTCTAGAGGGGCTGTTGGGTGAGCTCGCTGAGGTTTGGCTCCTTCTGTGCTGTGGCCAGATTCGTTACTTTGCCCTTTTGTTGTCAGCTAGTGCTGGTCCTCTTCTGGCCACAATGGTGAAGGGTGCTGTTGAGTCTAGCTCTTTCTCCCCCCCTCTGCTACCTGGAAGTCAGCCTTCCTTCAGTGGGTCTGGTCAATTTTCTTCTCTTTATTCCTGTCAGCAGATACAGTTCTGCTCCTGGCCACAATGGTTGCGGGAGCTGTTGAGCCTAGCTCTCTCTTCCTCTCTTCCCTCCCTTATCTGGGAGTCAATGAAGCTCCGCCCCCTCTGAGTTTCGGCAGAAGAAATTCCCCCAGCCAATTCCCCCTGTAGCTGCCCTCACCCTTGGTAAGTCTCAGGTCCACTTCGGGGCTCAGGGGGCTTGGCTGCTCTAGGTTACCCAAAGGTCCAGGTGGCAGGCCCAAGCTCACCCAGTCTATTGGTCCCAGCCTGTCCCAGTGGCGCAAAGTGGGTCTGGCGCAGGTGACTCTGGCTGGCTACGTGCCAGGGAACTGCACTCCCCTGTCTAAGCTCGGGTCGGGTGGGGTAATCTCTGGGGACAGGAGAGTGAGGCAGCAGGTAATGGGTTCTCTGCGCATGCAGGCTGGTGGGCGTGGAGGTCTCCGTGTACCCACGTAGAGCGGCCCCAGGTGAATGCACTCACCCTGGGCACCGGCATGGGGGGGTCACGTAGGCAGGAGTCCCTGTGCCCAGGTGGAGCGGCCTCAGGGCACTGTACTCACTCTGGGGACAGGCACGCAGGCTGGTGGGCGTGGAGGTGTCCATGCTCCCACGTTTAGTGGCCCCAGGGGAATGCACTCACCCTGGGCACTGGGGGGGTAGTGGACGCGGGGGGGGGGTCCCTGTGCCCAGGTGGAGCGGCCTCAGGGCACTGCACTCACTCTGGGGACAGGTATGCAGGCTGGTGGGCGCAGAGGTCTTTCTGGAGAGGATTTTATGCAAATTTCATACCATCAGTGCTGACCAGAAATCCCCAGAATTGGTATAGAATTTTCCTTTTGAAAGAGGCTGAACCTGTAAGTTTGTTAGGTGTTCACTCTTGGTGTGGAATAAATCCATTGAGGTCTGTTATTTTTAAGCACTTCTAAGTGGATCTTCATATTTTTATACTTTGTATATATCTGCTATTAAAATGTCATGATAATAATATATTCTAACAATAATAGTAATATAAATAGTAATATAAAGGCTAGGAATAACTTCCTCAAACATCACTAAATCATTACTTAAACATGTAAGAGCTCTGTAGTATACAGAACATTTGAAGTCATATTTATCTCTTAATAGTTCTTATTGGAATTATTAAAAATTATGTCAAATTGTGTCAAAATTTGTTTTTGCAGTATTGAATGCAAATTACCTTGTCTTTCTATGCTTAAAATAATCATACACTGTTCCATAACTGAACACAATATATATATATATATATATAAATAAATATTTAGTAAGAGATGTTATCTAAATTGAATCTAGAAGCTAACTCTAAACAAATCTGATTGGCACTAAACACAGAAGCTAAGCCCTTAGGGACATAAATTTAGCCTGAGATAAGATCTTATCAGGAAACAGATAATTCTGCAAAAACCATAAAACATCTTTCTTGTACATGCATAGAACTTAATTTTTTTCCTGGTGCATATGTAGCTGTATCAACTGCTTTTCAGTTGAGGCAGTAAATCATTGGTAAAAGTCATTATTAGAAAATGAAAAATATTTAAAGTTCAGAGTGAGGTTTATCCCTATTTGGATTTACTACAACAATTGTATTTTTGAGCTTTCCATTTGCCCACATTATCTTTTATTTATTTATTTATTTATTTATTTATTTATTTTGGCTTTTCTTTTTAACTTATTGACTAGATTTTTTTCATTCACTTTTTTTCCTTTAAGATATTTTAAAATATTTTTCGGTATGTCAACGTCTCAGAATCAGAAATTAAAATGTTTACTTTTTCTAAACAGGACTGTATTAAGCTTTTATATCTAATCTTGCCTTCCTAACTGACTTGTTTGTAACTATTATTGAATTTGATAATTCAATCCTATTTAAACCTATAAAAAGGAATATTTTATGTTATTCATGCTTAATATTTGATTTATGTGTGTAGCATTAAAGAAAATGACACTGGAAGGAACTCAGGACCTCATCCTTGCAAGGCAGTTATCAGATCATCTCCACCATAATTGATCATATTTGTCCTTTAATATTTTATTTATCTTCTATGTAGGTTGGCTTTCTTTCTTTTTTTGCTTAGAGTCTCTTTTAATTGTTTATTTTTAGTTAATTATTTTTTTTTAGGGGCCATGCCCATCGGTGAACAGTAATCACTCCTAGTGATATTCAAGACATCATTACTCTACTTTAACCCCAGTACTCAGGATGCTTCTCCAATCCCACCAGATGTTATCACTGGCACAAGTGTTAAGGTGTCTGCCTTGCCTGCACTAGCCTGCACTAGTCTGCTGTTCAATCCTCCAGCATCCCATATAGTCCTCCAAGCCAAGTGAGATTTCTGAGCTCAGAGCCAGGAGTAACCCCTGAGCCCCCCTAAAAAAGATTGTACAAATTATTGTACTATAATAAAGCCATAAATTCTTCTAATGTATAATTTATTTTATACTCATTTGATGTATATCATGTCTCATTTTTGTATACTTGCAGAATCATCACAATATATCTATTTATCAAATTTCATTATTTTCAAATTTGCAATTTTATACTATTGACCATAGTTCTCATGGTGTACATTATATTCCTATGACTTATTTATTTTATAACTGGAAGTTTATACTCATGTATTATTAATTGAAGTAAAACTTATTATTTATTTGATGAAACTTCTAAAATATTATTTGTTTGATAGCTCTACTAAGTTATGATTGCAAGAAGAAATATTTTTATTAAATTTCTTAAAAAGGATGTAGCAACAATATAAATATGTTAAAATAACACTCAGATCAAATATCCATAAAAATATTTCAGAAAATACTCCTACTGAAGAGTTAGAAAAAGCAATTATCAGTATTTTATAGTAATTTTAATTTGCTAATTTTCATTGTATTAACAGTCTCAAAGAGCAGTTATATAAATTCATAAGGAATCTGTTAATATTTGAATAAACCTATGATATCATTTAACTATATTATACTAAATCCAGAAAGTTTATATCAAATAGCCCATCAAAACTCTGAATTGAGTTTTTATTTGATCCCTAACTTGCTATCTCTCTCATGTCTGTCCTAGACTAGAAATAGAAAGATATGCGAAGGTTTTAATTTTACTTGATCTTGATTTTGTTTTTATTAGATAGAGTTGGGATCTTTTCCTGGAAATGTCTAGGGACTTTGTTCAGCTTTCTCCCCAGTTCAAAATGCCAGTTTTCAGGTTACATAAAACTGATATAAATTTCACCTTCTAGTATATTACTGAGACTCTTTGAAAAAAAATTTTCATTAGAATAACTGGTTTTATTTTCCCAGACACATGTCAGAAACTAATATATATATATTAGTTTTTATATTTGCTTTGTGGATCACACCCAGTTGATGCTCTGGGGCTACTGCTGGCTATGTGCTCAGAAATCACTCCTGGCATGGAGAACCATATGGGACACTGGGGATCAAATAGCGGTCTGTCCTAAGGTTAGCATATGCAAGGCAAACATCCTACTGCTTGTACCACCACTCTGGTCCCAGAAACCAAAATTTTTAAGGAGAAACAAACTGATATATGCCAACCAACATGTATTGCTAAACTATAGCAAGCACATTTTTTATCTAAATATTTTCAAATATTGTCTTCATAGATTTGTCTAAAACTAGATTTTTCAAGCTAAGTTATATTGACATTTTGGATCAGAAAATTTATGACATCTACCTGTGATACACAAAGAATTATACCTCCCCTTTCCTCCAACTTTCTGAGCTATTTTCCAAAAATAAGTTCATATCTTAAAATTGTCCCTTAAGGAGAAAAATCACCAATGATATAAAATATTAGTCCTGTATAATTGCATAATTAAAAATTAGGTGACTTGAATTATGAAGTTATAATCTATTATTTTTGATGTATTTAAAATGATTTAAAGATTTCAAAACCTAAAATGTAGACTATATTAGCTTAGTTCTAGTGATTTGACAGCTGCTTGGCATTGAATAACTATTGTTGAATTAATTGATAAATGAACAAATTTATTATTTACCTATAACATGAACATCTAAATAAATGAAATAAAATGTTCTGTTTATATCCAAGTATGGTAAGTGATCAAGCTCATAATCAGGGCAGAAATGAATACTCACTTAGGGGAGTAGGCTGACCAGAGAGAATTCACACTCAAATAAAATATCCATAATCAAATATTTTAGAAAAATACCACTAACCAGTGGGGATCAATTATACTAGCAGTCTGGGGGGCAAAGAAGAGGGATGCTGGAAACAGAGTTGGAGGGAGAACACTATGGTGGGAATACTCCTGATTCAATGTCACTGTGTCCCTTAAATATTACTGTGAAAGACTTGTAATTCATATTGGTCACAAATAAAAATTATTTTAAAAATGAAAGAAAATACCACTAAAGAGGTAAATAAACAATTATCTATAATTAATAGTGACATACATGATACCCTGAAAACCAGTGTCAAAAGGAAAGAGAGAAAAAGAGAGAAAAGCAAAATGCCTTCCCCAGTAACAGGCAGGGGTGGGTGGGTGGGAAGGAAACTGCAGATATTTGTGGCAGGCAGGAAAAATGCACTCATGAAGGGTGGTGTACATTCTATGAAAGAAATTTAATCATGAACAATTTTGTAACCACAGTGCTTAAATAAAATAATTATAAAACTATAAGGTGTAAATTAAAAATATATAACACAATGTCCTTATGTTGGGTGAGGCTGCCCCAGGCAATGTGTTGTAACCCCTTACGCCAATGGGTCTGATGATGCAGGGTAGTGGTGGAGAAATAATACACAGCAGTCAGATAAGATATTCATCAGAGTCAGCTCCCTTTATTTCTCAGTTTTTTTCTCTGTCACTAAGTCTCTCTGTCACATGCTCATTTTTTGCCAAGCTTTCCCTATGCTGTTTTTCCCATCTCTCTCCTCACAAACTCTGTCTTTCCCCCAAAGCCAACACTTTTTTTTTTTAAACAGCCCACCCCATCCCAGGTGTGAGCAGGTCTGATTATACAGGGGAGATTAATATCTCTAAAGAAAGTTTAGGTTGGGGGAAGGGTTAAAAAAAGGAAACGTAGACATGTCTAACATACACTTGTCAGAGCTGAAGTTCTGGCTGGTTCCATAATCAACTCTCACCTTGCCTGAATAAGTAATTTCCATGGCTTGTATGTACTAATATGAATATTTTTAGCATTAAGCTATAATTAAAGTATATATTCATGTGTATACAAAAATGTTTACTTCAATTTGAAATATGCCTCAAATATCTAAATTCTGGAAAACTAATTTGGATTAGAAATATCAATATTTTGAGTAAATGTGTTCCTTTACTACAACCATGAAGATGAAGAAACAATGAGAGTTTAAGAACTCAATATTGAACTAGACAAAATCAACGAAGACTCAAAAAAATCACATCTGCTATTTAAAAGGCTTTATGAGGGCCAAAATCTTGATATATTGGGATTCCTTTGTTGCAATTAGAAATAATTGTGTTTATGTAATTGCAGCGTTAAGAATACCATGTACTGGGATTGAAGAGATAGTGTATTAGGTAAGGTGCTTATCTTGTATGACATTGACATGAGTTAGATTCCAATACCATATACCATACTCTATGACTCTTCAGAAGAGATCTCTGAGCAAAGCCAGAAGTAAGGCCAGAAGAGCACAGCCATATTTGGACCCAAACAAACCAAAAATAAGGCAAAGAAAGAAAAAAGAGAAAGTAAGAAATATAAAAGATATTTTTATAGTTCAGAGAGATAAAGGAAATTTTTGCTATTCCAAACATTCGACAGTCTTAGAAGTCTATCTTGAAGGTACTTCAAGAGAAATTTTATGAAATTTATTTTTTTTTATTTAAACACCTTGATTACATACATGATTTTGTTTGGGTTTCAGTCATGTAAAGAACACCACCCATCACCAGTGCAACATTCCCATCACGCAATGTCCCAAGTCTCCCTCCTCCCCACTCGACCCCCGCCTGTACTCTAAACAGGCTCTTCATTTCTCTCATACATTCTCATTTTTAGGACAGTTCAAAATGTAGTTATTTCTCTTACTAAACTCATCACTCTGTGGTGAGCTTCCTGAGGTGAGCTGGAACTTCCAGCTCTTTTCTCTTTTGTGTCTGAAAATTATTATTGCAAGAATGTCTTTCATTTTTCTTAAAACCCATAGATGAGTGAGACCATTCTGCGTTTTTCTCTCTCTCTCTGACTTATTTCACTCAGCATAATAGATTCCGTGTACATCCATGTATAGAAAAATTTCATGACTTCATCTCTCCTGACAGCTGCATGATATTCCATTGTGTATATGTACCACAGTTTCTTTAGCCATTCGTCTGTTGAAGGGCATCTTGGTTGTTTCCAGAGTCTTGCTATGGTAAAGAGTACTGCAATGAATATAGGTGTAAGAAAGGGTTTTTTGTATTGTATTTTTGTGTTCCTAGGGTATATTCCTAGGAGTGGTATAGCTGGGTCGTATGGGAGCTCGATTTCCAGTTTTTGGAGAAATCTCCATATCGCTTTTCATAAAGGTTGAACTAGACGGCATTCCCACCAGCAGTGGATAAGAGTTCCTTGCTCTGCTAGAGCCTCTTTTCGGCCCACTCCCGAGAGGTTCACGCAAGAGGACAGTAGACAGACATACACAGGTAGCACTCACAGTATTTCACAGTCGGGCCCCACTGGGCAGTCGTAGTTTCATGGATTTTCCCAGCCTGATGTTACAAACAGGGGACCCAGCTTCTGCAAAGCCTAGCCAGTTTTTATGTTCTGGAGTCCCGCCCTGGAAATGGCCTCTGGGAGAGCGAGTTTTCTGGAGCCTCTTTTCGGCCCACTCCCAAGAGGTTCACGCAAGAGGACAGTAGACAAACACAGGTACCACCCCTGAAATTTATTCAATTAAGATTCAATCTAAGATATAACAATCTGGAATCCATAATCTTGGATTATATTAATTCAGTGGTGTCTGTGAATCCTTGAATTTGCATTCAAAATTATAGATATGATTAAAAATAAATCATTAAAAATAAATTTTGATTTTTCAGGGATTTTTTTTTACCAAATTTCCTTACCATCTAATCTGAAACTCCAGAATCAAAGCTTTGCAGATGTTTAGATATTCTGAAATGATGGATTCAGCATCTGTCATCAGATATTAAGGACATCATAAATATTTTAGAGTGAAACAACTAAATACTGTTAGCTATTTGAGTATGGTTAAAAAAGAACACCATACAAACCCATAAATGTTAACTTCATTTTTTATATCTTGTCTTACTTCCTTTTCCCCACCTTCATCTTCAAATTGTCCTGAGCTTTAAAATAACTCAATCATGGGCCTGGATGGATAGCACAGCAGCATTTGCCTTGGAAGCAGCTGATCCAGGACCAAAGGTGGTTGGTTCAAATCCGGTGTCCCATATGGTCCCCTGTGCCTGCCAGGGGCTATTTCTGAGCAGACAGCCAGGAGTAACCCCTGAGCACCGCCGAGTGTGGCCCAGAAACAAAACAAAACAAAAATCCCAAAAAATCCAATTATTTCCATGCTTATGGATAGGCAAAATAAATATTATCAAAATGACTATCTTACCTAAACTACTATAGAGATCCAAAGAAATAACTGTAAAAATTCAGACAATATTCTTAAAGGACTTACAACAGTCAATTGTAAAGTTTGTTTAGAACAGTTAAAAACCCAAAATAGCCAAAACCGTACTATGTAATAAGAAACTGGGCGTCATCTCATTACCTAATTTGAAGCTGTAATACAAAGTCATAGTGATAAAAACAGCATGGAATAAAAAGAATAAAGATAAACTTTCAGAACAATGGGTCAGAATAGAATATCCAGTGACAACCCTCAAAGTATTGGGTCAACTAATTTTGATAAAGAAGCCAATGACATGAAATGGAATAAAGGCAGCCTCTTCAACAAATGATGTTGGAACAATTGGATAACCACATTTAATAAATTTAAGTTGGATCTGTATCATGGACTTATTCAAAATGGATAAAAAAAACCTTAACATCATACCTAAAACAACAAAGTACACTGAGTAAAACACTGGCAGTTCATTTGAAAATCTAGACCTAAAAAGGCCTATATATTTTTAATGTTATTTTTTATAATTTTTATTTTAATCATAGTGGCTTACTTATCGTTCTCAGTAATATTTTAGGTACATATTAAAATTGAGTCAGGGGAATTCCTACCACCGAATTGTCCTCCCTCCATCCCCCCTTTCCCGTCCTGCTTCCCATAGCCTCCACCCTCACCCCAGGACTGCTAGCTTACTACTTAGTGATCTTACAACTGTTTGGTCATAGTACCTCCATTATATCCCCCTCTAATTCGGAGGCGGGACTAGATAATTAAAGTTATGTGGTTTTGTTTGAAGAAAAGTAATAAGATGGGGTAAAAATCAAGTATGCCGAAAATGGGCGGAGTCCTTCTAGAGGCTTTCATCCTTGGTTTGGGAGACCAAGGGGAAAAAGAAGGTGAAACACTACAACAGTATAAAAAGAAGTGTTGGAGATTGTTTGGAATAATTAAAAAGCCCTCTCACTAATCAAAATGGAGTTTCTGAAAGTCTTAGCCAAAGTGCTTACAAGCTGCATGTGGCCTTCTTTGCCCTTAAACCCAAAGAAATAGAAATAGCCTAGAGCTAGGGAGTTACTAGGCTCCAAGATGTCCTTGTAAAGACAGGGGTCAAAAGGTCCAAGCTGAGATTAGATTTTGTATTTTGTTGCTCAAAGATAATGTAAATCTCTTGACTGATGATAATCTTATTAACCTTGGAAAATCAAGATGTTCCCGTGGAAAGTTACAGCAATTTTTACTGTGCCTCGCCCCTACTCTCTCTGTTTTGCATTGTCTATAAAAGGTCTATTTTTTCTTTTATTAAACGGACTCTTGATCGGAAACCCTCGTCTCGAGTCTCATTATTTCCCAGTCCCTCTTCTATTTCAGGCCGGATTCTTCTTCGAGAATTGCGAATTACTGACGTGGTCCCCAGCTTTACCCGCTGGTCGGGGTCCTTGGAAGACCACAAAGAAGTATTGAATAAAATATCCAGTGAGCACTATAGCAATGAAGATAGGCACCATATACTTGCCATGGACCTGATATAAAAAACATGACAGAGGACAAAACGGAAGAAGAGAAAAGACAGAAAAAATAAATAATTATAAAAAATGAAGACAACCAGTTCAATATCCACACCGATTCAAAGAAATCGACAAAAACTAGATAGATAGGCCTATATATTTTATATGTAGTATATATTAGAACAAAGTCACCGAATTATTTAGTCTTAAGACTTCACATTTTCTCAATGATTTCTTTTTTGAGTATCTTGCCTTCGAGTCTTCCTAAGACTCCAAGATTCCTAAGAGATCTTTTGTTCAATTTTTCTTTGTAAGTTAAGGCATAATGTTAGTACCACTAGAGGGCACAGAAAATTTCTAGTGCTTTAACTCCATGTTATTTTTCTTTTGTATCATCCTTTTTATGCAATTTCTAAATACATAAACTTTAAAAAGATCAAATAGCTGCTTTCACTTTACTTCCAAAAAGATTTTCTTAAGTAGTCAGCTGAAATACAATAGTATCAGATATGGACATGCTAGAAAAATGAAATCTGGTGTATCCGAATATATCTATAGACTTTTATGAATAAAATTGAAGAAAGTGTTAGAAAAATGAGAAAAAATAAGCATGATCTAAAACAAGTGATACAATAAGATTTTGTACTCTTTAAAAAATTTAATGCAATTAAATTTTCCATGTAGTCCTGACTTCAAGGAAAAATGAAGATGATATAAAGACTAATTCTGTATTTAAAATAAAATACAAATATATGCTTTGAAATAATATAAATTTATTAATACTTTTATTTTGGAAAGAAAAACTTATTTCAAAAGTTAATGTTATTGAAAATATTATTGGGTTATTGATCCTACCCTAATCAATAATGGTGCCCCACCCTAGGGTGTGACCTGGTGATAGTATACTGGATTATTCCTTATTTGCTATTCTGCTCTCACCCCAGGTGGTACCTGATTCTTGTGTATAAAAATCAAGGGTCTGAGGAAGGCAGGGGTCATTCTGGTACAAATTCTTCAGCCTTATCCAATGAATGAAGCTGATATCTCCTGAAGCCTGACTGCCTGTGATTTTTCTACCAGCCACTATCCTGAACTCTCAGACCTGCTGGCTGAACAGGGTGGCAGATGAGTGGTCCGAGCTGGAGGAGAAAGACCTTATCCTTCATCCCATCACCTTCCAGCCCCATCAAGGGCTGACTTGCAACAAATATGTTTTTAAATTTTGTTTTTACCTGGGCCTGGAGAGATAGCACAGCGGCGTTTGCCTTGCAAGCAGCCGATCAAGGACCAAAGGTGGTTGGTTCGAATCCCGATGTCCCATATGGTCCCCATGCCTGCCAGGAGCTATTTCTGAGCAGACAGCCAGGAGTAACCCCTGAGCACCACCAGGTGTGACCCAGAAACCATAAAAAAATTTTTTTTTACCCTAGAAGTTTGAATCATAACTCAACTAACTATTCTATATTTGGAAAATTACTATTTTTCTCATACCTTAATTTCTTCCCTTATAAATTAAATATGATTGCAGTGTGGACTTATGAGTTATTGCCAGAATCAAGTGAAATAATTACTGTAAATCATAGTGTCTGATGTAAATTAAATATGTGATAGTTACTATTTTTCTTTTCCTTTTTTTGGGGGGGTTTGGGCCACATCTAGCAGCGCTCAGGGGTCACTCCTGGCTCTACACTCAGAAATTGCTCCTTGGCAGGCTCGGGGACCATATGGGATGCTGGAATTCGAACCACTGTCCTTCTGCATGCAAGGCAAATGCCTCACCTCCATGCTCTCTCCAGCCCCCTATTTTGCTTTTTTAATGGTATTACATTATTGTAGTAATTTCTAGTAAAATGAATATTGATAGTTGTTGGAATGAAAATGACAAGAACCTTTAAAACAAAGATCTGTCTGTCTCCTACAATCTTCTCTTTAAAATTACACACTGCCAACTTTCTGCTTTCCTTAGGCCACAGTGGTATTCTGAAGGTATTTCCAATAATATTTATTCATTAAGTGAGGTAGAGGGATAATGATGGGATCTCTAGTATTTTAGAATTTGAATGTAATCTGGCTTGGTTTAGGTGATCTTTAATGATTCCTTGGGTTCTCTGTTTAAATTCTGTTTTGTTTTGTTTGTCTATTTGCTTTTTAGAAAAATGTGAAAAATTTAGCATTATATCACTTACAAATTAAAAATGTATGGACAAAAGTGGAGCACATATTTTACTTGTTGGAATACTGGGTTTGAGTTCTTACCAGTATGGTTCCCCAACCACCAAACTTAGTATATACCCCAAGCACCACAGAGTGTGACCCTCAAAGAAAAACAAACAAACAAAAAAACTCCAAAATTATTGACTGAAATGGTATACTTCTATTCTATTGTAGGAATTTGTCTTCCAAATAAAAAACTCAAGGACGGAATGCCCCTAGGTAAAATAGAATGCAGAAGGTTTGCAAATGTGTCTCCAATAAAGAATAGAGTGGCAGAAAAAAAAATAAAATAGCTGAGAAGTCAGCAGGCTGTAATTGTGTCCCCAAACAAGCAGATAATAAAAATAAGGCCTTACAGATGTAGATGAAATATCTATCAAAAAAATAGAGTAAGAAATTGTTACAATGTTACCCTATACTTAAAGGGTGTCAACTATGTAAAATACCTTAGTCTCTGATATTTATCTATTGTATATTGTATCATACCTATTGCATATTGATATTCTATGTTGTCTAAATCAATAACTCATGTCTTGGTAGCCTGGACAGGTGGACTGCGAGACCACCAATGGCTGCTCAGGAGACCTAAATCTTGAACAGCTATTGTGTATTTGCCTCCTTATACATTTGTTTCTCTCATTCTCTGTGACTGATGCCCGCTAGATTGGGGTGATGGTAGGAGATCGAAACTACTACTGATTGGCAATAGACACACTAACATCTTAAAGTACATTTAAAGTAATAAGAGGAGGTCAATATTTTTTTATTTTTTAATATATTTTATTTAAACACCTTGATTACATACATGATGGTGTTTGGGTTTCAGTCATGTAAAGAACACCACCCATCACCAGTGCAACATTCCCATCACCAATGTCCCAAATCTCCCTCCTCCCTACCCGCCCCCTGCCTGTACTCTAGACAAGCTTTCCATTTCCCTCATACATTCTCATTATTAGGACAGTTCAAAATGTAGTTATTTCTCTAACTAAACTCATCACTCTTTGTGGTGAGCTTCCTGAGGTGAGCTGGAACTTCCAGCTCTTTTCTCTTTTGTGTCTGAAAATTATTATTGCAAGAATGTCTTTCATTTTTCTTAAAACCCATAGATGAGTGAGACCATTCTGCGTTTTTCTCTCTCTCTCTCTGACTTATTTCACTCAGCATAATAGATTCCGTGTACATCCATGTATAGGAAAATTTCATGACTTCATCTCTCCTGACAGCTGCATAATATTCCATTGTGTATATGTAAGAGGTCAATATTTTTACTAAGTCAATAGCTATAGAAAGATAGTTTTCAGACACAGCGAAGGTTTGCCATTCTTATTTGTTTGATCATGGGGTTATGAGGTAACAGGAGGTAAATGAAAGCTAATCAAAGTGTGGCATGGCTTAAAAATGCTAAGAACTAGGATATTTAGGTTCTGTCTCTATGCCTTGCAAGTCAGTGACTTGAACATTTCCTTGAACAAAGGATAATAGATTTCCATTTCATCAAGAGTAAACTTCCTTTTTGCTTTATACTTTGAGGGCTCTATGTATTATTACATACATTACACTTAGGATGGTGAATCTTACAGGGAATCAAAGAGCATCCATTTCACTAAAAAGTGGCATTTATATTACTCACAAGTTGATAGGAAGCTTACACATGAGCTGATGGGAATGTATATTGAAGTGGTTTGTCTGGAACAAATAGGAAAACAGAGAAGTTCAGAAAATTTTAAAAAGCAAGAGATAAAATAGAGTTTCTGTGTTTTTGGTGCAACCAAATCAGAGATAGTTATTCACCTTAAAAGTGATTCATGGATATCATCTCTAGCTCTTGTATAGGATTTTCCTTATTTCTCTTTTAAAATATCCTTCAGCAGGGAAAATAATGATGGACCCTAAAACACACTAACATAAATAAAATTGTAACTGCTTTCAGTTGAAACCATTTCCATGTAAACTTCAGAGAATAAAAGTTTTCCAAGATCATAAATTTCAAGACAGGCATCTTAGAAAATGTGTAAAGAAGGGATAATTCCTACAGTGCAAATCCATCTGGAAAGGACAAGGAAAGTCCATCACATCACATCCTTTACATTGGCGGTTTTGTTTTTTGTCTATTTGCTCCTTACCTTATATATCTCTTGATAATGTGTGAATGTAAAAACTGTGCGTGTAAAGATCAGGTACAGAAACTGTACTATTTTACTCTGCGAACTATGCCACCCCTCTTCTGATATTTAGGTCTCAGTATTTCACCAAAAAGAATAGAAGGCAGTCTCCTAGCAACCTCTGTATTCAGAAGCACAACAATAACAAAAAACTTAATCACTTTGTTTTCCCCACTCTTTAATTTCTGCCTTTTGAGGAAAGTTAGCGGGTAGTAGGACTGTAAAGGCAACACTGCACAAACTGAGAATCTAAGAGGCAAGGCCATGAGCTGGGTTTCCTGTGCCCCTCCACATGGGAGATACCTAGCTTGGACTTGCAGCTAAATGCCTCATCCCCAAAGGTGCTCTTTTGTGGATCTACCCAACCCACACTGTTTGGTAACTTTGTTCGGAGGGGCCAAAGGCTATGTGGGAACAACAAAAGAACTGAAAGTACAGATTGCAGATTTCTAGCTAATTTCTTACTACTTTCTTCTCCAGAGCTCTGAACTGGGCGTTTATGATAGAAAAACAACAACAACAACAAAAAAGAAATAATCAAAAACCAACCTCAAAGGTCATTTCCAGTTCTAAACCACTACTGACCAAGCGGTCTGTTTTTGAATTTTTATGCTTTGTTTGTGTTTACACTTTTAATGACATTTGCTTTATCGATCCTGTGATTTCCTCAATATTAATTCTACACCCCCTCCCCCGTCTCCTAAATTATCACCGGGAAATGAAGCAGCTGGGTCTCTTCCAGGGACATGTGTCGGTATATGGCTAGACTTCCTGCAGACCCAACAAGTCTGGTGGCACCACCACCTTGTAAACTGTGGGATAGGAACGACCTTATCTACACAACCTAGAGGTGGTGGTTGCTGAAAGGAATGCTGCTTGGTTACAGGGGAAAAAATCGTTTTTATTTTTCCTGTCTGCAAAAAAAAAGTGGGGGACAAGCTTTTCACGTTGACAGACAGCCTGCAAGAGAGTCATTGCAGTCTCTAGCTCTCTCACCCTGAAAGTCCCTCCAGGGAAACTCCGCGGGGTTCTAAATATAGCCACAGCAAACACCCACCACCCGCAGGCGCCGGGGTCCTCGGTGGCCAGAGCGATGGGGACCTGGCGCCTGAACCAGGCGCTCTGAAAATCCTCTTGGAAGAGCGAGGCGCAGAGCATCTCCCCCACACCTCGGGAGCGCGGGCGTGTGAAGTGCCACCGGGCTGAGCGAAATGACTCTGGGTGTCGGGGCTTCGCGCACAGTCACGTGGTTGCGCGGCCATCTGGGCCCGGCGGATTCCAGCCTGTGTTCCCGTGGAGCCCGTGGGGCGCAGCTAGCCTGGAAAGCACCACCCCGATCCCTCAATCGCTCAACAGCCAGTGCGAGGGCAAAAAGAGGGCTCAGGGACACCGCCGCGCTGATAATGTAAAGCAAAAGTAAAGAAAGCACTTAACTAAAAGCTCAGGCCAGGGCGGAAGGATGCGTGGGTGCGTGCACCCCCAGAGGGAGTTGCGAGCCTCGGCAGCTTTAAATAAGACTTTGTCTTTTCTTTCGTGCTGCCTCGGTGTTGGGGGTGGGGGGAAGAAAAAGAAAAAGGAACATATTCAACTACTACTACCTTGCCTTGGCTTTATCTGGGTGACCATTTTCTAGACTTGAGGGGATGGGCGGTGGGGGTCCAGCCACTCTGGAGGAAGAAGATCCCAATGCTGAAATCCATCTACTTTCCTCTACTTAGGCGAATACAGTGGCGCTCAAGGCCAGCTGCCACGACAAGTGGGTGGCACGGAGTCGCCCTCAAGGGGGGCTTTGGGCCGACGGATTATCAAGTGATGGGAGGACACAAAGGGCGTCTTGCCCGGTGTAAGTCACGCACAGCCTGCGGGGGTGAGCTGCGGGGGGGTACGGGAGGGAGGGCTCCCCAACCTCCCAGATGTCCACCCTCAGACCACGGAAGGGATTTTTGGCAGGTCATGACTTTTCGGGACTTGGGTGGACTTATCCCGACCCAGAGGACCGAGTCCATTATCCCAGGCTTCTCCTGGAGCTCAGGTGCAGCGCGGGTGCAGCTAAGTCCTAGCGGAGTCGCCCCTTTCCCCACCACCCCCGGGCTGGGCATTTGCCTGGTTACTCGAGGGGTGACTGCTGTTGCGAGCATGCTAGTCCCAGACATCTAGAGGGGGCTTGCTGTTGAGAGATGCCCGGTGTCTGCTGCCTCGCCAGCTTGGCCGCCCGTCCATGAAGTCTCCTGCACTGTGAGCGGTCCAGGGCTCATGGGTCTCTTGGGCCAGCGCCCGAGCATGCAGCCTCTCGGCAGCTCCTCCGCCAGCGGACTGGCGGCCACCTAAGAGCCGGGAAGCCCGTGCCGGCTCGCACCTCTCGCGCCAGGGTGGCGGGACTTGGTGCGGCGGCTTAGCGGTGGGAGAGGGCGGCCGCCGGCCCGCGTGTCCAGGGACTTCTCCAGGTACCGGGTCGCTCGCACCTTGCAGACGGTGCAGAGAGTGCCTCGGAGAGAGACAGTGAAGCTGGTCCCCTCCAGAGGCGGACGTCGTCTGGAAGTGGGGGTGAAGACGGGGAAGAAAGGGGGAGTCTGGGGCAGGGTGTGTGCGCGCGTAGGAGCGCGCCTCGAGGCGCCCCGCACTCCCCGCCCCAGCCCGAAGGGCCCTTGGAAAGCCGGGAGCGGTGGTGGCGGCGGCGGCGGAGATCAGAGGCACCGGGCTAAGCCCCGCTCCAGGGACGCCCCGCGACGCGACAGGTCCATCCAGATCGTGCAAATTGGGGAGCCACAGGCGGCCGGAACCCGGGTCTCCCAGCGCGGGAGGTCCCGGGCCGTTGGGGCGCCCCGTCGGCCGCCGCTTCCTCCTCGAGAGCCTTGGGCGCGCATGAGGCCGCGGCCCCGGCGGCAGGCACGGGCGCCCCCTGCTCCCTCTCCGTGCCGGCGGTGATGCCATGCCCCGCCACCACGCGGGAGGAGAGGAGGGCGGCGCCGCCGGGCTGTGGGCGAAGGGCGGGGGCCCGGGCAGCGGCATGAAGGATGTGGAGTCGGGCCGGGCCCGGGCGCTGCTCAACTCGGCGGCCGCCAGGGGCGACGGCCTGCTGCTGCTGGGCACCCGCGCGGCCGCGCTGGGCGGCGGGGGCGGCGGCGGCCCGAGGGACAACCGGCGGGGCAAGCAGGGCGCCCGGATGAGCCTGCTGGGGAAGCCGCTCTCCTACAGCAGCAGCCAGAGCGGCCGGCGCACCGTCAAGTATCGGCGGGTGCAGAACTATCTCTACAATGTGCTGGAGAGACCCCGCGGCTGGGCGTTCGTCTACCACGCGTTCGTGTGAGTACCCGGGCGGGGGTCGCTGTCCCCGGGGTGGGGGTCCGGAGCCCCCGGGGGTCGTGCTCGGCTCAGCTTCCGCGTGTGCACCCCTCGTGCCACCCCCAGGCCTCACACACACAGATTCAAAACATGCACACACAGTTACACGCATACACATACACACACTCGCGTGCACACGTGGTGCGCTCTATTTTTTTTTACACGTGTTTACGCTATTCCTCCTCCAGCCTGCCACTTGTTCGGGCGCCACCTCTCCAGCCCATGCACTCTCCTTGGGAAGCTGCCCCGCCGCGCACACTTAGACTACATAGGGCTGCGATTGGTTCTTTGGGAGCGTTTAGGTTCCGAAAGATACGAATACTTGGACCTCCGCGGCTTGGGGCGCCCGGGAGCTGGGAGACGGCGAGGGGAGCCTGGTGTCTGGTGGGAGTGTGGAGAAGATGGGGACTGACGGTGTGATCGGACCTGGTGGAGTTGGGAGCGACCCGGGTCGAGGTGCTGGGGTGGCCGAGCAAGGGGAGCTCCGCTAGGTTACCAGAGCGCCGGAAACACGCCTCGCCGCCACCCCTCCGAGCAGGAACGGAACCTGTGTCAGCTGCTTGTCTTTCTTGCCACAAAAGGTGGCCGAGGTGTGTGTCTGGAAGGAGGGCCAGGACTTGGGGACTCCGCGCAGGTGGAGCTCCAGCCCAAAGGATGAACAGATTGGAAAACTTGCCGCCTGGACCGTGACCAGGCAATGAGGTGTGTGTGTGTGTGTGTGTGTGTGTGTGTGTGTGTGTGTGTGTGTGTGTGTGTGTGTGTGTGTGTGTGTGTGTGTGTGTGTGTGTGGTAAGTTCTCGCTATCTAGCAGAGAAAGCTTATGAGAAAATGATTGAAAACAAATGTCTATTTTTCCCTCAGGCACTTGAAACTTTTCAATGGCTTTAAAGTTTACTACTGTCCCCCCCCCCTCCCATCAAATAAAACAGTCCATCATTTATTCTGGCTCTAGCGATAGAATTAGACTCCTCTGGACTTGTTTAGGTACTTTGTATGCAGTTCTCTCTCTCTCTCTCTCTCTCTCTCTCTCTCTCTCTCTCTCTCTCTCTCTCACCCGTCTCCTTTCCTTTTCTCTCCCTTTCTCCCTTTCTCTCCCTTTCTTTTCTTTCTTCTTTCTTTCAGAATTTATAGATGCTTCAAAGTAGAAGAAATAGTAGAGTCACCCAAGATAGGAACCTGGAGACTATTCTCGACTCTTTCATTTTTTGTTTCTCATTTGACTCCTACTGGCTACCTAAATTATCATTAACTTTTGCATGTTCACTTTGTAAATATTTCCCAACTATATTTCTTTCTTTTCTTTGTTACTCTCATTATCTCTCTTTGTTTCACAAAATGTCTCTTTTGAATCATCTGAATTTTCTCCTGCTTAGTCACCTGCACTGGTTTTAGTTTTAAGATTTACAAATATTTCTTCCATTGCACAATGGATTTGAGAGTGAAGAATGGAATCAGGATGGTTTGTAGAGAGATTATAGTAATCGTCCATTTGTTCATGCATTTTATTAATAAATTAATTTTATAAATACTTCTGTTTTTTGCTATGTGACATAGACTTTTTGAGAAAAATTGGAAAAAAAAGGAACTAAGAAAATAACTATAGGAAGGAGGACTTTAATTGGGGAGATATTAAGGAAACTAATTAGCAAATTATTTTAAAATATCTGATGTATTTTGTGAGAATAATAATATTGATATGGATGACTTAGGGGATGAAGGTGCCCCAAATATAGGACAAAAGGTTGAATGGCATTAGTTTAGATTTGGACTTGTTCCATTTCAGGTGTTTGTAGGACTTTTATGTGGAGATTATCAATCATAAAAATACAAGTGTTATCCAGGGAACCATAGAGATAGTATAGTAGGTAAGATACTTGCATTGCTTGCAGCTAGCACAGGTTCAAACTTCAAGTTCAAAAACTTGTTTTTGATTCTGCTAGGAGTGATCCCTGAGTACAGACAGGACTGATCCCTGAACATTGTCAGATGTGGCCCCAAAACAAACACAACAAACTAATACTAACCAAAAAATATCCAGATGTTATCCAGTCATACACTCCCTTTTTATTTCAGAACCCCCAGGAATTCCTAACACATAAATATTAATATATTTGAATGTATGTGTTAAACATCTATAGCTTTATCTTGCTATCTAGGTTAGAGAGTTCAACAAGGACATTAATAGCAGTTTTAGGTGCTGGTATTTAAAGCAATGAATAGAGAAACTGTGACAGCACAGGAAATGAAAAGTGAGATGAGGAAATGGTGGAGAACACTGTCTACAGAAGATCAAACAGTGGGTAGAAGAATAAGAAAATACAGAAAACTCTGAGGAAGACATGAGGAAGTCACCAGCAAAGCAAAGTGGTTACTTATGAACTTTCCATAAATTCACAAAACAGTAATGTATATGGTTAGCTGACTTTAGGACTGCAGAAAAGACTAATAAAGGTATATTATGTTCAAATTGTTAGTCATGAAGGAGGTTTCTAATGCTCCTTTTTTTCTTGTTTTGTTTTTGGGCCACACCTGGTGATATTCAGGGGTTACTCCTGGCTATGAGCTCAGAAATCGCTCCTGGCTTGGGGGACCATATGGGATGCCAGGGGATCGAACGGCGGTCCATTCTGGGTGAGCCGCATGAAAGGCAAATGTTCTACCACTGCACTATCGCTTCAGCCCCTCTAATGTTCTTTATTAAAGCAGCTTCTGTGGTGTCAGAAATTTTAGATATAAAAATATATAAGAAGAATATAAGATATAAGAAGAATCATGAATTATTAAGAACTGAGAAAGGTAATGTAGAAGTGTAAATCAACTGCAAATCCCTTTGAAGATCTTATAAGACCTTTTATAATATTACCTTTACCTATTTTTCATGTCTTGTCTCTGATATATGCCCTGAGACTAGCAGTAATGAACAACAGCTGTACCTTTTCTCATGCTTTTTTTCAAAATACTTCCCACATTATGCACTCTGACTGTCTAATCTCTATCTTTTCATCAAGGTACAGGTCAAGAATTAGGGTCAGGTATATATCATCTCCATGTCAGAATGACTTAATTGTTCTATGTATAGGGTTGCATGGCACTCTAAGAAAGTCAACCGTACAGTGCTTGCCCAAATTATTGTTATTGTGAGCTATTTGGTTTCTTTTCTCCACAAGTTGGTAAATTTCCCATATAAAAAAATTCTCTCTCTGAATTGAAGGGCAATGTGTCTTTCATATAACAGGTCTTCAGTATGTGCTTGCTTAATAAGAAAACACAGAATTTTCCATGGAAGTTTCCGGTAGAAGAGTTTCAGAGTGAGTTAAAACTGAAGGAATTACTAAGTCTTTTTGAGTTTCTTAGACCTAATATACTGATGATTCATTTTGAGGAGAAAGGTAAATATCTAGACGTGAAAGATTGTTGTTTTTCTTCCAGCATACCCATTAGTTAGTGAGCTGGGATATTTTTAAATTATCTATTTATTTATTTATTTTAATATTTGGGGTCTTTAAAACTTTATTTATGGATAGTTAAGTTGTGTCTGTGATCAAGCCCAGAAGTTGAAAGATATTATTGCTAGTCTAAATTTCTATCCAAAAGAGGAGGAATTTTATTAATAAGAAGTGAGAACATTTTTACCACTTTGTGACCTCATATCTAAATTACTTTCTTCTATGAAGTCATCTTATTTTATTTATTTACTTATTTTTGGTTTCTGGAGCACACTGGGCAGAATTCAGGGATTCCTTCTGACCCTGCACTCAGAAATTACTATTACCAGGCACTGGGACCATATGGGCTGGGGATCAAAAGTGGGTTGGCCAAGTGCAAGGCAAACGCCTTACCTCCTTGGCTCTATTGAAGTCACTTCAATCTCCTGAAAAAGTAAGTGTGAAACACCCAAAGAAAGCGATCTTCTAAAGTGTTAATAAGAACACTCTGCTCTTCATCCAGTTCCTCAAATGCAGGGGTTGTATTTCTTGTTCTCTGTTGTAACACCAACACTCAAAACAGTGTCTACTGCATGCAGATGGATTCATTTACTCATAGATCAGATCCCCAAACTATTGATTCCCAAGCATCTGGTGGAATTTTACTTATGCCAAAAATCAAATATTAACGAATTAATGTATTAATTGCATGCCAGTTTGGTTCTGAATTATGTTGATGTCTATACAAACTAATGTTTACATTTATTTTTCTCCTGCATTTCTTAAAAAATATTATTTCTGGGGGTCAGAGTGATAGCACAGAGGGTAGGGTGTTTGCCTTGCATGCGACTGATCCAGGTTTGATCCCTAGGTATGGTCTCCTAAGTTTGCCAGAAGTAATTTATGAGCACAGAGCCAGAAGTAACCCCTAAGACACTACCAGGTGTGGCCAAAACCCTCAATTAAAAATGATTTATTTCCCCTAAATGTAAAAAGGCCTTATGTGGCTTTATACTCTGCAACTATAACAACTTAAAGTGGCCCATATATTTTAAATATATACAATATATATAAATTTATACAGTTTATACAATGCTATTTGAGGATTATATTACAACTATAAATATTGAAAGATTAATTATTAAGATCTTGGTAACAGGAATGTTATAACCTAAAATAAAACATATATAACATGTAATGAAGTTTTATTATAAGAAACAATATGAATAAGAAGTTATCCAGCAAACTTTTGAGAATTTCTTGAAAAGAACTGGTGCAAGTTTTAATGTTTAACTGCAAATGGCTATTTTGGCAGATGAAAAAGCCAGCATTCATGTTTTCTCCTAGCTTAGTGCTATGAAACTAGTTTAACTCTTAATTGTGGAAATGCTGCTGCCCTTGCTTATGATTTGTAAATTTCTTTTAAATTTCTATTCTTTAATTATTTCTAAATATGCTATTATAATTTTTATTTCTTTGCAACCTGAAAAATAGATTGGCCACACCAGTGTTGCTGTTTTTTTATTTTTATTTTTATTAAGACCAATGTGAATTACAAATCTTTCACAGTTATATTTAAGGTACATAGTGACAGTGAATCAGGGGAATTCCCACCAAGAGTGTTGACCTCCCTCTGCCACTGTTCTCAGCATGCCATACCTCCACCCTTAGCCCCCTGAAATGCTAGTGTAAAAGGTCCCTTTTGTCTATAGCCTGTTGTAGTTTGGGTCTCTTGAGTCTATTGTTGTTGTCTTTAGGTTGAGTACTTGGGTCTTATCATTTTTTAATTTTTACTCAATGCTCATGAGATTGCTTTGCCCCTGGTACCATTCACTTTCTTTTTCTCAATTTGTAGGAAGCCACAGAAATATGAGGCCAAATAAAATGATTTATGCTCTATGGTTCTGTTAAAAAATAAAGAAGAAAGCTGGTGGGAGCCCCTGGCTAGAAGCTATAAATATAAATATAAAAGAATAAAAACAGAAAAAAGAAGAAAAAGGGAAAAAAAGCAAAAGAAAATAAAAGGAGGGGGCTAATGTGGCAATTTTGTTTTTGTTTGTTTGTTTATTTTTATATGGGCTTAACAAGTATTGAAGAAATTAGAAAGGAAATTTCCTTGGCCTAAGATACAGGGTGTCTCTACCCTTGAAGAATACTGTCATGAGACTGACTACAGGCTCCAGATATGTTCATTGTCAAATCCCAACATTTTTCTTTATGGTGTAATTAGAGATCTTGGTTTTTGCACAGATCCTAGAATGAAGTCTAGGATAGAGACTTTTGTTATGGTTCTAAGAAAATTTCTGCTCAGTGTTGGTTGTTGTAGTTGGTCTTCTGTACTTCTGTAATTAGTTTTCTTGGTTTTTGCACAGATTCTATGATAGAGTGTCTTTTGATTTCATTTCACCATTAGGAGGCCACAGCACTGTTTTTTTTTTTTTATTGGGGGAGCAATTGCGGTGGTGCTCAGGTGTTACTCCTGGCTATGTGCTCAGAAATCACTCCTGGCTAGGGGACCATATGGTATGCTTGGGGACTGAACCCAGGTCCATCCTGGATCTGCCACGTGCAAGGCAAACACCCTGCCACCTGTGCTACCACTCTGGCCTCATTACAGCACAGTTTTTTAAAATTATTGATGTTTTCATGGTTTCCAGAGTCTCAGGTGAGAATGTGATCTTGTGCTATAACTTTATTTAAATTATCAATCTCCTAAGTGTTATTAAATAAGTTGTTTCTAAATTTAATTTTTTAAAGGCTGGAGAAAGTAAGTATAGAAAGTAATTTACTTGTCTTAAATTAACACACAAAAATAAATGGCCTTCCTATACACCAATAGTAATAAGGAAGAAATGGATATTAAGAAAACAACCCCATTCACAATAGTGCCACACAAACTCAAATATCTTAGAATCAACTTGACTAAAAATGTGAAGGATCTATACAAAGAAAACTATAAAACTCTGCTCCAAGAAATAAGAGAGGACACGTGGAAATGGAAACACATACCCTGCTCATGGATTGGCAGGATTAACATAATCAAAATGGCAATACTCCCGAAGGCATTATACAGATTTAATGCGATCCCTCTAAAGATACCCATGACATTCTTCAAAGAAGTGGATCAGGCTCTTTTGAAATTTGTTTGGAACAATAAACACCCTAGAATAGCTAAAGCAATCATTGGGAAAAAGAATATGGGAGGAATTACTTTCCCCAACTTTAAACTTTACTACAAAGCAATAGTTATCAAAAAAAAGCATGGTATTGGAATAAGGACAGGCCCTCAGATCAGTGGAATAGGCTTGAATACTCAGAAAATGTTCCCCAGACATACAATCACCTAATTTTTGATAAAGGAGCAGGAAATCCTAAATGAAGCAGGGAAAGCCTCTTCAACAAGTGGTGTTGGCACAACTGGCTAGTCACTTGCAAAAAATTGAAATTATACCCCCAGCTAACATCATGTACGAAGGTAAAATCCAAATGGATTAAAGACCTCTATATCAGACCCGAAACCATAAGATATATAGAACAACACATAGGCAAATCACTCCAGGACATTGAGACTACAGGCATATTCAAGGAGGAAACTGCACTCTCCAAGCAAGTGAAAGCAGAGATTAACAGATCGGAATATATATATATATATATATTTTTTTTTTGGGTCACACCTGGCAGTGCTCAGGGATTACTCCTGGCTCTATGCTCAGAAATCGCTCCTGGCAGGCACAGGGGACCATATGGGACGCCGGGATTTGAACCACGGACCTTCTGCATGAAAGGCAAATGCCTTACCTCCATGCTATCTCTCCAGCCCCTATGGGAATATATTAAGCTGAGCAGCTTCTGCACCTCAAAGGAAATAGCGCCCAGGATACAAGAGCCCCCCACTGAGTGGGAGAAACTATTCACCCAATACCCATCAGATAAGGGGCTAATCTCCAAAATATACAAGGCACTGACAGAAATTTACAAGAAAAAAAATCTAATCCCATCAAAAAATGGGGAGAAGAAATGGACAGACACTTTGACAAAGAAGAAATACAAATGGCCAAAAGACACATGAAAAAATGCTCCACATCACTAATCATTAGGGAGATGCAAATCAAAACAACTATGAGGTACCACCTCACACCCCAGAGATTGGCACACATTACAAAGAATGAGAATAAATAGTGTTGGTGGGGATGTGGAGAGAAAGGAACTCTTATCCATTGCTGGTGGGAATGCCATTTAGTTCAACCTCTATGAAAAGCGATATGGAGATTCCTCCAAAAACTGGAAATCGAGCTCCCATACGATCCAGCTATACCACTCCTAGGAATATATCCTAGGAACACAAAAATACAATACAAAAATCCCTTCCTTACACCTATATTTATTGCAGCACTATTTACCATAGCAAGACTCTGGAAACAACCAAGATGCCCTTCAACAGACAAATGGCTAAAGAAACAATACACAATACACAATGGAATATTATGCAGCTGTCAGGAGAGATGAAGTCATGAAATTTTCCTATATATGGATGTACATGGAATCTATTATGCTGAGTGAAATAAGTCAGAGAGAGAGAGAGAGAGAGAGAGAGAGAGAGAGAGAGAGAGACAGAATTGTCTCATTCATCTATGGGTTTTAAGAAAAATGAAAGACATTCTTGCAATAATAATTTTCAGACACAAAAGAGAAAAGAGCTGGAAGTTACAGCTCACCTCAGGAAGCTCACCATAAAGA
Organism: Suncus etruscus; assembly: GCF_024139225.1. Lineage (NCBI taxonomy): Eukaryota > Metazoa > Chordata > Mammalia > Eulipotyphla > Soricidae > Suncus > Suncus etruscus. Next base: position 67,837,101 of record NC_064854.1, on the reverse strand, counting down.
GTGATGAGTGTAGTTAGAGAAATAACTATATTTTGAACTGTCCTAATAATGAGAATGTATGAGGGAAATGGAAAGCCTGTCTAGAGTATAGGCGGGGGTTGGGTGGGGAGGAGGGAGATTTGGGACATTGGTGATGGGAATGTTGCACTGGTGATGGGTGGTGTTCTTTACATGACTGAAACCCAAACACAATCATGTATGTAATCAAGGTGTTTAAATAAAATATATATAAAAAAGAAAGTAATTTACTTGTCTTGCATGTGGCTGACCCCAATTTGAAAGTCTGACACCACTTATGATCACCAGAGCTCTGCAAGGAGTATTCCCTGGGCATAGAGTTAGGGGTAAGCTCTGTACATATCTGGTTTGGTCCAACCTCCCCATTCCAAATAGGTTGAAATTTTTTATGTTGCATATATACACATTTTTTTTTTTTTGGTTTTTGTTTCACACCCAAATCGCTCCTGGCAGGCTCGGGGCACCATATGGGATGCCGGGATTCGAACCGGGATTTGTCCTGTTTTGGCCGCGTCAAGGCAAACACCTTACTGCTATGCTATAGCTCTGGCCCCCAAATGATGGTTTAAGGACTCTTTTTTTTTCTTCTGAGTCATACCCGGTGATATCAGGGGTTACTTCTGGCTCTGCACTCTGACATCACTCCTGGCCTGCTTGGGAGACCATATGGGATGCTTGGATTCAAACCACCGGCCATCCTGAGTTGGCTGCGTGCAAGGCAAACGCCTACTGCTGTGCTATCTCTCTGGCCCCCAGATTTATTAATATAAGGTGAAGGAGTTGTATTAAATCACTCAGTGAGGAAATGTCACCTTATCGTTCTTATTTTCAATATACTTGAAAGGGTAGCAATCAGAATACTGTTAATTATGAAATGAATCAGAAGTGAAGAGAGGGAATAGCAAATGTAGGCAAGGTATTCAGTAATTTTATAAAGTATGTAAGACGAGAGATTGAGCACTAACTAGAAGGAAATATATCACAACGGAGAGGGTAAGAGAAGACAAGTTATAGGAAAGTTAAAAATAATTATAATATATTCAGTAGCTGAATATTTTAATGGCACCCCAAAATGCTGTATTTTAGTACAGGATGGTTTCTATATATTTTATAATTTATGCTCTTTGATGGTGGTTTTTAAGTAAATGTAAAACAAACCATTAAGTAGCAGGAATTAAATTCCAAAGTCCTGTGTTTAGTAACAGAAATGGTATCATTATTGGCCTTCACAGAAAGAGTTGACCATATTTAACTAAAGCCATATGATTACATATATTTTTCCAGATTAAAACATTATCTTTGGGGGCTGAAAATATATTGCAATGAATAAAGTACTTGCCTTGTAAATAGCAGACCCAGGTTTGATCCTTGGCACCTCATATGATACCTTGATTCTGCCAGGAGTGATCCCTGGACTCAGAGCCAGGAAAAAATCCTGAGAACCAACATATGTAACCAGTTAAAAAAAGTTATCCTCATACGTTGTATTAAGTATTAATTATAGAGTCCTAGAGGTGCATGGACGGATGGATGGGCCTTTTTCGGCTCTGCACAACACCTGCAGCCCCTAAGGCAGATCTGTAGGTATCAAGGTGACAGCAAAAAAAATGATCCACAGCAGTCAGATTTCAGGAGAAGTGAATTTTTATTAGTAAGGCCCTAACCGCCATATGTATATCTTACATGACTTCTAAGCTAAGCAGCCTCTCTGCACCCAACCTGTCTCTCTTCTCTCCATACAGCCTCTTTCTTGATGAGCCTGTCTGTTCCTAACCCCAAGCAACCTCTTAAATTTAGCAACCACAGACCCCTCCCAGCTAAGGGAGGGTCTCCTCTCCAGGGGAGATAGGCAGGAAGTTGGGGGAAGGGTAACATCTCAAGGTTCTTTGTTTGAAAAAAGAAAAGAAAAAAACACTCAAATATTTCAATTTTAAATTGGAGAGGATTTGATTTGAGACCACACCAGGTAATATTATGGGGTCACTCCTAGCCTAGTCCCTGGGATCACCCTGGTTGGGGAAGTGTTGGGAAACTATGTTGCATTCAGAAATCCAGCATGTAAGGCCCGTGTTCAAATCTTTTAAAGTTATTTCTGACCCAATTCTAAATGTTTTAAAAAATTATTTATACCATATGTATATGTGTGTATATATGTATAATAATTTAAGTAATATGTCTTAATAGGTTTTAAAATTTTTATTGTTTTCATTCCCTAAAATGTTATATATCTTCTGGCATAATTTTAGATTTTAATTTAATATATAGAAATAATTGTTTTATATATATTTAATATCACTCCTCACTCCTGGCAGTTCACAGGGATTCTTACGTGGTGCCACGAATCAAACCTAGGCTGCCTGGTTGTATGGTAAAAGTCTTACTATCTTGTACTTCTTTTCAAGTTCCTGAGATTTATTAATACTTATTCATATAGTTTTAATTCCTTAAAATATTAGATGGTATTTTCTTGAACTTTGACAATACCGGATAGGAAGATATTATTATCTTTACATACATATATTTAATTTTACTACCAATGATACTGTGCAAGCAGTATCTATCATCTATCTATCTATCTATCTATCTATCTATCTATCTATCTATCTATCTATCTATCTATCTATCTATCTATCTATCTATCTGCCTGCCTGCCTGCCTGCCTGCCTGCCTGCCTGCCTGCCTGCCTGTCTGTCTGTCTGTCTGCATGATACCCTATGCTGACTTCCCTGGTTTCTGTAGCTGTGGAAAGAAGCAATATTCTCTTCTCAGTACACACCACAAACGCCTTTCCAAAGTCCAAAGTGCAACCTCATCTATGCCAGCATCCACGAAACCTGGCATGATGCTTCCATTCATATTGAATTTGCCATGAATAATGCTAAATTCAGTGAAAGTTGGTTCCTCTCTATGGTACTTGTTGTTATACCTGACAGAACTTTCTTATCAGATTGTTTATGTTTCATTGTTCCCTTGCTACATATGTGTTCTTATCCACCAAGTTGTCTTGTACATATTCTTGTACATATTCTTTATATTTAAGTGTTCATTTACTGAATAATCAAAATTAAGGTTTTGTTTAATTTAATTTAGTATATGATCTACTTTACAAAGTGACTTTTCTACTCAAGCTCTATTAGTCTACCTAAGGTCTATTATTCCTTACTGTCAATACTTTTATATTTAAGTGGAAAGTTATTACCATAGGAACTTAGATAAAAGAAATAAATTTGCCCCTTGATAGTGAAAATGTTAGTTACTTAGTACCTACTGATTGGTTACAGAGACTAGCTCCAACTGTATACTTACACATATAGATCTTAGGACCGCAGAAATCTTGGGAGCTGGAGGAAATATCAAATCTCTGACTTGGGCCAAAAGGTCTTTCTCCACATGACATCTCTGCTTTTACTCTGGTTCTGATCTATCTTCTTCCTTCTAAACAGTTTCCTTTATTTAGTTTGTTGTCCCTGGTCCTTTATAACTTCACTTTTACTCTCTCTCTCTTTCTCTCTCTCTCTCTTATTATGACTTGAACTCTAACTAATGGTATTTTCCCATTTCAATTTTACAGACAATTTACTCATCATAGGCATATATTCATATTTTCATTTCATGTTTCTATCAGTTGGCCAACTGGGAAAGAATATCTGATACAAAAGTTTTTGACTGAAGTCAGGCAGTATTTTCAGTTTTATGAACCATAACAAAAGAACAGTGTTGCAAATATGCATAATAGTTTCCTTGAAAGTTTATTATATAAACTAGTAGTAGCCCAGATATGACTCCTGGGACAAAGCTGCTGGCCTCTGGCCTAAGCAACAGAGATATAAAGGAAGCATCTGCTGATAACCCTTACAGAAAATCAGAATAGAAATAGGTAATAAACTTAAGATCTATAAAACCTGGACAGCATCTAACTTTTCTATGTTTATGCTTACCAAGGAACTTTCTGATGAGTATTTGCATTTGCACAAAACTGCCAATAAGAAGAGACTAAAACAATTATGTGCATTTGAGAACTTGAACTAGAGAGTTTTATGACTTTAATAAGAGTATAAAGTAATGGTAATCATATATCAGTGCTTACAAACAAGGTTGAATAGTGATTTGTAAAGGAGACAATGGATCTGAGCTCTACACTTCCTCTTGGGAAGTCATTTCACCTACATTTATAAAATTCTTTTTTTTTTTTTTTTTTTTTTTGGTTTTTGGGCCACACCTGGCGGTACTCAAGGGTTACTCCTGGCTGTCTGCTCAGAAATAGCTCCTGGCAGGCACGGGGGACCATATGGGACACCGGGATTCGAACCAACCACCTTTGGTCCTGGATCGGCTGCTTGCAAGGCAAACGCTGCTGTGCTATCTCTCTGGGCCCTATAAAATTCATTCTTAAAATAAGCTTATCACTTGTTTGCTGAAGTCATTTTTACAAGTATGCTAATGTTTTTGAATGAATTTTTATTATATTTTTTATTGTATTGTGCATATAGGCAATTGAATATATTCAAAGTTCCATATTCTCAGTATTTGAGAAGAGTGATGGATGAAACTATGCTGGAAGAAATTTAATTATATATGATATGAATTATTTTAGATTACATCTAACAACAGACATAGGCTAATAGTCCATAGGAAACTATCAAAACTTAATGAATTCTGATGACAATTAGATAGTGCTGTGTTATATCACCTTTTCTTTATACATTGTCAACTTAGTTTCGGCTGTTTTTCAACAGGGTGATAAAAATCAAGGTGATATGGGAGATGGGAAATTAATGTCTTCAGATTAATTAGAAGAAAGTTTATCTGAGAGTTACATTTATATTTAGTGCTTTTCATAGATGGCAAAAGAACACCATGATATTTTCAGGAAAAGGAATATCAGTCAAAAATTAAATATTTTCCCCATTTCTAAAGTTGCCAAATATGATGGCAAAATTTTAAAATAATCCAAAATATCAAGCTTAGAGCTAAAGATAAGCCAAAAATAGATGCTTGTAAGTTCTGAACATTCCAAAAGGAGGAGACCTCAAGGACTCTAAACCCAGCACAAAGTAAGAACCCAGCACATCAGTAAGAAACTGAGAGCTACTATCTCTTCAGACTTCAAAAGGGTCAGGGGTGAATGAAGACCAGAATTTAGCATTTACCTGAAGAGAATTTCCACACTCTATGTTATATACTTGCTGGATAGTCCAACATTTTTATTGATCATTTGTTTACAATATTATGTGATTTCATTGAGTTAACATCATACATACCTCACACATAAATAATTCTGTGTCTTCCCACTACCAAAGAGGTCCTTCTCATTTATCAAACTTACCCCCCTTTTTGGTAAATATTCCATAACAGTCTTCACTTAGTCTAGGAAGCAAATGAATTTCTTTTGATGACCATTTGGTCATTCATATTCCATACATGCAACCATCTAGTATTATCTTTCACTTTAATAATTTCACATAGCATAACCACAAGTTCCATTCACAGGATCATAATTTTTGACAGAATTGTACTCTGTTGCTTATACAAACCATGCCTTTTTCTTCTAATTATCTGTTGATATGCATTTATGTTGACTCAAGTTCTAACTTGTATATAATGCTTCTATGAATACAGTAGAAAATGTGCTTTCAAGTTTTTCATATCCTTCAGTTAAATGCTTAGGAATGGATACATTTCTATTATAAGGAATTTCCATTTTTGTTTTTAAATGAATATAAGCAGCCTACATTCCTACCACTAATAGTTTTATTAATTCACTTTTTCCTCTATTCTATTTACTTAACTTCCATTCCATGTGTGTGTGTGTGTGTGTGTGTATGTGTATGTATGTGTTTGTGTATGTGAGTATGTAAGAGAGAGAGAGAGAGAGTAGGGATTTGAGTCACACACTGTTGTGATCCTGAGGGCTCTAGGAACCATATGTGATGCTACTAACTGAGCTTACAGAATTAACCATGTGCAAAGCAAGTATCCTACCTACTCTACTATGTCTCTGATCTTTTAGTTTCCAATTTTTAAAATCTGTAGTGAGCATTTACGTAAGAATATTTCTGTTGCCTAAGTGCCCTGAAGTTCATGTCTTTTGGGGATGCTGGAGAACTGGATGTTTTATAAAACAAGTTACCCAAAGAACTCCTAGTTTGTGTCACCCTTAGCATCTGAAAAAAAAAACATCATTTGCAAAATTAGAATCCATCAAACTCTGCCAAGAACCATGTTAAGTATGTATTCACTATGATAAGTAGAGCTCAAATAAATTTTATAACTACAAATTCTCAGAAAATATGTATCATTATTGAAGGACAATAAACTTTGATGGTGTATATTGAAAATAAGACATTAAAGAGAATCCTATTGTTATAAAATATTAAAAAAAATTTTAAGTCATGTGAGCCAGACAGGACTAAAAATAAAAGTGTATCTTGTCTCACATCTGCCTTGTTCTCTAAAGATTACTTCCATCAAGCAATGCCTTTTTAATACTTTTGAAAACATTTCATTTGTATACAAATAAAAAAAGAAATATGTACATATTTATGTTTGTTACTAGAAGATTCCAGAATTTTAATAAAGTGTATGCCCTAAAGTCAATAGCATGAGTTATTCAGGCCATTTTCAGACAAAATAATAAGGTCCAAAAATCAGAATCTCCACATTTTTCATGTTCCCAATAGACATAAAATAAGGCAATTCTCTGCTTATTTCCTCTGCCCACACTGTAAACAAGTCAACTTTTCAAGGCCTATTTAGTGTCATATTTTTCACAGTTTTTTTTTCTTTTGCTTTAGAGGTGATTTTATTCTTTGAAATAGTTCCCACTATAGCTGCAAATGCTTTTTGGTGCTCTAATTGCAAAAAAATTGTGATGTGCCTTGCAAGACAAATACATAAAAATATAAAACAATTCAAAATGTAAATTACAGTTAATTAACTACATATTAAGCTTTTTTAAAACTGTAACACATACAAAAGTTATGCATCTACTCATTGATAAAATGTGCTCAAAGGCTCCTGAATTCTAATCCTTTACTTACTCTGGAAACAGTATTTCAGAACTCACTAGTTCAGTATTCAAGGTGACTTTATAACATATCATGAAATTGAGAATTTATAGTGTTTTTTTAAAGTGGGTACGGTGTATGAGATAGACAATGTATTGTGTTGATTTATTTACCTAATAATTCTTTATGGAAACCATACCATGTCAATTTATTTCATTCCTTTTTGAAAGATACAATTTTCTTTTGGACAATTTTACCATCATTGACTTAACTAGCTGCTAATAAGAGAGTATTAAGCTATATCTGAAATTTTAATTTTGTATCTGAAATTTTTTTGTTTTTGTTTTTGGGCCACACCCAGTGGCACTCAGGGTTTACTCCTGGCTATCTGCTCAGAAATAGCTCTTGGCAGGCACGGTGGACCATATGGGACGCGGGGATTCGAACCAACCACCTTAAGGTCCTGGATCAGCTGCTTGCAAGGCAAACGCCACTGTGCTATCTCTCCGGCCCCTGTATCTGAAATTTTTAAAACAAAAAATGTTTCAAAGAATATTTTATGCTTACCTCATTGTGAATGTAAAGATAAAAGAACTCTGGCCTCTGTTTGAAATTCCTATTAACTATAACTATAACTATCTTCAGACTGAGAAAGATTATTGCAGGCATTGGACCATAAGTAGCAATGCTCATGGATTTCTACTGCTCTGTGCTCAGGATCACTCCTGGCAATGTTCAGAGCATCTGATGAGATGCCAGGGGTCTAACTCAAGTCAGCTGTATGCAAGATATATTTCCTACCTGCTGTACTGTTGCTGTACACACATGACAGACTTAGGGCATAATAAATGAAAGCTCTTTATTTTCTCCAGTCATTTCTCCACCTCAAAACTGAACTAGCTAAAAGATGCTTGAAGAAGCTTATACAGTTCACATCACTTTCCCAAGGTATGTACATGACAAAAAAGACCAATTTATAGGAAACAATTTTAAACATATACCTCAATAGCTATCTCCTCATAGTATGTTAATGAAACTATAAACATTTTCTCCCCTTTTTGGGGGCCAAATTTGGCAGTGCTCAGTGGTTTCTTCTGTTTCTGCATTAAGGAAATACTCTTCTGGGGGCTGGGACAAAAAAGTAGGGCATTTGCTTTGCATGTAGCCTATTTAGGACAGACCTTGGTTTGATCCCTAGGCGTCCCATATGGTCCCCTGGGCCAGGAACAATTTCTGAGCGCATAGCCAGAAGTAAAGGAGTAACCCCTAAGCATCACAGGATGTGACCCATAAAAGCAAAAAATAAATAAATAAATAAATAAAAAGAGGAACTACTCCTGATTTGCTCTCAAGATCATATGGGATGCCAAGTACTGAACCTGGGTTTCGGCCACATGCAATGCAAATATCCAACCTGCTTACTATCATTCTAGTCCCAAACCTTCTTAATGATAATTACTAGCTACAAAACATATATATAGAGAAATATCAGAATTACTCATATAAGGACATTTTAGCCATTCCTATATGCTTTTAATTTTTAGTTTTGCTTTTGGGTCATACCCAGAGATTTTTAGGGTTTACTCCTGGTTCTACATGCAGGACTGAACCTGTGTGCTTCTATATGCTAGAAGAACCATACAGTGTGTCTGGAGTGGAACCTGGGTAGTCCATATGAAAACCAAGCACCCTACTATCTCTCCAGCCCCATCTTTCATATTTTCAAAAAGACATTTTTATTTCAAAGCTACTGATGTGCATCACTTCTCATGAAACAAAGCACAGAATTTCAGGAGTTAGGAAAATCTTATTATTCAACTCCTTCCTAAGTTTGTATGTTTCACCAGACCCAGTCTCATTTGGTTTTATAAGCTTAGTGTTTTTTTTTTAACCTACAAATGTTTGTTTATTTGAATTTCTGGAATGAAATTTTCCTGCCCCCAAAACGACATATTCCCTAGGCATCAAAATATTATGTTAACTCATTTATTCATTTCCTTATTCCTTAAATATGTTTTAACATGTGCTAGTCGTAGTCTTGGAGTAATCATTCTTATTTTATTCAGGATAATTCTTCCTTGCATGTGTTTGTTCCACCTGGGCGAGAGGTACCTCTGCATTGGCCACCAACTCCTACTGGTTCTCCACCTATTGGGGTGGTCCTACTCTTCCTAATAAAGACCTCAGGTCAGAGATACTTATAGTTTCAGTCCCACAGCTAGCTTGTCTGCCTGCTGATACCTTTTTGCCTGCTTGCAGATAACTTGTGGTAGAAGTTCTGAAAACGAGTTTGATCGTCTAAGCTGTGTGAATTATTTCCTATGTTGGCATTGCTTCCAGACCCATGTTCTATACCCTGGGATGGAGTGGGGTATCAGGCTTCCACTACACCTAGTATTACATTTCCTTACTCTAAAGAGGCTAAATTGCTATACTTGGTTGCAGGCATTAAAACTAATCAGTGTATATGTGTTTGTGTGTGTATGTGTGTGTAGAGACAGAAATAATATAAAGAGCTTTCCTACTTGCATATTTCCACACTTATCAGATGGTATGATTGGTGCTTAGAGAGATTAATGATTTGCTCTAAGTCACTCATATTTCATGGAGTAACTAATTTTTCATTCCCCTTACATTGGGCATAGCTGCTGAGCCAATGATTATACCTTCATCTACTTTTGAAATTTCCCTCGCACAATTCTATTAGGAAAGTTCTCAGACTCACTCTCAGTGAGTTATGACCAAACTCTGTCTGGGTCATTCCGTTTGTCAGGAAACCATGTTATTCATCTCCCTCTGCTACCACCATCCCAAACTTTTATTAATAAAAACAAATTAGTTTAATCCTTTTCTTTCTGGGGTAAGAAAAGGAGGAGGAGGTCTCTTTTCTTAGGCTTTTACATTTGTAAGACTTTCAGTATAAAGAAGACAAGTTTCCTATTAGTCTCCAAGTCCCGAATCATTCTCTTTATCTTTTCATTTGTCTGTTATGCAGCCTACTCTTTCTCCTCCTTCCCTATAGTTCTATCTGGTGCCTTTCCCCAAATTCTTTGGGACTAACTGCTTTGCACTTATCAGCATCACTTTTAGGGACTAAAGTTTACTTTCAAACATGATTTACTCTTCAAGCCTTATAAATCTTTTACATTTATCAGACCAGATAAATGTGAACTGCCTTCACAGTTGGCTCTCCAAGTACCAGGGTCCTTTCTAAAGTCTCTATTCCATATATGGCATAAGGGTCTCAAACTCAATTTACCTGCAGGCTGCAGGAGGCAAAGTCGGGGTGATCCTTGAGTGCAAAGTCAGTAGTAAGCCTTGAACATTGGGGGATGTAACCCAAACAACTAAAACAAAACAAAACAAAAAAAGATTCCTCTAGGGCAGGGCCACAAAATGTTGTACAGAGGGCCATTTGCAGCCTGCGGGCTGCGAGTTTGAGACCCCTGAATGCCTTCTAGAAGACCTATCACATTGTATGATTTATTCTGATTGCTATACCTAGTTGTTCTAGCCTATTCTACCTACTTGTTAAACTATTTTGGTTCTTTTCTTAAGCATGTTTTCTTTTCTTCCCCTTGAAAACTAAACATTCTCATATGAACATGATGCTGCAAATACTGTGGACTCTTACTTAAGTCAATGAATTTTCTTTTCTTTTGGTCACACCCTCAGGTGTGTGGCTCTACACTCAGAAATCACTTCTAGCAGGTTTGGGGGACCATATGGGATACTGGGATTCCAACCACCGTCCTTCTGCATGCAAGGCAAACGCCTTATCTCCATGCTATCTCTCATAGCCCTGAATTTTCTTTTAAGTGTGTTTCCTCTTCCTTTATCCTGACTTTGTACACTATTGCCTTATTTTTATTGCCTTTTTATTTAATTTTTTTATTTCCTTTCTTCATACTACTCTCAGCTCACTGCAATCCTGTAGATGCTATGTTGCCTTAGTCTTTCAATTCTCATTCTTTTCTTTTTGGTTTCTGGATCTTACTCCGTAGTACTGGATACTCCTGGTTCTTTTCTCCAAATTCCCTTCCAGTAGTGTTCAGGGGAGCATGTGGTGCTGGGTTTCAAATCTAGATCTCTTCACACAAAGCATATGCACTGCTTCTGAATCTCACCTCCAGCTATTAATCATTCTTTGACACGAATCTTTCTCCCAAATGTGAAATCCCTAAACCTTGTTCCCAATATTTTCTTCCAATACCTTTATGATTTTTTCATCTATTAAACCTACGTTGGTAGTTATACCCTCTTTTTTCCTTGCCTAAATCATAATAGGCTTTATGTGTGCTTGTGCAGCCTATCTAACATGCCAAGATACTTATTTTTTAACAACTGCTTACTTTACCTGTGGATCTTAAAGCAAGAATTTTTGAAAAATGTTATAACAGTTTTATTGTGTACATCTCCTTTAAATGTATTTTCAGCTGCCAACGTGTCTGTCTATAGTAAGACTTCAATATAGAAAGGTACTCTGGAACAACCCAAAACCAAAAATAATTCAGCTAATTGCCTATACCCTATTTGGCGGAAAAAATAATGATCCCTCATTGATGACAATTGTTAATTATGTTACTAATCCTTGTATTGGAAGAATATTATTTTTTTAGCACACTGTGACAGTTTCTTGACCATTCTTATTTATGGTTGTCTAGGATACCTCACTTATGCCATCAGCTTTTTTTCTATTATCCATTTCCTGCCCTGAAGCTTGGAATAAGACTTCATACCCACACGCCCTTTAAAAAGAGTTTTTAGCAACATGACCCAACTAGTTTGAGAACAGTAATCTGTAAAGTAGCTCAATAAGTCCAATACTTGCAACAAAAGTGTTTAAACCATGTAAGGGAATCTTTCGAGCTAAAAATAACTTCCACTTTCAGTGGAATGATTATGGACCAAGTGGGGCTGGAGCAACAGCACAAAGGGTAGGGTATTTGCTATGCACACAGCTGACTGGGTTCAAACCCTGGCACCCCATATGGTCAGCCCAGCCTGCCAGGAGTAATTTCTGAGTGCAGAGCCAGGAATAACACCTGAGCTCCTCCAGGTGTAGGTGAGCCCCACCAATATATATGTATATGATTCCCCCAATATGTGTGTGTGTATTTGTGTGTATGTGTGAGAGAGGGAAACACATTAAGAAATTGCAATGAAAAAATTCTTACATTACTGGCCTAACCTTCACTCTGACATACTACTCTCTAATCGAAGAAACAAGCCATCTTCCACATGAGTTGAGGAAGCAGACCAAATCATATGGAGCATTTCTAAAATGTTCCAAAAACATAAAATATGGTAACTAGTCATAGAACTTTAAGCTCTATGTACATATGGGCATATTTTTCTTCCCTGTAGTAAAAGTAAAAATATTACAAATTAAGACTGCATATTAAAAGTGAGTAGATATTTTTGGGGGGTTTTCCGGCCACACCCGTTTGATGCTCAGGGGTTACTCCTGGCTAAGTGTTCAGAAATTGCCCCTGGCTTGGGGGGACCATATGGGATGCCGGGGGATCGAACCACGGTCCTTCCTTGGCTAGTGCTTGCAAGGCAGACACCTTACCCCTAGCACCACCTCACAGGCCCCGAAAAGTGAGTAGAATTTTTTATTAGATTAAAATATGCTGATAGTAAGCCTTCTGGAAAGGGAAAAAAATGCCCAAAGTATTAGGAAGCAATATTGGTTTCCTTTGTTTTTAAAAATACTTTAGAGCAAATTAAACATTCAGAATGTTTTATTAACTAAAACTTTGAGTTTAACTCATTTAATTACTACTCTTTGTAAATTTGGGAAATCCTGTATTTGGTCTTTGTGTGAAAACGCCCTGCACAGAATGCCCTCCTGCCCAAGCCACTGAATACCAGTTCTAAAGTTTTGCAAGAGAACAGAAGAACCTACAATTAACAATTCTCATTGTGATGATACTAAAGTTTATCTAGAAAATTTATTCAATAGAAGCAATAGCTAAATGCCTTTGGAGAAGAGCCAACCTTTGCTTGTATCCTAAGTCAATTCAGTAAGATTTTTTTTTAACACAGTCAAGAGCAATTTCTTTTGGAATAAAATTTATTTAAAAGAGTAGGCTTTTTATATCCATTTAACTGCTGTAGTTACTATTAAAACTCTTACTATAAAATTAGGTTAGGTTACTGAACAAACATTGAGTATGCCCTGACTTTACAAACAAGAAATCACAGAAATGCACTTGAATCATAAGACAAGGCAGCTACATTCTCGTTTATATCTAATTTTAGACTAATTCAAATGTGAAAAAAATTAATAAAATGATAGTCTAGGGGCTGAAACTATATCACAGCAGTAGAGCATTTACCTTGCACAAGGCTGACCCAGGATGGAGCTCGGTTCGATTTTTGGCATCCCATATGGACTCCCAAGCCAGGAGTGATTTTTGAGTGCATAGCCAGGAGTAACCCCTGAACATTACAAGGTGTGGCACAAAAACAAAAAATTAAAATAAAATAAGAATGAAAAGGTAGTCTAAACTAGGTGCACACTTTGTGGTAAAGGTTATGAGACTAGCTTCAACAAAATTTTACTTGCAAAATTTACAAGTAGGAAAAATACATGTTTTTTTTTAAATCACATGTGTACTAGTTGTTTAAATTGCTTAAGTCCATGTTTAATTTTCTAATTAAATCAGAAAACTGCATTTCTCTATTGCCAAATTATAGATTTGTTTCTTGGCTCATAAGTAAGGAAATTCCTAATGATAGTAACAGTGTGATAAATATTTTTAAGTTCACTGCTACTTAAGTGTATGTGGCAAGATAAATTTAGCTATCTTAGGTGCCATCCTAGGTACAGTGCAAAGACCAAGACCACCAACCACAGAAGATGGATTAAAATGACACTGAGGGAACAGAACTTCTAGAACCACAAAGACTGACTTCATCATAAGTCCCACCCCTGGATCTGTGCAGATACTGAGATCTCTAGACACAGAGGTCTGATTGTATCACCCAGGACAGAACAGAAGTCTTCCAAACACCACAAAAGCACCACCGGGAGAGTAAATGATGCTGAACAGAGTCTATAGTTAGTCCCATGACAATATACTCCAAGGACGGAGAAACCCCATATCTCTTAGGCCAAGTGAATTCCTTTTCGAATGACCGCAATATTTACTGTGCCAGGGCAGGAGGGAAAAACAAAAAAGCAAACAGCACAAAACATTGTCTATTTTTATATATTATTTTTTATCTTCATTTATTATTATTATTATTTTTATTTACCTATCTATTTTTGGTCAATTTCTCTGTTTGGGTGTGGTTATTGAAGCTGTTGTCCCCAGTTATACCTATTTTTTTCTCTTCATTTCTTTTCTTTCTTTATGTGCTATGTCATGTTTCTTATCTCAAGACCATGGCGGTTTTTTTTGTTTGTTTGTTTGTTTGTGGTGCTTGTCGTTATTGTTGGAGTCCTCACTGGATATTTGACACTTCTTTTTGTACTGGTGGAGTGTTTCATCTTCTTTTTCTCCTTCATCTCTCAAATCGATGATGAGAGCCTCTAGAAAGATTCCGCCCACTTTCGGAGTATTAGACTTTTACCCCAGTTCATTACTTTTCTCTTCTTCAAACAAAAACTAGCTAGTCCTGCCTCCCAATTAGAGGGGGAAATAAGGGAGGCACCAAGACCAAACAGGTGCAAGACTACTATGTAGTAGGATAGGTACATAGGGGACCACATATTCTAGCAGCCCTGGGGGTGAGGGAAGAGGATATGGGAGATAGGACAAAAACAGAGGTGTAGGGAGGACAATTTGGTGATGGGAATTCCCCCTGATTTTATGTAAATATTTACATAAAATATTATTGTCAACAATATGTAAGCCACTATGATCAAAATAAAAATTATATTAAAAAAAAAGAAAAAGAAAAAAAAGATAAATTTAAAATCTCTTAATGTGGGGCCAGAGTGCTAGCACAGCAATAGGGGATTTGCCTTGCATGTGGCTGATCTGGGACGGACCCAGGTTCAATTCTCAGCATTTCATATGGTTCCCCAAGCCTGCCAAGAGCAATTTCTGAGTGCAGAGCCAGGAGTAACCTCTGAGTACTGCCAGGTGTGGCCCAGAAACCAAAAAAAAAAAACTCTTAATATAATATTTCTATAATTATTCACATGGTATAAAATAATTTTATTTATAGCACAATTCCAAAATGAAAATTATGATCTTTGAAAACTTGTCCACCAGTCCCTATAAGGGTACTCCTGACATTTTTCAAAGAAATATATCAAACACTTTTGAAATTCATATGTAATAATTAAAATTTCATGAATAACTAAAGCAATCCTTGAGAAAAAAGAACAGAGACACAATTTTCCTAAATTTAAACAGCACTATAAAGCAGTAGTAATTAAAACAGCATAGTACTGAAATTAAAGACAGACCTTCAAATCAATGTAATAGAGTTGAGTATTTTCTGTAAATGACCCTCAGGTATATGAGTGATTAATCTTTGATAAAGAAACAAGAAATACAAAGTGGAGTAAGGAAAACCTTTCAAAAGAGTGGTATTGGGAAAATTGGTCAACTACCTCTAGAAAAGTGAATCTGAACTCTCTATAACAATATGCAAAGAAGTCAAATCAAAAATGATTAAAGCCTTGATATGAAATAAGATGCATAGAGGAAAACATAGGGAGAACACTCCAGGGCATTGACGATATAGACATCTTCAAAGATGAAATGCCACTGTCCATGCTAGTGGAAGCAAATATGAACAAAAGGGACTGCATTACACTAAGAAGCTTCTACACCTCAAGGTTAAAGATGAGTAGGATAAAAAGGCTACCCATGAAATGGGAGAAACTATTCACCCAACACCTATCTGATCAAGGGTTAATATCTAAGATATACAAGGCACTGATAGAATTTAGCACACTCCCACAAATTAACCCTGTGCAAAAATGGAAGAAGAAATGAACAAGTATTTTCTTAAAAAAATACAGATGGGGTGGGCTGAAGAGATAGCATGGAGTTAAGGTGTTTGCCTTGCATGCAGAGGACGGTGGTTCAAATCTATCCATTCAGTTAAATGGCTTACTCCATTGTTTCAGGTACCCTGCCAGTCTGGGTACTAAACACCAATATTAAGGCATCAAAATGTGAATTATTCAGGAAAAGTGGCACTGAAGTATATTAAAATCCCAAGGGAGATGATTCTTTCTTTTTTAAAATATGACAAAACTATTCTTGTATAGTAAACATACTAAAACAAGCATTTACTACAAGATTTATGATTATGAAAAAAAATGGTACCTTGTGAAGGGGAATGTTCCTTGGATTGCTCTAGGTGACGGTACAGGGGAAATAAAAATATACAATGGATTCATGCAGTTTTATATCTGTTCTTACATTTTGTCTTTATGACATTAAGAATATAGTTCTAACAGTTCTAGTTTTATTGATGAGTAAAATCAAGACTTGAAGGTTGATTTTCTTGAAAAATTACCAGTCAAAGTGGAATGTGATATAGAACATAAAAGATCCAAAGGGTCCAAGGATACCCAAATTATATCATGTTTAAAAGGGACTTAAGGAATAGAAAATTAGTTCCAGTTCCATTCACCTAATTTATAGTCAACAAGCTCTATGATTTTTTTTGGTGAATGTGTAGGACAGAAGAAACATAAAAAGGGAGGATGGAAGAGGATAAAGTGGGAGGAATGGGAGAAAAAAATGAGAGAGAAACTTCATGTTGGGAGAAATGATTCAGAAGTTAATATTCCTCACTGTTAGATAGAAGTACATAATTAAAACTTCTTAATCTTCTGAAACATCTAACTAAAAAAGACTCAAGGGTAGAAAGCCTACTTTTTCTTTTTGCTTGTCACTAGCACTTTTTAAATTGCCTATACATTAAAAATGTTTATTGTTTGATTTCTTTTTAATGATATAGTGAACATTTGAAGTGTTTATAAATTTAATTTTGATACTCTATTGCTTATATAGAAGTCCTATTAAAAATTAAAATTAAAATATATGAGCACCCATATATAAGTGTGAGTATTAAGAGAGGACATAATGAAGGGTATTAAAGAAGCTTACAAAAACCTGTTTCTTACCCTATACATTCTCATCATTATTCTATAATTCATAAAATAACATAATCTGAGTTTTATATATCAATATTATAAAGAATAATGATTATGTTTTTAAATTATTTTCTGTTATACAGTTTTATGGCAAATTTTTTCTCTAAAAATAAACTTAAATAACAGACATTTACTCAAAATTTCAGCTGTCCACTCGCTTTCCTTATGACTATAGAATTATATTATTTTTTCTTCATTGATGGTATAGAACTAGTCCCATTGACTTCTAATACCATTTTAAAGAGTTATACTGTAAGTTAAAATTTTTTTCAGTGTATTCAGAATTTTCATATAATTGAAGTACACATTCCAAAATCATACTATTTTAACTGAACAACTTTCTTTGCTAGTGAAATATTTTATTTTAATGAAAGATTATACTTTTAAATCATAGGGCAGTTTAATTCAATAATGTAACAAATATAGTAGTAAAAAATGTGAGTCAGATTTTGAAAAAGGCAGGTTTAAGAGAATAATTTCTAATTTGTAGTAAAATCCAAGAGTATTTCTAATAAAAATATTTTATATACTACCACACCAGTGTATTGCATTTTTCTTCTATTTTGTCTTTTCACCAAAGCAATCATAATCTAATTTTTTCTAAAAACAGAATACACACAATGACATGCACATATATAAATACACAGATGCACCACCTTTTATTAATTCATGTTCATGTCTCATGACTATCCATTCTCTGAGCATCAGTTACTGCTTAGTTCACTATCAAAATATATTCTGTTGTTTCCTTAAGCTTCTTCCTTTAGAAATCTAACTTATTGAAGGCAGGTATCATTTATTTCAGCTCTCAAATAAGCATCCCATAAGTGTACAATCAATAAAAAAAGCATTACATATGAACAAAATCCTACTGTTATACTATTCGCATATTGTGATCTCTGTTACAAGAAATGAATTTTTTCACAGAGCAAA
Source organism: Suncus etruscus (assembly GCF_024139225.1). Classification (NCBI taxonomy): domain Eukaryota; kingdom Metazoa; phylum Chordata; class Mammalia; order Eulipotyphla; family Soricidae; genus Suncus; species Suncus etruscus. The sequence goes on along the minus strand of NC_064854.1, from coordinate 67,819,008 downwards.
TGATTTATTTATTCTCCTGACAGTATGAAATAGTTAAGTGTCAAAACTTCTAAGCCAATTTGAAAATATTTTAGAATATTTAGATGTATAATTTGGGGTAGGAAGTTGGGCAACAACTGGCAGTGCTCAGAGGTTTCTCCTGGTTCTACACTTTGAAATCACTCCTGGTAGGCTCGAGGAACTTTGTGGGATGCCGGAGAATTAAACCCAGGTCTGCCGCATACAGGGCAAACACTCTACCTGCTGTGTTATAGTTCCGACCCCGTATTTTTTTATTATATTTAATTTGGCTAGATGGCTATTGAAACAGGTAAAACTAGATAGCACCTAATTATATTAGTAATTCCAAACATAATTCAAGTAAGTGTATTTTATTTGTCTAATAAAGCCAAAGATGACAAAATGTCATTTTAAAAACAGAAAAAATTATATTGAAGTTATAATTTAGTATTATATTAATTAGTATCATTAGCTATCTAACTTGTGAAAGAGAACATTTAACAGTCAGGTAAAACAAAACATTTATCAATGAGACTGATTTTATTAAATACATTTAGATATTTTAGTCACTGCAATATTTACTCAAAAAAAACCAAGCTTCTGGGATTTCTGGGATCTCTTTGCCATCTAGTGAATAAAAATGTGTTAAGTTCATGTTGTTGGTGACCTTTTAGCAAAATTTTCATTTCTTAGTCATATTCTGCAGTGGTGACCAAAATATGATGCCAGGAACTTTGTCATCTGAATGTCTTTAACATGTAATTTTCAACTGTATTATGCCATTCTAAATTATATTATAGTAAGTGAAATGGATGACACATTGATGACGGGAATGTCGCACTGGTGATGGGTGGTGTTCTTTACATGACTGAAACCCAAACACAATCATGTATGTAATCAAGGTGTTTAAATAAAATATATAAAAAAATAAAGTAATTTACTTGTCTTGCATGTGGCTGACCCCAATTTGAAAGTCTGACATCACTTATGATCACCAGAGCTCTGCAAGGAGTATTCCCTGGGCGTAGAGTTAGGGGTAAGCTCTGTACATATCTGGTTTGGTCCAACCTCCCCATTCCAAATAGGTTGAATTTTTTTATGTTGCATATTAGCTTTATAGACATTAAATTTCTTAATTATAAAAATTTCTTTAGTAATACCATTACTATTTTTTAAATTAAATTAAATTTTATTCAAACCAGTGATTCACAAAAACCATAATTGTTAGATTTCAGACATAAAAGTGTCCACTTCCCTCCAACAACAGAGAGCATCCCATATCACCACCCTATGCTTCCCAGCCTGCCAGTATAACAGGCCCATTTTAAGTTTAGATTGTTAAATTTTGAGTCTCTTGATTCCATTGTTCTGACTTTGGCTTGAATATTTAATTCTGTCCATTTTAACTTCACCAGTGTACTTAAGACCACTTGGCCCCTGTCCCCATCCTTTCATATTTGAGTTTCTTCTCCATTCAGTATCTTTCCTTCTCACTGTACTCTGGGCCAATTGCATTTCTTCATGCTCTTATGCTAAATACCACAATTAAGTTAAACCATTCTGTATTTATTCTTTGTCTTCTGGCTTGCTTCATTTACATAATATCTTTCAGTTTCATCCATGTTGTAGCAAATTACATAATTACATCATTCTTTACACCTTTTTAGTATTCTATTGTATATATGTACCACATCTTTGTGATCCACTCATTTGTTGTTGGACATCTAAGTTGATTCCAAGTCTTAGCTATTGTATTGAGTGCTGCAATGAATAGTGGTGTGCATACATCCTTTTGGATGAATGTTTTTCTGTGCTGGGATAGATACTCAAAAGTGTGGTTGATGGGTCATATAGCAACTCATTTTTTAGTTTACTAAGGACTCTCCATACTGTTTTCTATAGGGGTTGGACCAGGCAGCATTCCCACCAGCAGCGGATGAGATTTTCTAATCATCACATCCCTGCCAACACAGTTTGTTCCCAATATTTTTTATATGTGCCATCCTCACTGGTGTAAGATGATATCTCATTGTTGTCTTAATTTGGATTTCCCTAATAATAAGAGATGATGAGCATTTTTTCATGTGTCTGTTGGTCATTTGTTGGTCTTCCTCAGAGAAGTTTCTGTTCATTTCTTCTCTCTCCATTTTATGATAGGGTTTTTAGGTTTTGTAAAGTTAACTTTTGTATTTTGTATATCTTAGATATCAGACCTTTATCTGAGATGTCGAGTGCAAATATTTTCTCCCATTCAATTAGCTGTCTTCTAATTTTAGCTTGTGTTTCTTTTGCCGTCCAGAAACTTTTTAGTTTGATGTAGTCCCATTTATTCAGATTTGATTCTATAGCCCTTGTCCTTAGCATACTATCACTGAAGACTTCTTTGAGGTCTAAGTCTTGAAGCATTCCACCTATGTTTTCCTCAATGAACTTTATGAATTCAGGTGTCAAGACAAGTGGTCAGCTGAGGAAAGAGCATGGAGGAAGGGATTGGTAGTTGATACCATTATTACTGATATATATTTTAAATAGACTAGAATAATGAGATAAAGAGAAGTTCAACATGTTCAAAGTCAGCCACAGAGCTAATAGCAAGACTTTTAGCCAAGTTAAGTTGTCCAAGAACCCATATATATTTATTTATATAATATAATTTATATATAATGTAATATAATAATATATTAATTCTTTTTTTTTTTTTTTTTTTTTTGGTTTTTGGGCCACATCCTTGAATCCAAGGATGCCTGTGGACAGCTGAGAGGTTATTTTAAATATAGTAAGATAAGGCATTAAAACATGATGTTATGGGATGATTCCATTGGAGTCAGTGATTTCCTGTGGTATTCTTTACCTGTGATCCTGTTTACGATCTCCAAGGGATTATTGTGGGCCTTTTTCATAGAAGGCTGATTACATACCTGTTCTTTCTATGCTGTTGTGTCTGGTGTTGCTGTTTTCTTTGTGGTATAACGCAGTCAAGAGTTTGTGTTGTTCCTTTTTTCACGTATTTTGGGCACTGCACTCGAGTATATGTTGGCTATTACAGTGTTTAGAGTTTCTATCCTGTTAAACCCTATTATTTGATTGTTGAGTGTTAGTTGTGTATAAGATGTGTGTTCTAGGTGCTTCAGAATAGTGCTATTATTCTGTGTTTATCTTTGGTCTTCTGACTTACTTCGTTTAACATAACATGTTCTAGGTCCATCCACGTTGCTGCAAAGTCTGTGATTGTATTATTTCTGACTGCCATGTAATATTCCATTGTGTATAGATATCACATCTTAATGATCCATTCATCTGTTGTTGGACATCGAGGTTGGTTCCAAGACTTGGCTATTATACTGAGTGCTGCTATAAAGAGTGGGGTGCACACGTATTTTGGAATGAATGTTCTTCCAAGTTGGGGGTATATACCTAGGAGAGCAATTGCTGGGTCAAATGGCAACTCAATTCTGAGTTTTTTGAGCACTCTCCAGACTGTTCTCCATAGGTGTTGGACTAGGGGGCATTCCCACCAGCAGTGTATGAGAGTTCCTTTCATATCACATCCCTGCCAACAGAGATTGTTCCCATTATTTTTGATGTGAGCCATCCTTACTGGTGTAAGGTGGTATCTCATTGTTGTCTTGATATGGATCTCTCTGATGATGAGTGAAGGTGAGCATGTTTTCATGTGTTTGTTGGCCATCCTTCTGTCTTCCTCAGAGAAGTGTCTATTCATTTCCTATCCCCATTTTTTATGGCTTTATTTGGTTTTGGGGGGCTCAGCTTTCTGAGTGCTTTGTATGTTCTAGATATCAGCCCTTTATCTGATATGTCGAGTGAAAAGAGTTTTTCCCATTCTGTTAACTGTCTTCTTGCATTAATTAAGGTTTCTTTCACCATGCAGAAGCTTTTTAGTTTGATGTAGTCCCATTTGTTTATGTTTGATGCTAAAGTTCTTGCTATTGGTGCTCCATTCTTGAAGACCTTTTTAATATATAGGTCTTGGAGTGTTCTACCTATTTTGTTCTTGATAAACTTGATAGATTGGGTCTGATTTCAAGGTCTTTGATCCATTTTGAGTTGACTTTTGTATAAAGAGTGAGGTATGGGTCAATTTTCACTTTCGTACATGTGGTTTTCCAGTTGTACCAACAGCATTTGTTGAATAGGCTTTCTTTGTTCCATTTCAAGTTCTTGCCTCTTTTACCAAATATTAGTTGGCTGTATATCTGGGGGTTTACGTCTGGGAATTCTGTCCTGACCCATTGGTCTGAGGTCCTGTCTCTGTTCCAGTACCATGCTGTTTTGATTACTATGGCTTTATAGTATAGTTTCAAGTTAGGTAAGGAGATGCCACCCAGCTTCTTGTTTTTCAATATGTGTTTGGCTATCCTGGGTTTTTTGTTATTCCAGATGAATTTTGTGATTGATTGGTCTATTTCTTTAAAGAATGGTGTCTGAATTTGGATAGGGATTGCATTAAATCTATATAGTAGTTTGGGTAGGATAGTCATTTTGATTATGTTAATTCTACCTATCCATGAGCATGGGATATTCTTCCATTTTTTTAGATCCTGTTCAATTTCTTTCTGAAGTGTTTTGAAGTTTCCCTGGTATAGGTTCCCTTGTAAGGTTGATTCCTAGGTACCTGATATTTTTTGATACTATTTTAAATGAAATTGTATTTTCAATCTCTCCTCGACTTCATTGTTTGTATATAGAAACACTACTGTCTTTTGTGTATTGACTTTGTATCCAGCCACTTTGCTGTATTGGTTGATTATTTCTAGGAGTTTTATTGTGGACTCTTTAGGGTTTTCAATGTATATCATCATATCGTCTGCAAATAGAGATAGTTTGTGTTCCTCTTTCCCAATTTGGATTTCTTTGATTCCCTTCTCTTGTCGCATTGCTACTGCTAGGACTTCTAAGGTTATATTGAGTAAGAGCGGAGAGAGTGGACAGCCTTGCCTGGTTCCTGATCTTAGTAGTAATGCTTCTAGTTTCTCGCCATTAAGAATAATGTTGGCTGTCGGTCTTTCATAGATAGCTGTAACTATCTTGAGGAAGGATCCTTCTAACCCTATTTTGCTGAGTGTCTTTAACATGAAAGGGTGTTGGATTTTGTCAAACGCCTTCTCTGCATCGGTTGATATGATCATGTGGTTTTTGTCTTTCTTGTTGTTGAAGTGATGTATAATGTTGATTGATTTGCGTATGTTGAACCAACCTTGCATTCCTGGTATTAATCCCACTTGGTCATGATGTATGATCTTTTTGATGAAGTGCTGGATTCGGTTTGCTAAGATTTTGTTGAGTATCTTTGCATCTATGTCCATTAGTGAGATTGGTCTGTAGTTTTCTTTTTTGGAGGTGTCTTTGCCATCTTTGGGAATGAGTGTGATATTGGCCTCATAAAAGGAATTGGGGAGGATTCCTGTTTTCTCTATGGTTTGGAAGAGCCTATGGAAAAGTGGTAGTAGGTCTTCTCGAAATGTTTGGTAGAATTCTCCTGTAAATCCATCTGGGCCTGGACTTTTGTTCTTAGGGAGTTTCTTAATTACATCTTCAATTTCCTCTGAGGTGATTGGTCTATTTAGGCTTTCTAGTTCTCCCTTTTCCAGTCTTGGAAGATGGTATTTTTCTAGGAATCTGTCGATTTCTGCTGGGTTCTCTAGCCTAGTTGAGTATAGTTGTTCATAGTATGATCTCATGATATGTTGTATTTCTGGGGGTTCTGTTGTAATCTCTCCCCTTTCATTTGTGATCCTACTGATTTGGGTGTTTTCCCTCTTTTTTTGGTGAGTTTTGCCAGTGGTTTGTCTATCTTGTTTATTTTTTCGAAAAACCAACTCCTAGTCTCATTGATTTTTTTTTGTATTGTTTTCTTAGTTTCTATTTTGTTTATTTCTGCTCTGGTTTTTATTATTTCTTGCCTTCTGGTCTTGGTTGGATTTCTCTGCTGCTGCTGTTCCAATTCCTTGAGGTGATCGTTTAAACTGTTGATTTTATTGTTTTCCTGTTTCTTGACATAGGCTTGTATTGCTATGAGTTTTCCCCTAATTACTGCTTTTGCAGTGTCCCATAAATTTTGACAAGTTGTCTCATTATCATTTGTCTCAAGGAATCTTTTTATTTTTTCCTTGAGTTGTTCTTTGATCCAGCTGATGTTGAGCAGCATGTTGTTTAATCTCCAGATATTAGTTTTTCTCCATTGTTTCTTCTTGAATTTTATTTTGACCTCTATTGCATAGTGATCTGATAGGGTACTTCTAATGATCCTTACATTTGTGGTCTTATATAGGTTGGCTTTGTATCCTAAGACATGGTCTATTCTGGAGAAGGATCCATATGGGCTTGAGAAGAATGTGTATTCTGCTTTCTGGGGATGGAGTTCAGTCACGTTTTTTAATTGAAAAGGTCTTAGAAATTTATGATTAAATGCTTGAAGCATTTTTTCTTATTTTTGAATATCAATTCATGTATTTCTCCATTTACTCATTCAGTTTATAACAGAACTTTTTCAGTGAAACAAATTTATATATTTTAATGTACTTTCTCAGTCAAAATACATGATTTATTTTACATTTGATAATTTTTGTTTACTGCATGAACTATAAAGTCTCAGAAGAAAAATAGGGTCTTGCTCACCCGCTGTGGCTCAGAGTTCACGAATGTGCCAACATTCTAAAACACTCTCCTCTAATAAATGGCTTTATAGAAAAAGTTTTATATATTAATACATGATTTCTAATTATAACTATTGTATTTTTCAGTTTTCTGTGATTGCTATAGTTTGATAAGTCTATGCAAACAATAGTCATTAGTTTTTTTGATATTCTCAAATATACCCTTTCTCAGATGTTACTTTCCATTCTGACTTCTCCAACTTTAATTTTCTTGATAAGGCTCTCAGATACTGAAAGACTTGATTTATATAAAGATGTAAGTATTAGAAAATTCCTCACAATGCTTGCATTTTACTTTACATCTTACATTCCAATGAATCAAAGCCATATGTTACATTTTGGAATCTGTGAACTCGAAAGCAAAATAAAAAGTACAGGCATTTCTTTAGAATTTCTAAAGTATTTCCCGATGTGTTCAGATCAATATATATTTTTATTTATGTTCTAAATTATTTGTGTATAAGGGTAAAAAAAACCAGGACTACAGAGACCCTCTGATAATAATTGTATTCAGTTGCTTTCTGTGTGTGTTTGTGTGTGTGTGTGTGTGTGTATGAATGTGAAGAGTCAATTACTTAATATTTTATGGAGTGAAGAAAGGTTTTTATTTTTTCATATTATGATGCTCAGGGCTTATTCCTAGTTCTATGCTCATGGCTCACTTTTATCAGTGCTCAGGGTACCATACACAATCCTGGGTATTGAACTGGGATTTTTTTTCACTAGCAGAAAGTTTAGTGAGCTCTTATTTATTTTTTAAAGAATGAGAATTTAAAAATACAGTAAAAACGGTGTGGGTAGCTATTGTTTTTTGCATAAGCCTGCAAAATATGGGGGAAATGGGAGGGAAAAGCCTTGGCCTAAGTGCGAGACCTTACCCCTGAAATTTTCTGGCGTAAGACCAACTCAGCACTTCAGGATACTAGGTTGTTAAACCCCTTATTCATTCTCTTTGGTCATGGTAAAAATTTATCACATATTCGCTGTTGTTGGTGTCAAGTTTCTGTAGTTAAAGAATTCTGGTTTCTGTATATCTTCTTCATCGAAGTCAGGATTATGTTGAGCATCCTCTAGTTTCACCTCACCATTAGTGGGCAATGCAGAGAGCCCAGCCCTGCAAGCAGGTTGTTGCTATTACTAAATCGTCTGGTTGTTAAGAGAACCCTCTTTTCAGAAAGTTCATGCCAGTGCAGCGGTAGGCTCCTGATTGGTTAGGTTTGCTTCCTGGTGATGTTATAGACAATTGTAGATGTATCTGTAGATGGTATCCATGGTTCAGGGGTGTATGGGTAATGCCTGTTCCTCTGAGACATGAGCCAAGTCATTATGACCATGATGAACTGGAATTTTTAATATTTTGAGCAAGTACCTCAACATATGTGCTATTTTTTCTGGGCCCAAGACAGTTCAGAAGTTAAAATAAGGTCTTGGAGAAGTATCCTCCACTGTACACTATGCTTTAGTGTACTTCTTTAGTAAACTTTAGTTTACTTCTTCCAGTATGCATTCTAGGTATTGAACGTTCCAGAAGACTTTATATACTTTAAAAAAAATTTTTTTTTATTTAAACACCTTGGTTACAAACATGATTGTGGTTGGGTTTCAGTCATATCAGATGATACCCCCCATCACCAGTGCAAGATTCCCATCACCAATGACCCAAATATCCTTCCTCCCCTCCCCGCCCCTACCTTTACTCTAGACAGGTTTTCCACTACCCTCATATTCTCATTGTTAGGATAGTTCGCAATGTGTTATATCTCTAACTAAACTCATCACTCTTTGTGGTGAGATTCACGAGGTTGGCTGTAACATCCAGCCCTCCTCTCTTTTGTCTCTGAAAACTGTTGAGAAATGTCTTTCATTTTTTTAACCCATAGATGAGTGAGACCATTCTCCGTCTTTCTCTTTCTCTCTGAGTTATTTCACTCAACATAATAGATTCCATGTACATCCATGTATAGGAAAATTTCATGACTTCATCTCTCCTGATGGCTTCATAATATTCCATTGTGTATTTGTACCACAGTTTCTTTAGCTATTCATCTGCTGAAGGGCATCTTGGTTGTTTCCAGAGTCTTGCTATGTTAAACAGTGCTGCAATAAATATAGGTGAAAGTAAGGGATTTTTTGTATTGTATTTTTGTGTTCCTAGGGTATATTCCTAGGAGTGGTATAGTTGGATCATATGGGAGCTCAATTTCCAGTTTTTGAGACTAAAGGAATCTTCAAGGAGGAAACTGCACTCTCCAAGCAAGTGAAAGCAGAGATTAACAGATAGGAATATATTAAGCTGAGAAGCTTCTGCACCTCAAAAGAAATAGTGCCCAATATAAAAGAGCCACCCACCATGTGGGAGAAACTATTCACCCAATATCCATCAGTAAGGGGCTCATCTCCAAAATATACAAGGGCACTGACAGAAGTCTACAAGAAAAAAACATCTAATCCCATCAAAAAATGGGGAGAAGAAATGGACAGACACTTTGATAAAGAAGAAATACAAATGGCCAAAAAGCACATGAAAAAATACTCCACATCACTAATCATCAGGGAGATGCAAATAAAAACAACTATGAGGTACCACCTCACACCACAGAGACTGGCACACATTACAAAGAATAAGAACAAGCAGTGTTGGCGGGGATGCGGAGAGACAGGAATTCTTTTTTTTTTATTTATTTAAACACCTTGATTATATACATGATTGTGTTTGGGTTTCAGTCATGTAAAGAACACCACCCATCATCAGTGCAACATTCCCATCACCAATGTCCCAAGTCTCCCTCCTCCCCACCCGACCCCCGCCTGTACTCTAAACAGGCTCTCCTTTTCCCTCATACATTCTCATTATTAGGACAGTTCAAAATGTAGTTATTTATCTAACTAAACTCATCACTCTTTGTGGTGAGCTTCCTGAGGTGAGCTGGAACTTCCAGCTCTTTTCTCTTTTGCGTCTGAAAATTATTATTACAAGAATGTCTTTCATTTTTCTTAAAACCCATAGATGAGGGAGACCATTTTGTATTTCTCTCTCTCTCTCTTTCTCTCTCTCTCTCTCTGACTTATTTCACTCAGCATAATAGATTCCGTGTACATCCATGTATAGGAAAATTTCATGACTTCATCTCCTGACAGCTGCATAATATTCCATTTTGTATATGTACCACAGTTTCTTTAGCCATTCGTCTGTTGAAGGGCATCTTGGTTGTTTCCAGAGTCTTGCTATGGTAAATAGTGCTGCAATGAATATAGGTGTAAGGAAGGGGTTTTTGTATTGTATTTTTGTGTTCCTAGGGTATATTCCTAGGAGTGGTATAGCTGGATTGTATGGGAGCTCGATTTCCAGTTTTTGGAGGAATCTCCATATCGCTTTCCAAAAAGGTTGAACTAGACAGCATTCTCACCAGCAGTGGATAAGAGTTCCTTTCTCTCCACATCCCCGCCCAAACTGTTTATTCTCATTCTTTTTGATGTGTGCCATTCTCTGTGTTGTGAGGTGGTATCTCATAGTTGTTTTGATTTGCATCTCCCTGATGATTAGTGATGTGGAGCATTTTTTCATGTGTCTTTTGGCCATTTGTATTTCTTCTTTGTCAAAGTGTCTGTTCATTTATTCTCCCCATTTTTTGATGGGACTAGATATTTTTTTCTTGTAAAGTTCTGTGTGTGTCTGTATATTATGGAGATTAGCACCTTATCTGATGGGTATTGGGTGAATAGTTTCTCCCACTCAGTGGGTGGCTCTTGTATCCTGGGCACTATTTCCTTTGAGGTGCAGAAGCTTCTCAGCTTAATATATTCCCATCTGGTAATCTCTGCTTTCACTTGCTTGCAGATTGCAGTTTCCTCCTTGAATATGCCTGTAATGTCCTGGAGTGATTTGCCTATGTGTTGTTCTATATATCTTATGGTTTCGGGTCTGATATCAAGGTCTTTAATCCACTTGGATTTAACCTTCGTATATGATGTTAGCTGGGGGTCTAAGTTCAATTTTTTGCAAGTGGTTATCCAGTTGTGCCAACACCACTTGTTGAAGAGGCTTTCTTTGCTCCATTTAGAATTTTCTGCTCCTTTATCAAAAATTAGGTGATTGATGTCTGGGGAGCATTCTCTGAGTATTCAAGCCTATTCCACTGATCTGAGGCCCTGTCCTTATTCCAATACCATGCTGTTTTGATAACTATTGCTTTGTAGTACAATTTAAGTTTGGGGAAAGTAATTCTTCCCATATTCTTTTTCCCAATGATTGCTTTAGCTGTTTGAGGGTGTTTACTGTTCCAAATGAATTTCAAAAGTTCCTGATCCACTTCTTTGAAGAATGTCCTGGGTATCTTTAGAGGGATGGCATTAAATCTGTATAATGCCTTGGGGACTATTTCCATTTTGATGATATTAATCCTGCTAATCCATGAGCAGGGTATGTGTTTCCATTTCCATGTGTCCTCTCTTATTTTCTGGAGCAGAGTTTTATAGTTTTCTTTGTATAGGTCCTTCACATTTTTATTCAAGTTGATTCCAAGTTATTTGAGTTTGTGTGGCAATATTGTGAATGGGGTTGTTTTCTTAATGTTCATTTCATCCTTATTACTATTGGTGTATAGAATGGCCATTGATTTTTGTGTGTTAATTTTGTAGCCTGCCACCTTGTTATATGAGTCTATTGTTTCTAGAAGCTTTTTGGTAGAGTTTTTAGGGTTTTTTAAGTAGAGTATCATGTCATCTGCAAACAGTGAGAGCTTGACTTCTTCCTTTCCTATCTGAATTCCCTTGATATCTTTTTCTTGCCTAATCGCTATAGCAAGTACTTCCAGTGCTATGTTGAATAGGAGTGGTGAGAGAGGACAGCCTTGTCTTGTGCCAGTATTTAGAGGGAAGGCTTTTAGTTTTTCTCCATTGAGGATAATATTTGCCACTGACTTGTGGTAGATGGCCTTCACTATATTGAGAAAGGTTCCTTCCATTCCCATCTTGCTGAGAGTTTTGATCAAGAATGGGTGTTGGACCTTATCAAATGCTTTTTCTGCATCTATTGATATGATCATGTGGTTTTTATTTTTCTTGTTGTTGATGTTGTGTATTATGTTGATAGATTTACAGATGTTAAACCATTCTTGCATTCCTGGGATAAAACCTACTTGATCGTAGTGGATGATCTTCTTAATGAGCCATTGAATCCTATTTGCCAGGATTTTGTTGAGGATATTTGCATCTGCATTCATCAGCGATATTGGTCTGTAATTTTCTTTTTTTGTAGCATCTCTGTATGGTTTAGGTATCAAGGTAATGTTGGCTTCATAAAAGCTATTTGGAAGTGTTTCCGTTTGTTTGATTTCATGAAAGAGTCTTGCCAGGATTGGAAGTAGTTTCTCTTGGAAAGTGGGAAAGAATTTATTAGTTAATCCATCTGGGCCTGGGCTTTTGTTTTTCGGCAGACATTTGATTACCATTTTAATTTCATCAATGATGATGGGGGTATTTAGATATGGTACATCCTCTTCCTTCATCCGTGGAATATTATAAGAGTCCAAGAATTAATCCATTTCTTCCAGTTCTCATTTTTAGTGGCGTAGAGTTTCTCAAAGTAGTTTCTGATTACCCTTTGAATCTCTGTCATATTAATAGTGATCTCTCCATTTTCATTCCTAATATGAGTTATCAAGTTTCTCTCTCTTTCTCTTTCTTTGTTAGGTTTGCCAGTGGTCTATCAATCTTGTTTATTTTTTCAAAGAACCAACTTCTGCTTTCGTTGATTTTTCGGATTGTTTTTTTGGGTTTCCACTTCATTGATTTCTGCTCTCAGCTTTGTTATTTCTTTCAGTCTTCCTATTTTTGGGTCCTTTTGTTGAGCACTTTCTAGTTCTATATAGCTGTGTCATTAAACTACTCATGTAAGGTCCTTCTTTCTTTCTTATGTGTGCTTCCAAAGCTATAAATTTTCCTCTCAGTACTGCTTTTGCTGTATCCCATAAGTTCTGAGAGTTTGTGTCTTTATTGTCATTTGTTTCCAGGAACCTTTTGATTTCCTCCTTGATTTCATCTCGGACCCCTTGGTTATTGAGTATGAGGCTGTTTAACTTCCAGGTGTTCAAGTTTTTCTTCTGAGTCCCTTTGGAATTCACAAATAATTTCAGGGCATTGTGGTCAGCGAAGGTAGTCTGCAAAATTTCTATCCTCTGGATATTATGGAGGTATGTTTTATGTGCCAGAATATAGTCTATCCTGGAGAATGTCCCATGTACATTGGAGAAGAATGTGTATCCAGGTTTCTGGGGATGGAGTGTCCTATATATATCCACTAGGCCTCTTTCTTCCATTTCTCTCCTCAGGTCTAGTATATTCTTGTTGGGTTTCAGTCTGGTTGACCTATCCAGTGATGACAAAGCCATGTTGAGGTCCCCCATAATTATTGTATTGTTATTGATATTATTTTTCAGATTTGTCAACAGTTGTATTAAATATTTTGCTGGCCCCTCATTCGGTGCATATATGTTTAGGAGAGTGATTTTTTCCTGCTCTACATACCCCTTGATTAATATAAAATGTCCATCTTTGTCCCTTACAACTTTCCTGAGTATAAAGTTTGCATTATCTGATATTAGTATGGCCACTCCAGCTTTTTTATGGGTGTTGTTTGCTTGAATAATTTTTCTCCAGGCTTTTATTTTGAGTCTATGTTTGTTCTGACTATTCAGGTGCGTTTCTTGTAGGCAGCAGAAGGTTGGATTGAGTTTTTTGATCCATTTAGCCACTCTGTGTCTCCTGACTGATGCATTTAGTCCATTGACGTTGAGAGAATGAATTGTCCTGGGATTTAATGCCATGTTTATATCGAAATTTTGTGTGTCTTTTGGGTAGTGTTGTCTTAAATTAGGTCTTTCATTTTTTCTCTTAAGAGTGGTTTTAAGTCTGTAATGTTTCTGAGCTGTTTTTTTTTTCTGTGAAACCATGTATTCTTCCGTCAAACCGGAAAGTGAGTTTTGCTGGGTATAGTATTCTAGGTGAAGCATTCATTTCATTCAGTCTTGTCACAATATCCCACCACTGCTTTTTGGCCTTGAGTGTTTCTGGTGACAGGTCTGCTGTAAATCTCAAGGATGCTTGCTTGAACATAATTTCCTCTTTTGATCTTGCTGTTTTCAGAATTCTGTCTCTATCTGTGGGATTTGTCATGGTGACGAGGATGTGTCTTGGGGTGGTTTTTTGGGGGTATCTTTTGGTTGGTACTCTTCGAGCATGCAGGATTTGATCACATATATTTTTTAGCTCTGGATGTATCTCTTTAATGATGTTCTTGACCGTTGATTCTTCTTGGAAATTTTCTTCCTGGGTTTCTGGGACTCCAATGATTCTTAAGTTGTTTCTGTTGAGCTTATCATAGACTTCTATTTTCATCTGTTCCCATTCTTTGACTAATTTTTCCATTGTCTGTTCATTTGCTTTAATTTTTTTTTCAATCTCTCCTGCTGTATGGAATTGTTATGTATCTCATCTTCCACAGCACCAAATCTATTCTCAGCTTCTGATACCCTGTCCCAGAGCTTATCCATTTTGTCATTCACTTTGTTTACTGAGTTTTTCAGGCCTGTTATTTGACATGTTATTTCAGTTTGGAGTTTTGTGATTTCTGCCTTCATATTTTCTTGGTTCTTATTAGTGTTCTTTTCAATTCAATCCATGGTTTCTTTGAGTTCATTGAGCATCTTCCATATTGCTAGTTTAAAGTCCTTATCCGAGAGGTTGATTAGTTGGGCGGTCATTATCTGGTCATCAGAATTGTCATCTTTATTCTCTATGTCTGATGCTGGCCTGCATTGTTTCCCCATTGTCACACTTGTATTGTGGGTTTTCTACGTGTTGTGGTGGTATTAATTGGCTATATGATGCAGGCAGCACACTTCTCTGGCTCCTCCCTTTCTGGATGGGCTGACTTGCCTCTAAGGGAGGGGAGTCCTCCATGGATGAAGCCTCACACTTGATCAAATCTTAGGCCCGAGCACACAGCAGAGAAGACAGTCCAGAGAGAAATGCTTGCTTCTGTGATCCAGCACAGTTATTAGTGTGATTTTTTCTTCTTGTTGTGATGGTGTTCTTTTCTTAGAAAGAGCACACGGCCTTGTCACAAAGCGGAGCTAAGTGCTCTGCTGGAGCCTCTTTTCAGCCCACTCCCAAGACGTTCACGCAAGAGGACAGTAGACAGACATACACAGGTAGCACTCACAGTTTTTCACAGTCAGGCCTCACTGGGCAGGTGTAGTTTTGTCACTGGGATTTTCCCAGCCTGATGTTACAAACAGGGGACCCGGCTTCTGCAAAGCCTAGCCGGTTTTTATGTTCTGGATTCCCGCCCTGGAAATGGCCTCTGGGAAAGCGAGTTTTCTGTAGCCTCTTTTCGGCCCACTCCTGAGAGGTTCACGCAAGAGGACAGTAGACAGACATACACAGGTAGCACTCACAGTTTTTCACAATCGGGCCCCACTGGGCAGGCATAGTTTTGTGGATTTTCCCAGCCTGGCGCCACAACAGGGGACCCCGAGACAGGAATTCTTATCTACTACTGGTGGGAATGCCGACTAGTTCAACCTTTCTGGAGAGCTATATGGAGATTCCTCCAAAGGCTTTATATACTTTTAAAGGATTCTTTTAAACAGACTCTTTTTGTGTGTGTGTGTGTGACTTATTTATTGTTTGCCTTAAATGATATTTTATTCCAAATATATGTTTGTTTTTTTATATATATATTTTTAATTTATTTAAACACCTTAATTACATACATGATTGTGTTTGGGTTTCAGTCATGTAAAGAACACCACCCATCACCAGTGCAACATTCTTATCACCAATGTCCCAAGTCTCCCTCCTCCCCACCTGACCCCCGCCTGTACTCTAGACAGGCTCTCCATTTTCCTCATACACTCTCGTTATTAGGACAGTTCAAAATGTAGTTATTTCCCTAACTAAACTCATCACTCTTTGTGGTGAGCTTCCTGAGGTGAGCTGGAACTTCCAGCTCTTTTCTCTTTTGTGTCTGAAAATTATTATTACAAGGGTGTCTTTCATTTTTCTTAAAACCCATAGATGAGTGAGACCATTCTGCATTTTTCTCTCTCTCTCTGACTTATTTCACTCAGCATAATAGATTCCGTGTACATCCATGTATAGGAAAATTTCATGACTTCATCTCTCCTGACAGCTGCATAATATTCCATTGTGTATATGTACCACAGTTTCTTTAGCCATTCGTCTGTTGAAGGGCATCTTGGTTGTTTCCAGAGTCTTGCTATGGTAAATAGTGCTGCAATGAATATAGGTGTAAGGAAGGGGTTTTTGTATTGTATTTTTGTGTTCCTAGGGTATATTCCTAGGAGTGGTATAGCTGGATCGTATGGGAGCTCGATTTCCAGTTTTTGGAGGAATCTCCATATCGCTTTCCATAAAGGTTGAACTAAACGGCATTCCCACCAGCAGTGGATAAGAGTTCCTTTCTCTCCACATCCCCGCCAAAACTGTTTATTCTCATTCTTTTTGATGTGTGCCATTGTCTGTGTTGTGAGGTGGTATCTCATCGTTGTTTTGATTTGCATCTCCCTGATGATTAGTGATGTGGAACATTTTTTCATTTGTCTTTTGGCCATGTGTATTTCTTCTTTGTCAATGTGTCTGTTCATTTCTTCTCCCCATTTTTTGATGGGGTTAGATGTTTTTTTTCTTGTAAAGTTCTGTCAGTGCCTTGTATATTACAGGCATCTTCAAGGAGGAAACTGCATTACAGGCATCTTCAAGGAGGAAACTGCACTCTCCAAACAGACTCCTTTTTAAAGTTTTCCCTGGAACTACAGCAATCCAGTCACTGACTCCTTTTCAGTGTTTCTTCAGCATGTGAGCCTTTTTAAAATACATGGAACCTTAGTGTTAAACAACTGTTGACTCCTCTCAGCTCCATAATTTTCATCTTAATCTCAGGGACAAACTAACTGAGTAAATACATATTAAGTTATGTAGAGACTAAAACCAGATATCAATTTGAATTTTTGAGTTGTTTGAATGCTTTAATATTGCAAAGTAGCCAGGCTTAGAGCATCTTGGATTAGCTTCTCTCTTTTCTGAGTATTGGCTACTTCCTCTTTTGCCTCCAATAGACACATTTTGTGTAGTTATTTTTTTTAAATCTGTTTTAGAATGGTCTGTGGGTTTAAAAAGTGTAAAATTTTCAGATGTATTTAACTACATTCAGTTTCAAAACTATGCTGTGCATCCAATTTAGCAATTATTCTGATAACGTAATGTCTTTTTTAAATTTCTATTAGGAAAATTTTTGTTTCCCTTATGGTTGATGCCCAATTGGGATTGGTTTATTTCAATATACCAAATATATTTGAGTCTCAATTTACATTATAACTTAAATGGTATGATTCTGTTTTCAAATCATCAGCCAAAACCTCTTCTCTTTATCCAAGTATCCGCTAAATATCTACACATTGCTCTAACAGTTCTTGCTGAGATACACAAGATACACACCAAATACCTGACCATCCAGTTCTCATTCCAAGCCATACTCTATCATGATTAATTGGATATATTTTTCTTCTCTCTCTTCCTCTTCCCCTTCTTCTCACCTGGCCCTCAGTAGATATTTTTTACATTATATGTTCCACCTGCAAGTTACATAACAGACGACAAAAAAAGTGACCTCCCCAAGCAAACAGAGGTAAATAATCTCCACAAATAATTTAATTATTATAATTTAAATTATTTGGTAATTAAAGTTCATTATTTTTAAATTTTAATAATGCTTTTATAATTAATTTTAATTATTAATTTGGTAATTACTTTTAATTATTAACATAAGTTTTCTCTCAAATCCCAAGCCTAGTTGATGAGGTAACCATGATAAGGCCTCACTTTTCTACTTCTCACCATTTCCTCCATTCTTGGATTGGTATTTACTGGTGAGAATAAGCATAATTTCTTGTTTCTGCTTTTGTCCTTTGCAGTCTGTATTCAACACAGAACCTGAGTGAGATTGTATTCTTCTTCACTGATAAACCTATAGTGATATTATCAAAATTTTATGAATAGTACTAAACCAAAATATGTTTTATTAGTATATGAATATACTATATAATTATTTGAGTTGTTAATATCTTAGTATATGTTCATAGACAATTATTCTGTTTACACAAATTATGTGGAAGAGCTATGCTAAAAATGTGTATGCAGATTCTCAATTTATCTTTGTTATCATTCTTATTTTAAACATGAGATAACTATATAAAGCAAGAATAACAAACTCTCAAAGTTACTCGGATAGTTAGGTTACATGTCTTTGAACTTGAGTTTCAGGAGGCATAGCATGGACACTTGAAATCAAAATTCAGTTTTCTCTAAGTTTAACTTCTTCATACAGCTATTGTTATAAATAAGATCTATGTGATATCCTATATTTATGAATGATAATAAACAACAAAATATATACATATATGGGCTTACTTCTTAAGTAAGGGCTTACTTAAGGCTTACTTCTGAGTCTCCTGTCAGGGAAAATTCCTGGAAGAATTTGGGGGGATCAAACACAGTACTGGGAATTACACTCAGGTTGACTGTGTGCAATCCAAGTACTTAACCCTTAATATCTCAAGGCTCAAATTTGTACTATATTTTGAAAGTTACCTATTTGAGTAATTATTATCCTGTTTCTATCAAATAGTTAACAGTTCACCAAGTAACCACTAAATATTTCTCTTGACCCTAAAACCTAGCAGTGTTTTGTTTTGTTTTGTTTTGTTTCTGGAGCATTTTAGCATTAAAATTTTGTTATTAGTCTTATTTTGATTTTTCAACAATGGGTGTGTTTTTTAAATCATTGTTCATTAGTAAGTGATAATATTCTTGGAAAATGCATTCATCAACACTTTATGAGTACTATCAGGAACTAAGAGGAATGTAGGTATCAGAGAGATAGTACAGTAAGTAAAGACGCTTGCCTTGAATACAAACATCCTGGCTTTGTTCATATTTGATCTTTAGAATCCTACTAGAAATTATCTCTGAGCTCTGAGTCAGAATTAAGTTCTGGGTACAGCTGGGTGATGCACCAAAATCAATATATGTATATATATATATATATATATGTATATAAGTCATATATATGATGCATTTAAAGTGGGACTTAGCCAGGAAAGTCTATACATAAGTTGAGTTCAGAGTACTTGTTCTGTGTATATTTTACTTTATAGCAAACAAAAAATACTTTATTTCTCAAGAAATTTGTGGCTTTAGCAATCCTGGAGCCAAAGCGGTGGCACAAGCAGTAAGGCATCTGCCTTGCCTGTACTAGCCTAGGACGGACCACAGTTCAATCATTATATATATCAATCAAATATATATATATGTATATAAGTCATATATATATGACTTAATAACAATGACTGGAACCCAAAGCTTACTAACTTAAATATTGGAACACTCCAAGACCTATATATTAAAAAGGTCTTCAAGAATGGAGCACCAATAGCAAGAACTTTAGCATCAAACATAAACAAATGGTCTTCAAGAATGGAGCACCAATAGCAAGAACTTTAGCATCAAACATAAACAAATGGGACTACATCAAACTAAAAAGCTTCTGCATGGTGAAAGAAACCTTACTTAATGCAAGAAGACAGTTAACAGAATGGGAAAAACTCTTTTCACTCGACATATCAGATAAAGGGCTGATATCTAGAACATACAAAGCACTCAGAAAGCTGAGCCCCCCAAAACCAAATAAAGCCATAAGACACATCACTTGGATTTTCTGAAAAGTCTAATTTTATCTACATCACAAAAAAATTGCATTGAAATTTACAGTCTGAGTTCACCTAAACCAATGTTACTTCAGGAGTACTTCTCAATAGATTATTCCCTCTGCCTCCCTCTTCTGGTATTTTTGGCAACTAAGACTAAACTGTGCAGCACTAATATGTAAGTTGATAGACTTGCAGAATAAGATAAAGAAAAAACATGTCTAAAAGAATATTAAGCCATAAATCATGTTAATTTTATGTTGTGCTCCAATCTGTAAATTCACAATGTGTGGCTATAATTTAAATAGAGATAATAGATTATGTAGCCTTTTACATCTCTAAAAGCAGTAAGAACTAAAGGTATATTAGTAACTTAATTCTGAGCAGAAGACAGTACCACATTATATATATATATATATATAAATTTCATTTGATAGCTACTTAGATCTGAGGATGTACATGGAATCTATTATGCTAAGTGAAATAAATCAGAGAGAGAGAGAGAAAAACGCAGAATGGTCTCTCTCATCTATGGGTTTTAAGAAAAGTGAAAGACATTCTTGCAATAATAATTTTCAGACACAAAAGAGAGAAGGGCTGGAAGTTACAGCTCACCTCATGAAGCTCACCACAAACAGGGATGTGTTTTGTTAGAGAAATAACTAAATTTCGAACTATCCTAATAATGAGAATGTATGAAGGAAATAGAAATCCTGTCTAGAGTACAGGCGGGGGTTTGCTGGGGAGCAGGAAGACTTGGGACATTGGTGATGGGAATGTTGTACTGGTGATGGGTGGTGTTCTTTACATGACTCAAACCCAAACAACACAATCATGTATGTAATCAAGGTGTTTAAATAAAAAATATATTAAAAAAAAACAAAAAAAACTAAAGAAAATAGAACTAGGTAGTATTCAGAATTTACACTTGATAAACTTTATGGAAAAAATTTATGTACTATTAAAATTTTTGTCACTCATAAAAATGAGTTTTCTTAATTTTTTCAGCACTTTCTTTAACGTGCCAATATTTAAGTTAGAGGGATCACATTAAACCTGTACAATGCTTTGGGGAGTATTGCCATTTTAATGTTGTTAATCCTGCCAATCAATGAGCAGGGTAAGTGCTTCCATTTCCACGTGTCCTCTCTTATTTCTTGGAGCAGAGTTTTATAGTTTTTTTGTATAGGTCCTTCACATTTTTAATCAAGTTGATAACAAGATATTTGAGTTTTGTGGCACTATTGTGAATGGGGTTGTTTTCTTAATGTCCATTTTTTCCTTATTACTATTGGTTTATACAAAGGCCATTGATTTTTGTGTGTTAATTTTGTAGCCTGCCACCTCGCTATATGAGTCTATTGTTTCTAGAAGCTTTTTCATAGAGACTTTAGAGTTTTCTATGTAGAGTATCATGTCATCTGCAAACAGCGAGAGTGACTTCTTCCTTTCCTATCTGGATTCCCTTGATATCTTTTTCTTGCCTAATCACTATAGCGAGTACTTCCAGTGCTATGTTGAATAGGAGTGGTGAGAGAGGACAGCCTTTCCTTGTGCCAAAATTTAGAGGAAAGGCTTTCAGTTTTTCTCCATTGAGGATAATATTTGCCTCTGGCTTGTGGTAGATGGCCTTAACTACATTGAGAAAGATTCCTTTCATTCCCATCTTGCTGAGAGTTTTGATCAAGAATGGGTGTTGGACCTTATCAAATGCTTTCTCTGCATCTATTGATATGATTATGTGATTTCTATTTTTCTTGTTGATGTTGTGTATTATGTTGATAGATTTATGGATGTTAAACCAGCCTTGCATTCTGGGATAAAACCTAGTTGATCGTAGTGGATGATTTTCTTAATGAGGCATTGAATCCTATTTGCCAGGATTTTGTTGAGGATATTTGCATTTGTATTCATCAGTGATATTGGTCTGTAATTTTTTTTTTATGGTAGCATCTCTTTCTGGTTTAGGTATCAAGGTGATGTTGGCTTCATAAAAACTATTTGTAAGTGTTCCTGTTTTTTTGTATTCATGAAAGAGTCTTGCCAGGATTGGTAGAAGTTCCTCTTGAAAGGTTTGAAAGAATTCATTAGTAAATCCATCTGGGCCTGAACTTTTGTTTTTGGGCAGAAGTTTGATTACTGTCTTAATTTCCTCAATAGTTATGGGTGTGTTTAGATATGCTACATCCTCTTCATTCAACTGTGGAAGATTATGAGTCCAAAAGTTTATCCATTTATTCCAGATTTTTATTTTTAGTGGCATAGATTTTCTCAAAGTAGTTTCTGATTACTCTTTGGATCTCTACCATATCAGTAGTGATCTCTCCTTTTTCATTCCTAATATGACTTATCAAGTTTCTCTCTCTCTCTTTCTTTGTTAATTTTGCTAGTGGCCTATCAATCTTGTTTATTTTTTCAAAGAACGAACTTCTGCTTTTGTTGATGTTTTGGATTGTTTTTCGGCTTTCCACTTCATTGATTTCTACTCTCAGCTTTGTTATTTCTTTCTGTCTCCCTATTTTTGGGTCCTTTTGTTGAGCACTTTCTATTTCTATGAGCTGCATCATTAAGCTATTCAGGTATGCCCCTTCTTTCATGATGTGTGCTTGCAAAGTTATAAATTTTTCTCTCAGTACCACTTTTACTGTGTCCCATAGGTTCTGATAGTTTGTGTGTCCATCGTCATTTGTTTCTAGGAAGGTTTTGATTTTCTCTTTGATTTCATCTCAGACCCACTGGTTATTGAGTATGAGGCTGTTTAACTTCCAGGTATTAAAGTTTTTCTTTTGTGTCCCTTTCAGTTCACATATAATTTCAGGGCCTTGTGGTCAGCGAAGGTAGCCTGCAAAATTTCTATTCTCTTGATATTATGGAGGTATGTTTTATGTGCTAGCATGTCGTCTATCCTGGAAAATGTCCCATGTACATTAGAGAAGAATGTGTATCTGGGCTTCTGGGTGTGGAGTGTCCTGTATATATCTACTAGGCCTCTTTCCTCTATTTCTCTTTTCAGGTCTAGTATATTCTTGTTGGGTTTCAGTCTGGTTGACCTGTCAAGTGTTGACGTTGCCGTGTTGAGGTCTCCCACAATTATTGTGTTGTTATTGATATTATTTTTCAGATTTGTCAACAATTTTATTAAATATTTTGCTGGCCCCTCATTCGGTGCATATATGTTTAGGAGAGTGATTTCTTCCTGCTGTACGTATCCCTTGATTAATACTAAATGTCCATCTTTGTCCCTTACAACTTTCTTTTTTTCTTTTGGTTTTTGGGCCCCACCCGGAGGTGCTCAGTGGTTACTCATGGCTGTCTGCTCAGAAATAGCTCCTGGCAGGCACGGGGGACCATATGGGACACCGGGATTTGAACCAACCACCTTTGGTCTTGGATCAGACAACTTTCTTAAGTATGAAATTTGTATCATCTGATATTAGTATGGCTACTCCAGCTTTTTTATGGGTGTTGTTTGCTTGGATGATTTTCCTCCAGGCTTTTATTTTGAGTTTATGTTTGTTCTGACTATTCAGGTGCATTTCTTGTAGGCAGCAGAAGGTTAGATTGAGTTTTTTGATCCATTTAGCCACTCTGTGTCTCTTAACTGGTGCATTTTGTCCATTGACGTTGAGAGAAAGAATTGTCCTGGGATTTAGTGCCATCTTTATATCAAAGTTTGGTGTTTCTGTGGGTCAGTCTTGACTTAAAGTAGGCCATTCAGTTTTTCTTTTAAGAATGGTTTGGAGTCTGTAAAGTTTCTGAGCTGTTGTTTTTCTGTGAAACCATGTATTGTTCCTTCAAACCTGAAAGTGAGTTTTGCTGGATGCAGTATTCTAGGTGAAGCATTTGTTTCATTGAGTTTTGTCACTATGTCCCACCACTGCCTTCTGGCCTTGAGTGTTTCCGGTGACAGGTCTGCAGTAAATCTCAAGGTTGTTCCCTTGAATATAATTTCTCTTTTCGATCTTGCTGCTTTCAGAATTCTGTCTCTATCTGTGGGATTCATCATTGTGACTAGAATGTGTCTTGGGGTGTTTTTTTCTGGGGTCTCTTTTAGTTGGTACTCTTCAGGCATGCCGGATTTGATCGCATGTATTCTTTAGTTCTGGTAGTTTCTCTTTAATGATGTTCTTGAGTGTTGATTCTTCCTGGTGATTTTCTTCCTGGGTCTCTGGGACTCCAATGGTTCTTAAGTTGTTTCTGTTGAACTTCTATTTTCATCTGTTCCTATTCTTTGATTAATTTTTCCATTGTTTGATTGTTTGCTTTAAGGCTTTTTTCCAATTTCTTCTGCTGTATGGAATTGTTATTCATCTCATCTTCCAGTGTACTAATTTTATTCTCAGCTGCTGTTAACCCGTAGGAAAGCTCAACCATGTTTTTCTTCAATTCATCTACTGAGTTTTTCAGACCTGTTATTTGACCTGAAATTTCAGTTTGGAGTTTTCTGATTTTTATCTTCATATTCTCTTGATTCTTATTAGTGTTCTCTTCTACACTTTCTTTGAGTTCTTCGAACATCTTCTATATTGCAATTCTAAACACCTTATCTGAGAGACTGACTAGTTGGTTGGTCATGTTTAAGTCATCAGAGTTGCCATCATCATTCTCTATGTCTGGCGCTGGCCTGCGTTGTTTCCCCATTGTCACACTTGTATTGTGGGTTTTTCTACGTGTTGTGGTTGTATTCATTGGCTAAATGGTGTGCACGGTTGGGAAGTGAAGCGGAGTGGCCATGCTCCTCTGGCTCCACCCTTTCTGGGCTTGTAAACTCACCTCTACGGAAGGCTCCAGGGAAGGCAAGCCGTCTGCAGATGAGCCACACACATTGTGAAATCAGGCCAATAATGGAGCACAGCACAGAAGACAGGCAGATAGGGGTGCTGGCATTTGCATTTCAGCAGAATTCAGTGGCTTCCCCTTTCTGAACTTGTAAAATCAGCCATTTCTTATTCACTCACTTGCTCACTGGGTAGCTTTAGAATGCAGTTTTTGGGGGTTCGCTTCCCAGGGCTCTGAGGAGAGCTTCAAGGATTCAGAAAAGACAGAGAAGCATAGGCCAGGTTCTCTTTAGGTACTCAGTTTCCTCAGAAGAAGCACAGCAGGGCATAGACTTCACAGGTGAAGTAATCAGCCCTTCACCTGGCAGTCCCCACAGTCAGCCATTTCTTACTCACTTGCTCTCTGGGTAGCTTCAGAATGCAGTTTTTTGGGGGTTCGCTTCCCAGGGCTCTGAGGAGAGCTTGAAGGATTCAGGAAAGAAGAGGAGCTCTGGACAGGCTTCTCTTTAGGTCCTCAGTTTCCTCAGAAGAAGCACAGCAGGGCAGAGACTCCACAGGTGAAGCAATCAGCACTTCACCTGGCAGTCCCCACAGTCAGCCATTTCTTACTCCCATCATAGATGTTTTGTCGCACATGTTAATTGGATGTAGCTTTCTATATGTAAATATATTTTAATATAATAACATTTATTTTAGGATGAAAAGCTTTTAATATGCAATCAAATCTTGCTTATAAATAAAATTATTACCTTTTCAAAAATATTCATATAATGAGTAAAAATTTCAGTTCTAAAACTGTTTTTTTTTCCTAAAACTGTTATTTGGGGGCAAAATATAATTCTATAATATGATACTTAAAATTACTAGTCTTATTATATATATTATTATATTCATATAATGAGTAAAAATTTCAGTTCTAAAACTTTTTTTTTCTAAAACTGTTATTTGGGGGCAAAATATAATTCTATAATATGATACTTAGAAATTACTAGTCTTACTTGATTAAAATAAAAATTGCTGGGGCCAGAGAGATAGCACAGTGGTAAGGCATTTGCCTTGCACTCAGCAGACCCAGCACTGATGGTGATTCAATCCCCGGCATTTCATATGGTCCCACGAGACTGCCAAGGGTGATTTCTGAACTCAGAGCCTGGAGTAATCCCTGAGCGCTGCCGGTTGTGACCCAAAAAAACCCCCAAAAACACATAAAAAAATAAGACTTGCCTTGGATATTTCAAAGGAGAATCAGTAATATTCTTGTCAACTTATAATAAGTGCTGGGCTGAATTATATAGTGTAATGGCTATAATATGATAAATCATTTTTGAATCAGAGACCAATGCAGTGTCCATGTGCTTTCTTCCATATTATTTTTCATACATAATCGCTTTTTCAAATTTTCATTTGGTCATTCTTTCTGTGGTGCCATTTGTCAAGAGCATCCTATGTGAGTGTGATTACAGTATATCAAAGGTTAAGTAAACCACAAGTTGTCCTTAAGGCAGGAGCACCTTGAGACCATAGCACCAGTAAATATTATAGGGCACTATTTCTCTACCTTGTTGGAATTGTCTTTAAAGCTGCTAAATGACCATATAAATTTCATCCATTCTTGCTTTTGTTCCTTTTAGTATTAGAATCAGTCACTGAAGGTTGGCGTGATAGTACAGCAGATTTGGTTCTTTACTTACACTCAGCCAAACTGGATTCAGTTCCTGGAATTCCATATGGTGCCCCTAGTCTTCCAGGAGTGATATCTAAGTATAGATCCAGGAGTAATCCCTGAGCATTGCCAGGCATAGCCCAAAACTAAAAAGGGAGAAAAAGAAACATTACCAATGTTGAGCTCCAGAAATATATCACTTGTATTATTTTATGCATTTTATGATTTCAGATTTGATACCCAAGTATTCAAAACTTTGAGTTAATTATTATACTTGATGCTAAAAAGTGGTCGATATTTTTCTTGCATGCTTCAACAATATTACTTGTTGACTAGCTCTTCTATTTTCACATTATATGAATGTGGCTTCTTTATGACAGGTTAGCTTTCTTTTAGATGTGCAAATTATTCTTGAATGTTCTATTCTATGCCATTACATTGTGTGCCTGTTTTTGCACCATTGTTTTAGCTTCCATTGCTTTGGAGTTAAAAAGTAAACTAAGGGACTTCATCAAATTAAAAAGCATTTACATGAGACAACAACGATAAAATCCTACAATACCAAAAAGACAACCTAACAACCAGAGGATATATTTTCACATTATATTGGAATGTATGTAATAAGGAGCTAAAGTCCAGACTATGTTGGGAACCCAGACAACTCAACAAGCCTAATCAAAAACTAGAAAATTGCTTAATTAAAACATAATCAAAATATATCAATGAATAGGCACATCTCTACAGAAAACATATAGCAGGCCCACAGACACATAACAATGCTAAACATCATATACTCCTAAGGAAATGCAAATAAAAATTCAATGAGATAACATATTTGAGAATGGCTTATATATAAAGAAGGTAGAAACAATAGAAATTTATTATGATGTTGAAGAAGAAAATATTTAGTACATTGTTGGGGATATAAATTGACAGAGCATCAATGTATACTTCCATCAATGGAAAAATGTATATAATTTTTTTCATAATTTATAAAAAATAAAATCAAACTCCATGAGCACCAGTAATATCACTCATAGTCTGCTATACAATGAATATGAAAACATTAATATGAAATTATACCCTAGCATTATAACTATTATTCATAACAGTCAAACTATAGAATCAACTTAATTACTCATCAAAAGATGCTTAAAGTACATGAAACACTAATTTGTCATTAAAAGATGAAATAATGTTATCTGGGTCAAGATGGATGGCTTTTGAGTTGCTTATGCTGAATGAAGTAAATAAACAAGTGCAACAAAGTTGCCAGGAGTTTTCACTTATAGAAGGAATATGAATATAAAGCAAAATGAACTGAGAAGATACATTAAAACTAATGCTGTGGAAACTATGGGGGCTAACAGAAGAAAATGCAAGAGAGATAGGAAAAATGGGTCAAGGGGTCTTTGTAAAGGTTGTATGGAATTGACACTTTGGTAATAGGTGGGATGAGAATTATATATCTATAGCAATACTAAGCTACAAATTCTTTTTTGGGAGAGGGTTTTGGGGGGTTTGGGTTACACCCAGCAGTGCTCATAGTTTACTCCTGGCTTTATGCTCAGAAATTGCTCCTGGCAGACTTGGGGGACCATATGGGATGCCGGGATTTGAACTGGAATCTGTCCTTTCTTGGCTGCGTGCAAGGCAAATGCCTTACCGCTGTGCTATCACTCCGGCCCCTAAGCTACAAATTCTTAAAGTCTATTACATAGTGAAGTCAATTCAAACAATTTTTAATTAATCATTGTTTGATTTGTCATGAATTATCACCCTTGGCTTCTCAATGAGTTTCCTAACTATCTGGACTTCTAATGAATTCATTTTCGTTTCCATAATAAACATAAAAGGAAACAAATACCAGCTAGGAACTACTACAGTTGTGGTCGTACAATGGGAAAAATTTTATGGCTCTCTTATCAATACCTTATTGATAAGAGTTAAAAAAACTACAGTTTAAAATATTTGATGAGCATATTTCTATACATTAAAATGTAAAAATTAAATATTCACTTTCTAGAAGTTAATAACAATAAAGAGAAAATAAATAGAACCATTTATATTATTATAAAGTATTTAATGTCATCAAAATTTAACCTCCAGGCACATATGTTACTTTGGTACATATGGTACCTTGGTGTCTGAGCACATGTCACCTCATCTGCCTTCTTGAGATGTGGACCTTCCTACTTTCATGCTTGCAGTGTACCAGGGCTTTCTCTACCTTTGGAGAAGCATTACCCTTTCTTATCCTCATCTTCCCCTTACTCAGCACCTCAAAATAAAACTCATTTTTTTCTTTTAAAAATATAAATTTTCAGTTCTAAACTTATACAAGTTTTAGCAGCGTATAAAAATTTAGCAAAATGAATAAATTTACATGCTAATTTATAGGGAATCCTATTCTTATCCCAACTTCTTAACATTTGCAAAATGTAAGTATCCATGTCATAAAATAAAATAATTTAAAATAAAGGAGGATTTAAAATTCTTAAGTAGTAAAAAATACATCAATGCCAATGTCAGGAAATAGAATTATTTAAAAGAGAGTTTATATTAATTTTTACTTTTTTTAATAGTCCTGTAAGTTATTTGTTCCTATTCTGAATCCATCTATATCTAAAAATTTGAATCTCTAATAGTCTCAGCTTGAGCCTTATACTGGCTCTTGTTCTGAATGTGGGTGCTGTCTATTGATCTCCTAACTCATGGTCATGGCTTCAATATGCAGAGGAAATCAGGATTTGCCTCCTAATTTTTGAGAGAGTGCTGAAATCAACCACTTGGTTTTTGAAGGTTGACCATTAACAAGAATAAAACAAGAAAATCAGCATTTGGGAAATATCCCCAAACTAATTGTTGCTAAGTAACAATATCTGCCAGTAGATGCGAAATGAATAAATAAAAAATGTAAAATTAGAAAAATTAAATGAGTAGATGAAATTTGAAGAAATACATTATTAACATATTCTCAAATATCACCCCACCCAACCTCTTTTTTACAAAGAGGAAAACAGTTCATTTATAATGGAGAAAATAGAAATGCCATTTATCCAAATGGTCAAGATTCTATCAGTAGTAATATATATTCCTGTCATGATTCCCACTAGGATGTAATGGAGTGAGTTAAAATCACATATTATATATTCATATTAACACCATAATCTGAATACAATAATTATGAAAATTATCATACATAGAACAGATTGAGGAAAATTCTTTCAGAAAATTGACCAATACTATTAAAGGACGAGAAAGGTAAGTAAAACTTTCAATGACTGAAGGAGTCTAAGGAAGAGCAAATGCAATATAGGAAATCAGTTTAAATCCTATGAGAGAGAAGACTTTCATGAAAAAAAATTACTGAAAGTTAAATAAAATTTGAAATTCAGTCTATAAATAATAATATGCTAAATATTTGATTTGAATAATTTTACTGTGTTTGAGTTAACATTGCAGAAGCTGGAAGGATAGTTTAGTAATCCCTACTATTTTTGTTGTCTCTGTTTTTTCATTTTGAAATTTTACAATGAATGAATTCCAAATTCAAAAAGTAATTTATATAAAGGGAACTTGACAGCTAAAGTCAATATAGTCCTATAGTGTGGACTCTACATTATTACTGTAAAGTTTCTTTCCTCCAATTTACAATTGGATGAGAACATTAAAATATATCAGTAGAATGAAAACTGATACAAAGAAGACATATTATTTCTGGTGAATGTGCATTTTTATGTCTTTTTGGGGTAGTAGATTTTGGAAATTTTTCTTTCAGTATGACATGTTATAGAACTTGAAGAACATATTTGACATAGACAGAGAAACACCAGGCAGAGAGACATCAGCATGAAGATAGAAAGTCTGTGTGGGTATTTGGAACTAAAAAATGTCTCATTTTGTCAGATCATATAGTGTAATTTGTGTATTTTTCTTGGAAATTAAAAGGATGACTAATCCTGGTTGCTATAAAATACCATAGACTAGGATCAGTGATGGCTAACCTTTTTGAGCTCGAGTACCCAAACTGTTGCACAAAACCAAAGAATTTCCTCAAAGTGCCAGCACATCAATTAAGCCTTAATAAGAAGATTTTAGTATCTAAAAACTCTTTATAAATTTTATAAATTTATTAATTTCAGACCTTCCTGCGTGCCATCTGCAAGGAATCCCGTATCAAGGTACTTGCTGATGTGATTGCTGATGAGAGATTTTTTTCTGGTAATGTGAGACATCTGTGTAGAGAAGGAGAGAAGAGGATAGAGGAAATCGGAGAAAAGAGATGAGAGGAAAATTAGAGAGAGGAAAAAGAATAGAAGAGGAGCTGAGAAAAAGGGATGGAAGAGATCAGAGGAAGTAGGAAGGAAGATAGAGAAAATACAAGAAGAGGAGATGGAGAGGGGAAAGTGAGAGGAACAGAGAAGAGAGGAGTAAAGAGAAGAGAGGAATAGATAGAGAGATAGATAGATAGAGAGAACGAGAGAGGTGGGGGAGCTTACTCTTCTTTTCTATCAGACCCTACTCTTAATAACCTCAATTGACTTAAATTGCTTTCATAGTCTTTTCATCTTCAAATATACACACATTAGGAGTTGGACATTAACATAAAAATTTTAGGGGCTAGAAGGATAGTATAGGTGGGCAAGTTGAACCTGGCCTGGAGTAAAGTTGATGTTTTTTATGAATAAGCTTCAGCCAGTACCTTATCCCATTGGTGACAGCTTTCTGATATGTGTTGGGGACAATAGACCTGTAATCTTGCATTCAAGTAGCTGTCTTGGACTCCAGAGACATAAAGGTTCATTTTCACTTTTGTCCTTTGTGCTTCCATTTGAGTCTGGGGCGATGTAACAGTATGGAATGTCTTATGCTCCTGATAATTATGGTTCACTTATAAAATAAACAATTGAAAAAAATCACACTGAATGGCAATTAAAAAAGGGTGGTCATATCAATAGACGCAGAGAAAGCATTTGATAAGATCCAATACCCATTCTTGATCAAAACTTTCAGCAAGATGGGAATGGAAGGAACCTTTCTCAATCAAGTTAAAGCCATCTACCACAAGCCAATGGCAAATATTATCCTCAATGGAGAAAAACTAAAAGCCTTTCCTCTAAATTCTGGTACAAGAGAAGGCTGTCTGCTCTCACCACTCCTCTTCAACATATTACTGGAAGTGCTTGCTATAGCAATCAGGCAAGAAAAAGATATCAAGGAAATCAGATAGGAAAGGAAGAAGTCAAGCTCTCACTGTTTGCAGATGACTGATACTCTACTTAGAAAAACCTAAAGACTTACAAAAAAGCTTCTAGAAACAATAGACGCATATAGCAATGTGGCAGGCTACAAAATTAGCACACAGAAATCAATGGCCTTTTTATATACCAATAATGATAGGGAAGAGATGGACGTCAAGAAGGCAATCCCATTCACATTAGTGCCACACAAACTCAAATATCTTAGAGTCAACTTGACCAAAGACGTGAAGGACCTATACAAAGAAAACTACAAAGCCCTGCTCCAATAAATAAGAGAGGACACACGGAAATGGAAACACATATCCTGCTCATGGATTGGCAGGATTAACATAATTAAAATGGCAATACTCCCCAAAGCATTGTACAGATTTAATGCAATCCCTCTAAATATACCCATGACATTCTTCAAAGAAGTGGATCAAACACTTATGAAGTTTATCTGGAACAATAAACACCCTCAACTAGCTAAAGCACTCCTAGGGAAAAGGAAAACGGGAGGCATTACTTTCCCCAACTTTAAACTGTACTACCAAGCAATAGTTATCAAAACAGCATGGTATTGGAATAAAGACAGACCCTCAGATCAGTGGAATAGGCTTGAGTTCTCAGACAATGTTCCCCAGACATACAATCACCTAATTTTTGACAAGGGAGCAAGAAATCCTAAGTGGAGCAAGGAAAACCTCTTCAACAAGTGTGCTGGCAGAACTGGTTAGCCACTTGCAAAAAAGTGAACATAGACCCCCAGTTAACATCATGTATGAAGGTAAAATTCAAATGGATTAAAGACCTTGATATCAGACCTGATATGGTATATAGAACAACACGTAGGTAAAAGACTTCATGACATTGAGACTAAAGGCATCTTCAAGGAGGAAACTGCACTTTTCACACAAGTGGAAGCAGAGATCAACAGATGGGAATACATTAAGTTGAGAAGCTTCTGCACCTCAAAAGAAATAGTGCCCAGGATACAAGAGCCACCCCAACGAGTGCGAGAAACTATTCACCCAACCCCATCAGATAAGGGGCTAATATCCAAAATATACAGGGCACTGACAGAACTTTACAAGAAAAAAAATCTAATCCCATCAAAAAATGGGGAGAAGAAATGAACAGACACTTTGACAAAGAAGAAATACAAATGGCCAAAAGGCACATGAAAAAATGCTCGTCATCACTAATCATCAGGGAGATGCAAATCAAAACAACGATGAGATACCATCTCACACCACAGAGATTGGCACACATCACAAAGAACGAGAACAATCAGTGCTGGCGGGGATGTGGAGAGAAAGGAACTCTTATCCACTGCTGGTGGGAATGCCATCTAGTCCAACGTCTATGGAAAGCGATATGGAGATTCCGCCAAAAACTGGAAATTGAGCTCCCATTCGACCCAGCTATTCCACTCCTAGGAATATACCCTAGGAACACAAGAATACAATACAAAAACCCCTTTCTTATACCTATATTTATTGCAGCACTATTCACAATAGCCAGGCTCTGGAAACAACCAAGATGCCCTTCAACAGACGAATGGTGAAAGAAACTGTGGTACATATACACAATGGAATATTATGCAGCCATCAGGAGAGATGAAGTCATGAAATATTCCTATACATGGATGTACATGGAGTCTATCATGCTGAGTGAAATAAGTTAGAGGGAGTGAGAGAGACGCAGAATAGTCTCACTCATCTATGGGTTTTAAGAAAAATAAAAGTCATCTTTGCAACAATCCTGAGACAATGAGAAGAGGGCTGGAACTTTCAGCTCACTTTATGAAGCTCACCACAAAGAGTGGTTAGTGCAGTTATAGAAATAACTACACTGAGAAATACCATAATCATGTGAATGAATGAGGGAAATGGAAAGCCTGTCTAGAGTACAGGTGGGTGGTGGGGTGGGATGGAGGGAGATTTGGGACATTGGTGGTGGGAATGTTTCACTGGTGAAGGGGGGTGTTCTTTACATGACTGAAACCTAATCACAATCATATTTATAATCAAGATGTTTAAATAAGGAAAAAATGCAATAAAAATGGAAAAAAAAAGGTTGGTTATGGGGCCAGTGAGGTGGCGCTAGAGGTAAGGTGTCTGTCTGCCTTGCAAGCGCTAGCTAAGGAAGGACGGCGGTTCGATCCCCAGCGCCCCATATGTTTCCCCCCAGCCAGGGGCAACTTCTGAGCACTTAAACAGGAGTAACCCCTGAGCATCAAACGGGTGTGGCCTGAAAAACCAAAAAAAAAAAAAAAGAAAAGAAAATAATAATAATAATAATATAAATGTTGGTTTAATTAAAGTTATTGAGTTGAGAGAGGTGATGAAAAAAGAGGACAATGTAGGAGGTCAAATAAACCAAAGGAGGATGATTTAGACAGAAGTGATTATTACTTGATTTGAGAGGATGGAAGGAAAGACAACAAAGGAGAAGGTAAGAGGAAGGAGAATTTGGGGTAAAAACTTTAATAAGGTAATGGCAGAACTTACAAAATTGTGGACATTGACATTTTATATCTTTTATTTTCTGTTGCTGAAAAGTGACTCTATTGATATCTAATTCTTTGATACACTTTTTTTTTTGGATTACCAAAGTGGATATTGAAAATTATTTTTTATACCGGTACTTGTTAAATATTTTCTACTGTTGTAATATATAAAGTGAATGAGGACTGCCACAAATGCATTAGATTCATTACATCATTTAATTTTGAATTTATTTTTATTTGGTGCATGCTCAGAAACACTTTACTATTGATAAATTTTTCCTGAACCTGAAATTAGTTTTGTCATCCAATATGAATTCATGAACAACTGTTTATAAGATAGTCTTTGGGCCGGAGAGTGTAGCACAACATGTAGGGTGTTAGCCTTGCACAATTAACCTGGGTTCAGTCCCCAACGTCCCAAATGGTTCCCCAAGCCTACCAGGAGCACAGAGCCAGGAGTAACTTGAGAGCCACCAGGTGTGGCCAGGAGCAAGCAAAAGATAGTTTAGAAGTAGTAGGCTTAGCAACAATCCAGCCAATATTCTCAAACCAGAAATTTTCCACTGCAGCTATCTAAAGAGGTGAATATGAAAAAAAAATATTGCTAGAATTTCAGTGGTCTTACACTCACAAATTAGTTTTTTCATTTTGATGAAACATTTTAAATTCACTATTTCTAAATTTGAAGGCTATGAAACTAAGAATATACAATTTTAAGTGTCACTACATATCCCTTTCTCCTAAATGGGAAAAATGATCTTATCTATTTTGTTTTCCCAACATCTTTGTAATAATAAAAATTAGTTTTCTTAACTAGATGGACTTAGATGGGTTGGAAAGATGCTAAACAAACACCCTTATGAAGGTTAAATGTTTCAAATTGTTTTTTGATAGCCTTAAGTAAAGTTTTTTAATTGTGGTTATTTGATCTATACAATTTTTTGTATTTTTTTCTTTGTAAATGTGCTGTGAGAATAACTTCATGGATGCTACTGGATCTCTCACTTTAATATAATTCATTCATAAAGACTGGTAGAAAATTCTTTGCCACCTTGCACTTTAAAGTTTTCATTATGTTAAGCACTCTACAGTTTGGTCTTTAAAATATACAGTAGTAATTTTATGCATTGTCAGAGCTTTCTGAGGCAAGGAATACAACATTATTTTCTGTTTTTATTTCACAGAAGATATTATACAGTGGTTACTAGGGATCACTAGGTTTTTAAGAGTCAATATATAAAACATTCTTAAGGACACATAAGACTTATTTATGAGCTTATTTGTTAAATTATCAAGTTAATTGTACTTTCTGGTCAAAGGATTTCTAAGAAATTATGGAATTCTCATACGTTGCAAATAAACATTTAATTTCCAGGGAAAATTATAAAAATAAACCTAAGTTATATTAGTTTACCTTGGAATTGAAGTAACATTTAAATTAAAACATGTGCTTTTATGTTCTGTTGTGGAAAGCTAGTTTTGTCTATGAGCCACTAATTTCAATGTTCAACTCTGGCTCTGGGGTCTGTTTCTTTATTATCTTTCAGTCTTGCCTCTTAAACAGACAAACATTTGAGTATAACCATCAGTAAGTTTAAGTGACTGGACAATAGTGAGAACTGCCAATGAGATAATAAGTATGAACTTTTCTGGAATGCTTTTGAGGGTTTGTACCTGAAATTCATCTTCTTAATTTGCCATAGATTCTTTTCAAAGAATTCTCCCATAACTTATGGGAGTTATGCTTCCATAACTTTCTACTATACATTTTTAAAGTGATGATTTTATGAGATGGAAGTAGTGTCTTAGTAGAATTGATCCAATTTATAATTGAGGGAATAAATCATTGAATATTTTAATGTAGTTTAAACTAGGAAAAATTTTCTTCTTTTAAAAAAAAGTATATCCAGTCTAAAGCACAATGACTTTTAAACTATGGGTTATTCTTTATATCACTATTTACATAAATTGAGGACATTATATCTCTGGAATTTATTGTATTTGATTTAATTAATTCTTAGATTCATTTTTCTGGTTGACCAAGGGAGAGGACATATCTGCCTTGATGTTCTATGCATCTCCCTAGTGTTCTGTAAAAAAGATAGATTTCTGTTGAACACAAAGAGACTGCTTAGCTTATAAAATAGGAATTATACAAGTGTGAGAATACATTATATCTAGAAGAATGGAAAATTCTCCCTGGTTTTTCACCTACAACTTGTAAAGTGTTGTTCTTCACTCATGAAGAGCACAACATATTTATTAGAAAGAATTTTATTCTATTATAAAAGCATTTATTGGTCAGAAATGATAGCATCTTTTCGTGGAATGTCAGAAAAAAGAGGATGGTATCTATAATCCTGATATTCAAAGTGAATTTTGGAATAAACAGCTAAAAATTTTTATAGATGAGAACATAAGTGACAAAATGAAATAGAACAGACTTTGGTAATTAAAACATTTTTTCTATTTCCTTATCTACAGAATGTGACATTGACTTTTTGAAATACCATCAATTCATAGTATTATTTTTTAACTTTTTATTTGAAGCATTGTGATTTACAAATTTACTCACAGTTGAGCTTTAGACATACAGTGTTTCAGCACCAATCTCAAAACCTGTGTCAACCTCCTTTCACAAAATTTCCTAGAGTTCATCCTATACCAGCTCCTTCCCAAAGCATTAATCCTCTTGGCCCCTTGCCCCTGGTATTTTATTTCTGTGTTTGTCCTCATCCATTCAATTTCTGTCTTTTTCCTCACATACTCTGGGGTTAAAAGTGTTCTAGGCAGCCCCCATTTAATTATTGCATTTCTTCACAGTTATTTTAAATACCACTTAAAAATTATATCATCTTGGATTTTTTCTTCTTCTAGCTTGCTTTATTTAACATGATGTTTCCCAGTTACATTCATGTTGCAGTAAATTAAATGAATGCAACATTCCTTACAGCGATGTAGTATTCCATTATACATATATATATATATATATATGTGTGTGTGTGTGTGTGTGTGTGTGTGTGTGTGTGTGTGTGTATACCACATATTCATGATCCACTCATCTGTTATTGGCATCTAGGTTGATTCCAACTTTTAATAATTGTAGTGACTTCTGTGATGATAGTGGCATGAATACATATTTTTTGAATGAATGTTTTCCTGCCCTGTGTATAGATACCTAAATGTGGAATTCCTGGGTTATGTGACAGCATGATTCTGAGTTTACTGAGAATCTTCAATATTTCAACCCACATGAGTTGAAGCAAACAACATCCTCACCTGAAATAGATGAAAGTAAGCAGAGACAGCTTATCTCTGCTGATGTGCACGAGTTGTTATGGGTGGGGTGTTTCTCAGCCACCAAATGAACCTGAGTAGGGAAGAAGCTGAGCAAAGACCATTTAAAATGTCTCCCGAGAGCCCAAGCACAGGTATCAGGCTCCACCCTCCGTGGGTGAATAAAGAATGAAGAAAGAAAGATGGAAAGAAAGAAAAACTGAGATAAAGAAAGAAAGACAGACAAAAAGAAAGGAAGGAAGGAAGGAAGGAAGAAAGATAGGTAGATGAAAGAAAGAAAGAAAGAAAGAAAGAAAGAAAGAAAGAAAGAAAGAAAGAAAGAAAGAAAGAAAGAAAGAAAGAAAGAAAGAAGAAAGGAAGGAAGAAAGAAGTAAGAAAGAGAAATAGAAAAAGAAAGAAAAAGAAGAGAGAAAGGAAAGAAGAAGTAAGAAAGAGAAATAGAAAAAGAAAGAAAAAGAAGAGAGAAAGGAAAGAAGAAAGGAAGGAAAGAAAGAAAAAGAAAGGAAGGAAGGAAAGAAGATCAAAAAATAAAGAAAGGAAGGAAGGAAGATCAAAAGAAAGAAAGGAAGGAAGATCAAAAGAAGGAAGGAAGAAAGAAAGAAAAAGAGAAAAAGGAAAAAAGAAAGAAGGAAGAAAGGAAGGAAGGAAAGAAAACAAAGAAAGAAAGAATAAAGAAAAGAAAGGAGGGAGGGAGTAAGGAAAGGAAGGATGCTGCTAATAAGCATTAAGAAATGTTAAAAATTTTTTTTGGTTTATTATATTAAATGAGAGTGAATTTATAACTAACTTCAAAAAAGCAGGAGGATTATGAATGGCTAAAAAAATATGTTGACCATATACTTAAAGGTTTATCATTGGATATTCTATTCTGACCCATTGGTCTGAAATTCGGTCTTGCTCCAATATCCATGCTGTTTTGATTACTATGGCTTTGTAGTATTTCTTTAAATTAGGTAATGAGATGCCTCCCAGTTTCTTGTTTTTCAGTATTGTTTTGACTATCTGTGGGCTTTTATGATTCCACAAAGTTTATAATTGCTTATTATAAGTCCTTGAAGAATGTTTTCTGAATCTAGACAGGGATGGAATTGAATTTATATAGTAGACTGTGAACTCCTTAGGGCCTCCAATATATAGTGTCTTGTCATCTGCAAATATAGACTGAGTTCCTCCTTTTCAATATGGATCACTTTGATTTCCTGCACTTGCCTGATTGATATTGCCTGATTTTTGTTGCTTCTAACAGTCATTCCAGTAAGAATTGAGATACTGGAGATCCTTGCCTTGTTCCTGACCTCAGTGGGAATGAATTTAGTTTTTCACCATTAGGAATAGTATTGTCTATGGGCTTTTTATAGATAGCTATTACTATCTTGAGGAATGTTCCTTCCACCACAATTTTGCTGAGGGTTTTGATTTATGATGGCATTTGTATCTTGTCAAAATATTCTCTGCATCAATTGATATGATTATGTGATTTTATCTTTCCTTTTACTGATATCATGTGTGGTGTTAACTGATTTGCAGATATTGAACCATCCTTGCATCTCTAGCATGAGATCCACTTGATAATGTTATGTCATTTTTGATGTGCTATTAGATTTGGCTTGGTAAGATTTTGTTGAGCATTTTGGCATCAGTGTTCATCAGGAAGATTGACCTGTAATTTTTTTTTGATATATCTGTCAGCTTTAGGGATCTGCATAATATTAGCTTCATAGAAGGTGTTAGGGAGGGTTCCTTTTTCTCTGCTATTTTAGAAGGGCTTAAGGATCAATGGCAGCAAAACGTTGAATGTTTGAAAAAAACTCACTTATAAAACCATCTGGGCCTGGATTTTATTCTTGAGGGACATTCTTTTTTTTTTTATATTTCTTTTTTTTTTTGAAGAATTTCTCATTTTGGGGGACACACCTGGCAGTAGTCAGGGGTTACTCCTGGCTCTGCACTCAGAAATTGCCCCTGCCAGGCTTGGGGTATCATATGGGATGCTGGGATTCGAACCAATGTACATCCTGTGTTGGCTTCATGCAAGTCAAATGTCCTGCCACTGTGCTTTTGCTCCAGCCCTGAAGAGTTTCTTTTAAAAAAATTTATCTTTATTTAAACACCATGATTACAAACATGCTTGTAGTTGGGTTTTAGTTGTAGAAAAGAACACCCCCTCCCATTCACCAGTGCAACTTTCAGACTACCAATGACCTCCTTCTTTCTCCTCCCCCTGACTTATTTCACTCAGCATAATAGTTTACATGTCCATTCATGTATAACAAAATTTCATGACTTAATTTTTGGTGACTATATAGTATTCCATTGTGTATATGTACCCGAGTTTCTTTAACCATCTATCTATTGTTGGGCATCCGAGTTATTTCCAGATTCTGGCTATTGTAAATATGTTGCAGTGAATATAGGTGTGCATAAGGCATTTTTGTGTTGTGTTTTGTGTTTCGAGGGTATATTCATAGGAGTGGTATAGCTGAGTTGTATAGGAGCTCAATTCCCAGTTTTTTTAGGAATCTCCATATTGTTTTCCATAAAGGCTGGACTAGAGTACACTACCACTAATATCCATCAGATAAGGGACTATACGCGCTACTGATGGAACTTAACAAGCAATAAACATCTAACATCAAAATAAAAATGGGAAGAAGAAATGAACAGACAATTCCTCTAAGAGAAAATACAAATGGCCAAAAACACATGAAAAAAAATGCTCCACATCACTAATCATCAGGGAGATGCAAATCAGAACAATAACAAGGTACCATTTCATGCCACAGAGTCTGGCACACATCACAAAGAATAAGAACAATCAATGCTGGTGGGAATGTGGGGAGAAAGGACATTCTTAATTACTTTTTTAATTTTTCTTGCTTGTGATTAATCTATTTAGATTATATACTTCCTCCTCATTCAGGCTTGGGAGATTACATCTTTCTAGAAAGAAATGTTTATTTTTTCTATGTTCTCTAGCTTAGTAGTGTAAAAGTTGTTCATACAAGATCCTATGATGTCATGGATTTCTGGAATTTTTTTTATATTTCTCTTTTTTCATTTCTGATATGATTTATTTGAGCACTTTATCTTTTTTCCCCTCTGAGTCTTCATGGAAAATTTTCTAATCGTGTTTCTTCTTTTGAAAAAATAGCTCCTGGTTTCATTCATTCTTTGTATTACTTTCTTGGTTTTTATATCATTTGTTTCTGCTCTGGTTTTTATTATGTATTTTCCTCTACTAGTATGTGGATTCTTTTGTTGTTAGTTTTGTAGATATTTAAAGTGTGTAATTAGGTTGTTATTTTATTTTTTTTCTTCTCTTCTGTATGCTTGTATTGCTGTTTTCCCCTGATTACTGCTTTTGTGTCCCATAAATATTGGTACTTTATTTATTCATTATCGTTAGTCTAAATTAATCTTTTTATTTCTTTCTTCATATCCTCTTTGATTGATCTGTTATTAAGCAGCATGTTGTTCAGTCTTTGGCATTAGAATTACATTATTTTATGATCAATTTATCTGTCTGATAGGATGCTAGGTATAATTCTTATGTTTACAAATTTATGTAAATTAGACTTATATTCTAAAATGGGATTTATCCTGGTAAATGTTCTGTGTGCACTAGAAAAGAGTATTCAGCCTTTTGAGCCTCCTGCATAAATTCCTTAGCCTCATCTCTTCTCATTTAGGGCCTTACTGATTGTCCTTACTGATATTCTGCCTAGTGAATCTATCTAGTGGTGAGAGTGGCATGTTGAAATCTCTAACTACTATTGTATTTCCCACCCATTTGTTTCTCTAAGTTTGTGAGCAAAAGGCTTATAACTTTGCTGACCCAACATTTGATGTGTATTTGTTGATTATAGTTAGTACTTCTTGGTCTATTGTTCCCATGATCAATAATAAGGGTCCATTGTTTTCTCTACTTTCTTTTTGATGTTGTTTGCTTTTTTGGGCAGCACCTGGGGAAGCTCTAGGCTTACTCCTGACTCTGTACTGAGAAACTGCCCCTAGCAGGCAGGGGGGATAATAAGGAGATGCCAGAAATCAAACCCAGGTCAGCTTCATGCAAGGCAGAGTCCCGTCCCTACCCTTGTGCTATTGCTCAGACCCCTGTTTTTTCTACTTTCTTTAGGTTGAATAATATGATGTAAGTATGACTGTCCAACTTTTTTTCCTCAGTGGCTTGTATAATTTGTTTTCTATACTTTTATTCTATACTTGTGGTTATTCTGAAATTTTAGATGTGTTTCCCAAAAGCAGCAAAAGGATGGCTTTTGTTCCTGATCCAATTGTCACACTATCTTTTATTTATTTATTTATTTATTTATTTATTTTTGGCCACACCCAGTGACACTCAGGAGTTGCTCCTGGCTATGTGCTCAGAAATCGCTCCTGGCTTGGGGGACTATATGGGATGCCTGGGGATGGGACCTCGGTCCACCCTAGGCTAGCGCGTGCAAGGCAGACGCCTTACTGCTTGTGCCATCACTCTGGCCCCACTCTGTACCTTTTGATAGGAAAGTTTAACCTATAGACTTTAAAGGATACTATTGGGGGAGAGAGAGCTGTTATACCTTTATTTTGTAGGTTTGCTGCTTCTACAATTACTTATTTGGAGTCTATAAGAGGCCTTCAGTGGTTTATTTAAAGTCAGTTCTCATGAATGTTGCCAGTTCTTTTTTGTTTGAGATCATTTTTATCTTTCTCTCAGAATTAAATGAGAGGTTTTCTGGGTAGTGATTGAAAGGTTTTTTTCGGGGGGGCGGTCACACCCTGCAGCGCTCAGGGTTACTCCTGGCCCAAAGCTCAGAAATTGCTCCTGGCAGGCTTGATGGAATGCCGGGATTCAAATTATCATCTTTCTGCATGCAAGGCAAACACCCTACCTTCATGCTATCTCTCTGGCCCCAAAGGTTTTTTTATTGAGTAATATCTCTCCCACTACTTGTTTTTTTCCTTTTCCTTTTTCCTCACCTCTGGTTTTCTTATAATTCACAGATTATTTCTTTTGTCTTTGTTTATTATGTTTTTGTTTGTTTGTTTGTTTTTAGGGGGTCACACCCGGCAGCGCTCAGAGGTTACTCCTGGTTCCACGCTCAGAAATTGTTCCTGGCAGGCTTGGGAGACCATAAGGGATGCTGGGGTACAAACCAATGAACCAATGACCTTCTGCATAAAAGGCAAACACCCTATCTCCATGCTATCTCTCCGGCCCCTTTATTATGTACCTTACGTTTCCTTCCATCCATTTGTCTCTCGTCTCTCTTTGCTTTTCCTACCTTCTTATCAATGCTGATTAGTAATTTGTCTTTAAGTTGATCTATACAGTACTTCTGTGAGAGTCTTCTATTATGGCTTTCTAGTATGTTCTTTAGCTCTTTAATTTAATTTGTATGGATTCTTGTATCTTCTGAAAAATTTCTTTGATTTGGTTGAATTGCTCATCTATTGATTGCTTAATTTCTCCAATTAGTGTGCTTACTTAATTTCTGTTGCCAATGCATTGAGTCTTGAATTTAGTCCTCATCAACCAGGCTCAAGCATTTTGATGACCTTGCATATTTGCCTAGGTTTCTCTCCCTATCTGTGACTAATTGAGTTCATTACTTTCCTTGGGTCCATGGTTTTTCATCCCCTGGTACCCTGAGCCTGCCAAGAGAGATTTCTGAGCAGAGAAAGAAAAAGAGAGAGGGGGGAGAGGAAGGGGAGGGGGGGGCAGGCAAGGTGCATCTGGCTGATGCATACTAGAGCAGGTCGAGCCCTGCCGGCTGGCTCTGGCTCCCTCTTTGTAACCATCAGGCCCCCCCCCCTTTTGTCAGTTGGCAGTTACAGGGGGCATTTACAATGTGTTGACAGTTGGGGGGCATTTAATAGGTCATTACATCCTTATAGTAATACGTATACAGTAACATACATTCAAACAAAAAATATTGTAAGCCAATATTTCCGCCATGAAACTTTTCTTCTCAGTAAAATGACTCTGCAAGTTAATTTTGCATTTTTGTACTTTGCCTGACATTTGGTAATATAAATTCATTGTCTTGACTAAATTAAAAACCACATTAAAAATAAGAGAAATTGTTCTCTTTTAATGTTATGCAACAATCAAGTCTAACAATAATCAATATAGTATTATGCAAGTAGAAATTAGTAGTATGTTTTCCTCTTTGTCTTTGTTGGGTTATTTCCAGTTAACCCAGGAGGAAACCTAAATCTCAATTTATAGTGAATTTTGTTGTTATCTGCTACTTTAAGTGGGTGTTCAGCAAGTAGCATTAGAAGAAAGAGCACTAAACTGCAATTAATGATTACAAATCACAAGTTGCTAAAATAACACTTACTAATTGTGTACCAAAGCTTTTGAGTAAAACAACATAGATTGGTGATAAAACCTTTGCTCATCCTGTTACTTGCTTCTGTAAACCATAATGCACATCAAATGACCTGTGTAGTTACTATAAGTCTCCTAAGCACACACATTGATCCTGTTTGTTTGAGAAGTCACAGCATTGAGTTGTTAAAAAGCAGGCATTAATGTTTGCTTGTGTGATGACATTTGCCTCTCATTACTATGGGTATAACAATAATGAGGATAAAAGGAGGAAATACCACCACTCATTTGGCAAATACTGGCTGATACATATTTTACAGCTATATTTTTTGTCTCTTAACTTTGCATCTCTTCAAGGTAACTTTGTCAGCCTTTTAGTTTTGAGAGAGATGAATGTCTCTGAAGAGTGAAATGATTTTTCCTGTACCAGATGACTAATAGACATGGAGTTGTAACTGAAGGATAGACATGGCCAAATTCAACTCTCCTTCGTGTGTAGTTAATTTATGGATAAATTACATCTACAGATGTCACAGATTATAAATTACTGAGCATATGCTTTATATAACCCAAAATAGTCAAACACATGTGTGTCCTGTAAACCCCATTTTGACTGCTTTGGTTTTATATCTTGCCATTCATAGTTGTTCATTAAACTTATTGCTATGATTTGTCTTTCTCCCTAATGCTGTGATCTTAGTCTAGTCAGGAAGTATAATAGAGTTTAAAGGCATCAATCTGTGAACCACCTATGCCTGTCTGACTTATAGAAATAGAATTCTTAAATATTCTTTAAAATACTGCAATATTTTCCTGAGAGCTTTCTAGGTGTACTCAGTTCTTGAAAGTTCTTACCCAAAGGAATTTAGGAAATTCCTGAAGTTTTCTAGATTTGAAAATATTTTAGCAGCAGAAGTTAACCTGCTTCTATGAGGCCCTTCAGGTTCTTAGAGAAAATATCTTGATTGAAGTCTTATTTCTATAAAATAATCTATCATTAAATGTATTTTAATTTTAAGCAGTCCTATTAGTGACATAGAAAAGATATACAAATTCCTTTCTTTGTCAATTTCTTTGGCCAGCACAATTTATTATTATTGATGCTGTTTAAATGTGTGACTTAACACTTCTGATCAAGGATCACTCTTGCTCTGCACATAGGGATTGTCTGGTGGTGTTCTTGGGCCATCTGGTACTAAATATTGAACCCAAGTTATCTGCATAAAAGGCAAGTGTCCTACCCACTTTATTATTTCTTCTACCTCTACATATTTGTCTTTGTCTTTTGTCCTTTAAAAAACTATTTAGATGAAATGAGTACCTATTATCAAAACTTTCATACATTTAATGAACAATGTTACTGTCCATTCAGCACCATACAAGATATCCAGAACCTCCACTACTCTCTTAGG
The DNA here is from genome assembly GCF_024139225.1 of Suncus etruscus. NCBI lineage: Eukaryota > Metazoa > Chordata > Mammalia > Eulipotyphla > Soricidae > Suncus > Suncus etruscus. Next base: position 67,774,310 of record NC_064854.1, on the reverse strand, counting down.
TTACCTTTAGTTCACTTACCATTCTTTCTCTCTCCTTACCTCTGGTATGATTTTTCAAGTCTGCTCTCAAAGATCAAGGTTTGGGAGCTGGATCGTTAGTGCAGTGGAAAGAGTCCTTGCTTCACACACAAGATGACTTTGAATAACAATTTCCAGCATCCCCCAAAGCACTGCCAGGAGTAATTCTTGAGTATGGGATTAGAAGTAACTCCTGAGCACCTCTGGGTGTGACCCTCCAAAAAACAAACAAAAATAAAAAGGGTCAAGGGTTTGCCATTTTCTGATACTGTTTATGTACAACAGATGAGTGTGAGATTATCCAGTATTTATCCTTCTCCCTGACGTATTTCACATAACATATTCTTCTTTAGTTCTATCCAAGTTGCAATAAACTACAGTTTAATCTTTTCTTACAGATTTATAGTATTCTATTATTATATGTCATACAACTTATTATTCATTCATCTACTGTTGAGCACTTGGGTTGTTTCTAAATTCTGGCTGTTGTACTTAGCACTGCAACGAACAAAGATGAATTCATAACTTTTCAAGTTATACTTGTCACTAGGAATGACATACTGAGTTTCAACCCAGAAAGGTGTATCATCTGGAGGGATCATTTGGAGCAGTATCCTTGTTAAAGAGTAAAATACATCTATGATAAAGACACAACAGTGAACATCACAGAAAAAGTAAATTTACAAATCAGCAGTTTTGGTATTTCCAGTACCATACCTTTACGTTTCCTTTTCTAAAAAATTGTAATAGTGATAATGTAGGGGTTTATGCATAAAACATTCCTTTTTAGGAATGAATGCCACACACTCCTTCCATCCATTATGTTCCACTGTCCCCATTTCTACCAATCTGTCCTCTCCCCAAGTCCCTTTTGAGTAATATGCTTCCTACCAAAGATCAGTTTTCAGTATCTCTTGTCTTTGGGCACTTGTTACTTACTGTTCCTTTATATCCCAGAAATGAGGGAGGTCATTCTGTACCTGTTTCTTTCCTTTTGAGTTTCACTCAGCATAATATTTTCCAGATCCATCCAAATTACTGAATATTGTGTGACTTTATCTTTTATTTTAACAGAATAATATTCCATTGCATATATGTGCCAGCACTTATTTACCCAATAATCTGTTCCTAAGCACATGGGTTGTTTCTAGAAGTAAAAATAGAAGACAAGAGGCTTGCTTGGGCTTATACAACTTATGACCATGATTAGTCCTAAAAGTTGTTAGTAGATTCTTTTTTATTTCTCTATATTTTACTTACCATTCATCTCTTTGCCCTATATCTCTCTGCTATTTTATGAAAACATACCTTATGTATTATTTAGAATTGTGAACAGTATACTAAAAGAATTTCTTTTGTCACACATTGTTAAATTGACTTATATAAAATATTGATATCACCACAAAAATTACTAATTATTTTCTTTAGAAGTCATTAACAGTGACAGATGCAATGTGTATGTAGTGTGAACTTAAATGATGCTGTTTATGTGATGCTGTTGATATTAATGTCTACATCCATTCTCTCAAATACACATAGAGCTCTGAGACAATATTTAGCTTCTGGAATGTTGCAAAAAAAAATACCCAACAAAAATCCTACTGCATGATGTTTTGTGCATTTTAAGTTAGAATATTACAGTAGATAAATTTATGCAATTCTTTTAATCATTTGATTCCAAATAAAGATACTAATATATGGTATGTATAAAATATCACTTCAAGAACTATAAATGAGTTATGAATAAGCACTCATAACTCAAATAGCATTTCAAGCACTATAACTGAGTTATATTTATATATGAATTATGTATAAATGAGCCTTAAAGAACATTAAAAAGAGTAAAAATGACAGATAACCTTTTACTTCCTTCATAGTTAACAGTTGCTAAGTATGAGATAATGATTCAGAAATAACCAGAATTATAAGCTGTTGTAAGCTTGAATGCAAGTGAAATATCTATAAATTAAGGGGAACTTAGAATTTCAGAATACTTGATATAATACATTTAAAATAAATGTTTATTTCTATTATCCACATCCTTGTTTAACTTATATCAATTATACAATCTCTTCATAGCTTCAAATATAAAAAGAACTCAAGTTATAATGAATTTCAAGTTCTATTTTATAAATATTGTTTAGAACAAATTGTTTATGAACAAAATGCCAAATGAAAGAAGGTCTTATATGGAATGTTTTTACAGTTTACATGGGGTAAAACCTGCCTTTCATAATTGCTCTGCAGTTGACCCTTTAGTCCTATTTTGAGTTACCAGATGAAAATAGGGTTTCCCTTTAAGAGGTGGTTGCTAAGGGCAACTAGTACTGACGCCAAAAGATGAATACTCTACCTCCTTGGTATAATGCCTACTTTGTGTGCTAAATAAAGAACTAAATTGCAGAGAAAGAAGTCATGTAAATGTGAAATATCAGAATTGAATAGAAACAGAAATTTTAGAAGTGTGGAAATCAGAAGAAATACTTTTAGTACTTTGTATGTAATATCCTGATATTCATTTATAATTCAAATTAAAAATATATAATTGGGCCTCCAAAGTGGTACTCAAGAGGCCCCAGGACCTTACCAGTGGTTCTTTAAACTACAGAGTTCTTGGAATTGGTATGTTGAATCTGTTAGAAATTATCTGGTTCACCAGATCTCTAATTCCAGAGGTCTAACTTTGAAAACTGAGACTGAGCAGAATTTCTGGAACTATGCTGAAAGACTATACCCTAGGCTCTGCTCTAGGTTCTGAACAAAAATCAAGACCACTAATTACAGAAGACTGATTACAGCAGAGATGGAACAGAACTCCTAGAACCATAATGCAAAACTCTCTCCTAGCCATCACTCTATGATCTCCAGCTACAGAGTGGGATATCATCACCCACATCTGACTGGAAAGTTTCCTGGCACCATAAAAGGACTTTGGAGTGTACAAGTGAGTGAGCATGGAGCTGTTCCATGGCAGTATGAAGGGCAGAGAAACCCTTTATCTCTTAGGCCAAGGGAATTCCTGCTGTAATTTTCCTTATATTTACCGTGCCTATGCAAGAAGAAGAAGAAGAAGGAGAAGGAGAAGGAGAAGGAGAAGGAGGAGAAGGAGGAGGAGGAGGAAGAACAATAACAACAACAACAACCAGAACAACAACAACAACAACCTTTTTTTCATTCACATAATCATGTGAATGAATGAGGGAACTGGAAAGCCTGTCTGGAGTACAGGTGGGGGTGGGGTGGGATGGAGGGAGATTTGGGACATTGGTGGTGGGAATGTTGCACTGGTGAAGGGAGTGTTCTTTTCATGACTGAAACCTAATCACAATCATATATGTAATCAAGATGTTTAAATAAAGGAAAAAAATAAATAAAAATAATGGTAAAAATAAAATAAATAAAAATATTAACTAGCTACATGAGATATATAGAGAGGAGTAAAGAATAATTGCATATTTTATATCTTCTCATTTATCAAGTTTGTGCTTTGAGTGATAGAGTGACAGTGGTGGAGGGACTTGGGCACATTGGTAGTGGTTGGGTGTGGCAATTTTGGACAACAACCTATAAATATTATAAATATATAAATAAACATTAACACTATTATAACCATGTTATCTAAACCATAATATAAATATTTATAAAAATAAAAAAAGAAGTTGCTGGTCTTGTTTTTTGTTTGTTTGTTTTCTTTTTTCTTTCTTTTTTTATTTTCTTTTTCCATAGCTGATGGTTTTGGTTTTTGGCTTATTATGTGTTTATTCTTCTTGTAATCTTGTTGATACTCCCTTATTGTTTTTTGTTTCTGGTTGGTCTGTTTTACTACCTTTTCTTCTTTTTTTTCCCTTTCTTCTTCTAAATGGATATTTATAACACCTAGATGGAATCCTCCTAGTTTTTCTCTTTTTTCGTTTGCCTTTTCCCCCCTTTCTTCTTTTTTCCTTTTTCCCCCAGATGGCACCAAGGCCAGACAGTTCAATGTTTATTTGGTGGAAATAAAAACTGATCAGACATGAATACCAAATCTAAAGTCAATGATGAGAGAATTGATACCCAGTCTACAACAAGCTCTACAAGGGGGGAACAGTTGCACTAGCATTACGGGGTAAAGGAGGGAGATGTGCTATCATTCCATATTTATCCTTCATCTTCTGGCTTACTTCATTTAATATAATATTTTATAGATCCATCCATGTTGTTGCTAAATCCATGACTGTATCATTTATAACTGCTATATAGTATTCCATTGTGCATAAATACCACATCTTCATGATCCACTCATCTGTTGTTGGACATCGAGGTTGGTTCCAAATCTTGGCTATATAGTGGAGTGCACACATACTTTGAGATGAATGTCCTTCCGACTGATATCAAACAAATTTTAGACCTATACTTTGATATGCTTAGGATATCCACTTCCATTTCATTCACTGTGATTGCTGTATTTTTTTTTTTTTTGTGGTTTTTGGGTCACACCCGGCAGTGCTCAGGGGTTACTCCTGGCTCCATGCTCAGAAATTGCTCCTGGCAGGCACGGGGGACCATATGGGACGCTGGGATTCGAACCGATGACCTCTTGCATGAAAGGCAAACGCCTTACCTCCATGCTATCTCTCCAGCCCCGTGATTGCTGTATTGAAAGGTAGAGTAAACCCACCTTTAATAAATATCCATGGAAATCCTGCTTCAACTTTACATTTCACATAAGGAAAATTATTACTATTCCCAGATTTATCAGATACTCTATACATACAACAACAGGTGATATTTTACATTTCTACCATTTTACGTATATTAATACTTATTAAGTTAATTCATAATTTGACTTTATTTTAGAAATGTAATGAAAACAAATAATTATAAGTGGGAATTTAATGGCAAGGATATTGCAGGAAAATCTGTAGTATTTACTTATAAAAATGACAGAATATTTTATTTGGATATAACTTTTTTGTTGTTGTTTTTGTTTTTGGGCCACACCCAGTGATGCTTAGGGGTTACTCCTTGCTATGTGCTCAGAAATCACTCCTGGTTTGGGGGATCATATGGGACACCAGGGGATCGAACCATGGTTTGTCCTAAGTTAGCCACGTGCAAGGCAAACTCCCTACCGCTGCACCACTGCTCCGGCCCCTTGGTACAACTTTTGTAGCTTAATTTGTACCTGATCAAGGTAAAAAAGGATACTTGATTAAACCTTTATGTTCAGGAAAATTTATCAAGGTATCAAAAAGATCAGACTTTCTTAATTGTATGTTGCTGTGCAAAGAATTACTAAAAAGTACATTGTGTCTACAATATTTTGACACAATGTTAAACTCTTAAGAAAAATGCACAGTTTGTTTTACTTTTAGAATATGTTAAAGTTTTTTCTAGAAGTAGGCAGAAGAAAGGTAATAATAAAGAATCAGGGCAAGAAGGGGCCGGAGAAATATAATGGAGGTAGGGCATTTGCCTTGCATGCAAAAGGACAGTGGTTCAAATCCAGTATCCCATATCATCCCCCGAGCCTGCCAGGAGAGATTTCTGAGCGTGATGCTGGATGTGACTCCCCCTGCCTAAAAAAAAAAAACCAAAAAACAATCAGGGCAGAAATAAGTGAAATAGGATCCAAAACTATGATACAAATGATTAGTGGGACAAAGAGACTACTCTTCGAAAAGAGCAATAAAGTTGATAAATCTCACCAAGAAAAGAGGGAGAAAATCCTGATTTAAAAATAATAAGAAATGTACAAGGTTAATATGAATATTTATATGCAAACATGTTGGACATTAGAATAAATGAATATTTTTCTATATCATATCCTCCCATATGAACCAGAAAATAATTTGTATCTTAAATAGGCCAATTACAAGTATGGAAATTGGAATTTACATATAAATTTACTATAAGAAAAATATCCCAAAATTTTATGTGACTTCTAAATTTTGAAGGAATTAGTATGCATTTTTCTAAAAAGATAAAGCAACTACTTTCAAATACATTCTACAGAGTTAACATTACTTTGATCCTCAAACCAGAATAAAAAAGAATGACAAATATCTCTGGTAAACATAAATGCTAAAATCTCCAATAAAATCCTGGGAAACCCAAACCACAGAACATAAGAATCATCTATTATGACCAAGTGTAATTCATTCTAGTGATGAATTATTTTCATATACGGAATAATTCAGTATATGAAAACTAATAACTACAATATGATACAGCAAAAACATACAGCCAAAGTAATTCTGAAAGAAAAGAAGAAAAACAGAAGCATTTAACTCTTAACTAAAACCAAGTTACCAAAAAAATAATAATTAAGACAATATGGTACTGGAAGAAAAATTAGCCACAAACTAATGAATAAATTAGAGAGCCACACAAATAAATATACACACATATAGAAAACTTAAAATATGTTAAATATATCAAGTCCACATAAAAGAGAAAAGAAAGAGGTTTATTTTTTGTTTGTTTTTGAGCCACAACTGCAGGGCTCAGGGGTTACTTTTGGTTCTGAGCTCAGAAATTGACCCTGGCAGTCTCTGGGGACTATATGGGATGCCAGGAATTGAACCCAGGTTGACCACATACAAAGCAAGAGCCCTAATACTATTACTATTTTTATTTGGATACAACTTTTTGTTGTTGTTTTTGTTTTTGGACCACACCCAGAGATGCTCAGGGGTTACTCCTAGCTATGCGCTTAAAAATTGCTCCTTGCTCTCGCAGTTGGACCCAGCAGAGCGCACATGCCAGGAAAGCCGTCCCTCTTTTTTTCTGGTATGTCAGGGTCCCTTGTCAGACAGCGGGCCACAGATTTCTTGGACTGAACACTGGGTCCAGGAGACTGGGACCCCCCATGCCAGGTGGGTCTTCATGGCCGGCCCTGGCAACTCGGGCCCTGGGGGGTGGGTGGAGGAGGGAAACCCCTCCCCTATGTATATTGGACCCCCTGTTTTGTTTGCTAGTAATACTATTTTTTCAAAATTGCATGGTTTTAAAGCATTATCCAAAAATGTTCCTGATCCTAGACTGTTCCTAGGAATAGAATCAGGATGCCCAAGATTTTGATAAAACACTCAAATTGACCTTTATTGTCTAGTCTTCTATGTATTGCCTCTCCTCTCACCCATGTGTCTCTCCTACCTCCTCATACCCAAACCCTGAACCATTATCTTCCCCTTATTCAACCCTCCTTATCCTCAGTTCCTAATTGGGTAGACACCAAGACTGACCTTCTGCCCCAACACCACCATCCAGCTCCTCATTGAAAGACACCCTCTTGGTCCCCAGCTCATGCCTCTACAAATAACTACAACCAACACGCCTGTTGACCCATGCTTTGTGGCCCCTCATGCCCCCATCAAACTATGGACTGTTGCATGATACCTGAATCAGCTTCAGCAAAACCCCTATCTCAAGGACAATATAGGGTTCTGTAATGCCGCAAAACATGTCTCAAACTCAACTATCATCTGTTGTCTTCAAATACCCTTGTTTTCTTTCTTTTGTATATCTCAGATGTATTTCCTTAACATCTATAACTCTTTTCGAATATCCTCATATAGTGACAATTTTGCCCACTAGATTAGTTTGATTGTCCCCGTGTGAGATCTGTTTTATAAGCAATACTGGTATAAGAGTAACTTTGTATAGATTTCACGTTTATACCAAGTTACGGGAAATGTTGGACTTTATTCTTCGGTCCCCAGATGCACCAACAATATCTTGTGGCATTGCTTCTCTTTTGCATAGGCACATTAAAATGGGAAAATAATACATATGCAAACAATTTCTTATCTAATAGAGATGGGAACACAAATTTGGTAATGTAATTAGGCCTTTTACCCTGAACATTGGCATAATGATTTGGCTCAGGTCTCAGAAGAATGGGCATCGTCCACACACACCTGAACAATGGATACCATCTATGGAAACAACCACCATTGTCTTTTTTTTTTTTTTTTGGTTTTTGGGTCACACCCGGCAGTGCTCAGGGGTTACTCCTGGCTGTTTGCTCAGAAATAGCTCCTGGCAGGCACGGGGGACCATATGGGACACCGGGATTTGAACCAACCACCTTTGGTCCTGGATCGGCTGCTTGCAAGGCAAACGCTGCTGTGCTATCTCTCCGGGCCCCCACAATTGTCTTTAACATTACCAGGATCCAAGCCTCTGCCAGAGAAGACCTACCACTGCTTTGGCATTGACTTACTCCAAAGAGTGCTTCCAACACCCAGGTGACTCAGCAACAGTCTGCATGCAGTGCAGGTCGCTCTGCATTTAATGGTATGCTGAAATAGGCTTTACGTGTGGGTTGCACTAAAGCAGTCACTGGTAATCTTTTACCAGTCTATAGTTTCAAAACATTAATAGTTCTCACTATCATTGAATTATGTTTTTGTGTATGCAGAATGTCCATTTTGTACTCTGCCCTTTCGCACACTAGAACTGTAAAGAAAGACTTCATCATAGGCTCCACTCTTTGACCTGTGCAGATAGATACCAAGATTCTAGATACAGAGGTCTGATTTTATCATCTTTGACAGAACAGAATTTTTCCATACACCACAAAAGGACTAGAGGAGAGTAAATGAACATGTATGGAGTTTGTAGTTATTCCCATGACAGTATACTTCAGGGGTGGAGAAACCCTGTATCTCTTAGGCCAAGGAAAATCCCTATCTAATTTCCCCAATATTTACTGTGCCTATGCAGGAAATATAAAGAAGCACAAAATAATTTGGGGGGGGGGTTGTTATTGCTGTTGCTGTTTTTATTTTCATTTTGTGTGCTTTGTTTTGTTTTTATTCCAGGACCGTGGTTATTGTGTAGTGGTTATCTTTATTGCTATGGTGCTTTTGGAATTTTTTGTTTGATTTTTCTTTTTGTATTGTTGTGTTTCACTTCCTTTTTCCTTTTTTCCCTTTCTCCTCTCAAATTAATATTTATAGCCTCTTCTTAGAAGGACTATGCCCATTTTTTGCTTGTTTAATTTTTACCCCATTTTATTTTTTTTTCTTTTTTCTTTTCTTCAAACAGAACCACATAACTTGAACTATCTTCTTCAGCCTCTCAAATTGAGGGGGAAATAATGGATGGTACCAAGACCAAACAGTTGTATGATCACTAAGTAGTAATAAAAATGATCGGACTTAAACACCGAACCCAAAGCCAAAGGCAATAGAATCGATACCCAATCTACAACAAGCTAGTCACAGAGGAGACCACTTATACTAGCAGCCCGAGGGGTAAGGGCGGGGGATATGGGATGCATGCTGGGGACGGGGGTGGAGGAAGGACAACTTTGGTGGTGGGAATTCCCCTGATTCAATGTCAATATGTACCTAAAATATTGCTGTGAAAGATTTGTAATCCACTTTGGTCAAAATAAAAATTATTATAAAAATAATAAAAAAAATAAAAAGAGTGTGTCATAAGTCACAGAGTGTAGGTTTGGATCAAGAAATAAAAGCTGGGCCTGGAGAGATAGCACAGTGGCATTTGCCTTGCAAGCAGCCGATCCAGGACCAAAGGTGGTTGGTTCGAACCCCGGTGTCCCATATGGTCCCCCGTGCCTGCCAGGAGATATTTCTGAGCAGACAGCCAGGAGTGACCCCTGAGCACTGCCGGGTGTGGCCCAAAAACCAAAAAAAAAAAAAAAGAAATAAAAGCCATCTATTTACTGTTTACTGAAAACATATCTAAAATTTCAGGATAGACACAGAGTCAGAGTAAAATGATGTTAAACATTTATACAAACATTGGAGAACAAACACAAACACACACAAATAAAAGCTGGGGAAACCATACTTATAGTAGTCCAAATTGAATTTAGCCTTAAAAAAATAATTTGAGAAAAGGATGTGCACTATTTATTAATGAGGGAAAAAAGATCATGAACTGCTAACCCTAATTAACACACTCACCAAATGTTGATTCAACAAATTTTGTAAGGCTTTTGTTCACAAAGCTAAAGAAACACATGGAAGTAAATGTAACAGGAGTGGGAGACTTCAATATGCTACTCTCATACTAGATAGATATAGTAGGCAGAGTATCAATTAGAACATAAGGGCCCCAAATGAGAAACTAGAAGAGCTGCACTAATGGATTTATATAGGGCTTTTGATTGTCAAAAAGCTGAATACACATTCTTCTCTAGTGCATACAGACTTTCTCTAGGATAGATTGTTTTAATACAGATCTAACTTTCAAAAAAAATCACAAACAGCATAACACCAAGAATCCTCTCAGACCAAATACTACAGAAATAGAAATTAATTATAAATAAAAAGATGTGAAGAAATTCAAACATCTTAAGACTGAACTACATGCGGCTTAATAACAGTTTGATCAATGAGGAAATCAAGAAAAATAAAAACATTTTTTGTTACTACTAATAATGAAGAAACAAGATACTAATATGAAACACAAGAGCAATCATTAGGAGGAAACTCATATTGATACAGCATACATAAGGAAAGAAGAAAAAGATAAAATAACAACTAATCACACACCTTATCTATCTGGAATACTAACAACACAAGAAACCATACACTAATAGAGGAAAATACACAATAAAACCAGTGCAGAAATAAATGATATAAAAACCAAGAAAATAATACAAAGAATGAATGAAATGAGGAGCTGGTTTTTTAAAAGAAAAAACTTGATAGTCAATTTGTTATGATGACTCACAAGGGAAAACAGATAAAGTACTCAAATAAATCATATCAGAAATGAAAGGGGAGAGATTACAAAAGGACTGCAAAGAATTCAAGACATCATGAGAGTATATTATGAAGTTTATTCTTTTTTTTTTAGTGTTTCTTTTTTTAAACACCTTGATTACATACATGATTGTGTTTGGGTTTTAGTCATGTAAAGAGCACCACCAATCACCAGTGCAGCATTCCCATCACCAATGTCCCAAATCTCCCTCCTCCCCACCCGACCCCTGCCTGTACTCTAGACAGGCTTTCCATTTCCCTTATACATTCTCATTATTAGGACAGTTCAAAATGTAGTTATTTCTCTTACTAAACTCATCACTCTTTTTTTTTTTTTTTTTGGTTTTTGGGTCACACCTGGCAGTGCTCAGGGGTTATTCCTGGCTCCAGGCTCAGAAATTGCTCCTGGCAGGCACAGGGGACCATATGGGGCGCCGGGATTCGAACCGATGACCTCCTGCATGAAAGGCAAACGCCTTACCTCCATGCTATCTCTCCGGCCCCTAAACTCATCACTCTTTGTGGTGAGCTTCCTGAGGTGAGCTGTAACTTCCAGCTCTTTTCTCTTTTGTGTCTGAAAATTATTATTGCAAGAATTTCTTTCATTTTTCTTAAAACCCATAGATGAGGGAGACCATTCTGCCTTTTTTTCTCTCTCTGACTTATTTCACTTAGCATAATAGATTCCATGTACATCCATGTATAGGAAAATTTCATGGCTTCATCTCTCCTGACACCTGCATAATATTCCATTCTGTATATGTACCACAGTTTCTTTAGCCATTCGTCTGTTGAAGGGCATCTTGGTTGTTTCCAGAGTCTTGCTATGGTAAATAGTGCTGCAATGAATATAGGTGTAAGGAAGGGGTTTTTGTATTGTATTCTTGTGTTCCTACGGTATATTCCTAGGAGCGGTATAGCTGGATCGTATGGGGGCTCGATTTCCAGTTTTTGGAGGAATCTCCATATTGCTTTCCATAAAGGTTGAACTAGACGGCATTCCCACCAGCAGTGGATAAGAGTTCTTTTCTCTCCACATCCCCGCAACACTGCTTGTTCTTATTCTTTGTGATGCGTGCCAATCTCTGGGGTGTGAGGTGGTACCTCATAGTTGTTTTGATTTGTATTTCCCTGATGATTAGTGATTTGGAGCATTTTTTCGTGTGTCTTTTGGCCATTTGTATTTTTTCTTTGTCAAAGTGTCTGTCCATTACTTCTCTCCATTTTTTGATGGGATTAGATGTTTTTTTCTTGTAAAGTTCTGTCAGTGCCTTTTATATTTTGGAGATTAGCCCCTTGTCTGATGGGAATTGGGTGAATAGTTTCTCTCACTCAGTGGGTGACTCTTGTATCCTGGGCACTATTTCCTTTGAGGTGCAGAAGCTTCTCAGCTTAATATATTCTCATCTGTTAATCTCTGCTTTCACTTGCTTGGAGAGTGCAGTTTCCTCCTTGAAGATGCCTGTAGTCTCAATGTCCTGGAGTGTTTTGCCTCTGTGTTGTTCTATATATCTTATGGTTTTGGGTCTGATATTGAGGTCTTTAATCCATTTGGATTTTACCTTCAGACATGATGTTAGCTGGGGGACTAAGTTCAATTTTTTGCAAGTGTCTAGCCAGTTGTGCGAACACTACTTGTTGAAGAGGCTTTCTTTGCTCCATTTAGGATTTCTTGCTCCTTTATCAAACATTAGGTGATTGTATGTCTGGGGAACATTTTCTGAATATTGAAGCCTATTCCACTAATCTGAGGGCCTGTCCTTATTCCAATACCATGCTGTTTTGATAACTATTGATTTGTAGTACAGTTTAAAGTTGGGGAAAGTAAGTCCTCCCATATTCTTTTACCCAATAAATGCTTTAGCTATTCTATGATGTTTATTGTTCCAAACGAATTTCAAGATTGCCTGATCTACTTATTTGAAGAATGTCCTGGGTATCTTTAGAGGGATTCCATTATATCTGTATAATGCCTTGGGGAGTATTGCCATTTTGATTATGTTAATCCTGCCAATCCATGAGCAGGGTATGTGTTTCCATTTACACGTGTCCTCTCTTATTTCTTGGAGCAGAGTTTTATAGTTTTCTTTGTATAGGTCCTTCACATTTTTAGTCAAGTTGATTCCAAGATATTTGAGTTTGTGTGGCACTATTGTGAATGGGGTTGTTTTCTTAATGTCCATTTCTTTCTTATTACTATTGGTGTATAGAAAGGCCATTTACTTTTGTGTGTTAATTTTGTAGCCTGCCACATTGCTATATGAGTCTATTGTTTCTAGAAGCTTTTTGGTAGAGTCTTTAGGGTTTTCTAAGTAGAGTATTATGTCATCTGCAAACAGTGAGAGCTTGACTTCTTCCATTCCTATCTGGATTCCCTTGATATTTTTTTCTTCCCTAATCGCTATAGCGAGTACTTCCAGTGCTATGTTGAATAGGAGTGGTGAGAGAGGACAGCCTTGTCTTGTGCCAGAATATAGAGGGAAGGCTTTTAGTTTTTCTCCATTGAGGATAATATTTGCCACTGGCTTGTGGTAGATGGCCTTAACTATATTGAGAAAGGTTCCTTCCATTCCCTTCTTGCTGAGAGTTTTGATCAAGAATGGGTGTTGGACCTTATCAAATGCTTTCTCTGCATCTATTGATATGATCATGTGTTTTTTTATTTTTCTTGTTGTTGATGTTGTGTATTATGTTGATAGAATTATGGATGTTAAACGATCCTTACATTCCTGGGATGAAACCTACTTGATCGTAGTGGATGATCTTCTTAATGAGGCATTGAATCCTATTTGCCAGGATTTTGTTGAGGATCTTGCTTCTGTATTCATCAGGGATATTGGTCTGTAATTTTCTTTTTTTTGAGCATCTCTGTCTGGTTTAAGTATCAAGGTGATGTTGACTTCATAAAAGCTATTTGGAAGTGTTACCGTTTGTTCAATTTCATGAAAGAGTCTTGCCAGGATTGGTAGTAGTTCCTCTTGGAAAGTTTGAAAGAATTCATTAGTTAATTCATCAGGGTTTGGGCTTTGTTTTTGGGCAGACATTTGATTAACGTTTTAATTTCATCAATAGTGATGGGGGTGTTTAGATATGCTACATCCTCTTTCTTCAACCGTGGAAGATGATAAGAGTCCAAGAATTTATCCATTTCTTCCAGGTTCTTATTTTTAGCGGCGTAGAGTTTCTCAAAGTAGTTTCTGATTACCCTTTGAATCTCTGCCATATCAGTAGTGATCTCTCCTTTTTCATTCCCAATACGAGTTATCAAGTTTCTCTCTCTCTTTCTTTGTTGGTTTTGCCAGTTGTCTATCAATCTTGTTTATTTTTTTATAGAACCAACTGCTTTTGTTGATCTTTCGTATTGTTTTTTTGGGTTTCCACTTCATTGATTTCTGCTCTCAGCTTTGTTATTTCATTCTGTCTCCCTATTTTTGGGTCCTTTTGTTGAGCACTTTCTAGTTCTATTAGCTGTGTCATTAAGCTAGTCAGGTAAGTCCCTTCTTCCTTCCTGATGTGTGCTTGGAAAGCTATAAATTTTCCTCTCAGTATTGCTTTTGCTGTGTCCCATATGTTCTGATAGTTTGTGTCTTTATTGTCATTTGTTTCGAGGAAAGTTTTGATTTCCTCCTTGATTTTCTTTTGGACCCACTTGTTATTCAGTATGAGGCTGTTTAACTTCCAGGTGTTAAAGTTTTTCTTCTGTGTCCCTTTGGAATTCACAAATAATTTCAAGGCCTTGTGGTCAGCGAAGGTAATCTGCAATATTTCTATTCTCTTGATATTATGGAGGTATGTTTTATGTGCCAGCATGTAGTGTACCTTGGAGAATGTCCCAAGTACATTGGAGAAGAATGTGTATCCAGGTTTCTGGGGATGGAGTGTCCTATATATATATCCACTAGGCCTCTTTCTTCCATTTCTCTCCTCCGTTCTACTATATTCTTATTGGGTTTCTGTCTGGTTGACCTATCCAGTGCTTACAAAGCCGTGTTGAGATCCCCCACAATTATTGTGTTGTTATTGATATTATTTTTCAGATTTGTCAACAGTTGTATTAAATATTTTGCTGGCCCCTCATTCGGTGCATATATGTTTAGGAGAGTGATTTCTTCCTGCTCTACATACCCCTTGATTACTATAAAATGTCCATCTTATAAAATGTCCCTTACAACCTTCCTGAGTATAAAGTTTGCATTATCTGATATTAGTATGACCACTCCAGCTTTTTTATGGGTGTTGTTTGCTTGGATAATTTTTCTCCAGCCTTTTATTTTGAGTCTGTGTTTGTTTTGACAATTCAGGTGCGTTTCTTGTAGGCAGCAGAAGGATGGATTGAGTTTTTTGATCCATTTAGCCACTCTGTGTCTCTTAATTGGTGTATTTTGTCCATTGACGTTGAGAGAAAGAATCTCTTCACTGTATGGAATTGTTATTTATCTCATCTTCTACAGCACCAAGTCTATTCTCAGCTTCTGATACCCTGTCCCAGAGCTTATCCATTTTGTCATTCACTTCGTTTACTGAATTTTTCAGGCCTGTTAGTTGACATGTTATTTCAGTTTGGAGTTTTGTGATTTCTCTCTTCATATTTTCTTGGTTCTTCTTAGTGTTCTGTTCAACTCGATCCATGGTTTATTTGAGTTCTTTGAGCAGCTTCCATATTGCTTGTCTAAAGTCCTTATCTGAGAGGTTGATTAGTTGGTTGGTCATTATCTGGTCATCAGAATTGTCATCTTCATTCTCTATGTCTGATGCTGCCCTGCGTTGTTTTCCCATTGTCACACTTGTATTGTGGGTTTTTCTACGTGTTGTGGTGGTATTCTTTGGCTAAATGATGCAGGCAGCCATACTCCTCTGGCTAAGCCCTTTCTGGATGGGTCGACTTGCCTCCAACAAAGGGAGTCCTCCGTGGATGAAGCCTCACACAGGATCAAATCTTAGGCCCGAACACACAGCAGAGATTACAGTCTGGAGAGAAATGCTGGGCTTCAGTGATCCAGCACAGTTCTTAGTGTGATTTTTTCTTCTTGTTGAGATGGTGTTCTTTCCTTAGAAAGTGAGCATGGCCGCGTAGCGAAGCAGAGCTAAGTGCTATGCTGGAGCCTCTTTTTCGGCCCACTCCCAAGAGGTTCACGTGACAGGACAGCAGACAGACACACACAGACAGCACTAACAATTTTTCACTGTCAGGCCCCACTGGGTAGACGTAGTTTCGTGGATTTTCCTAGCCTGACGTCACAAACAGGGGACCTGGCTTCTGCAAAGTACTGCTTATAGCCGCTTTTCACGTTATGGAGCAGTTCCTTGGCGTTCTCGCCCAGGAATATCCTCTGGGAGAGCAAGTTTTCTGGAGCCTCTTTTCGGCCCACTCCCAAGAGGTTCACGTGACAGGACAGTAGACAGACACACACAGGAGCACTCACAATTTTTCACAGTCTGGCCCTACTGGGCAGGCTTCATGAAGTTTATTCTTTTACGCTAGAGCACCTAGATTTCTGGAAACAGATAATCTCACAAAAATGAAGGAGGAAAATGTAGATACCCTAAACAACAATCACAAATAAGTAAATTGAAAAAGTAACTAAGACTCTGCCCCAAAATAAAATTCCAGACCCAGATGTGTTTATAGATGTATTTTGTCAAACATTCAGAAAAGACTTAATACCATTGTTCTTTAAAGTCTTCTAAAATACCAAAATTTGGGAACCTTCCATAACACCTTTTATGAAGCTAAATTATGCTGATAACCAAAGCATATCATAGTAACAAAAGAGAAAATTTCAGACCAATCTTACTGGTAAACATTGATATCCTCAACAATAGCTTAGCAAACCAAATCTAAGAACACATGAAAAATCATACATCATGTTCAAGTGGATCACATGGATATAAGGATAGTACAATATATGAAAACCAATTAATGCCATATAGGACATCAGTAAAAAAATAAAATCATATAATGATATCAATTATAATACAAAGAAAGCACTTGACAAGATCCAGCACCCATTAATGATTAAAACCCTAGCGTTTTAATAGGGATGAAAGAAGCCTTCCTTAAGATAGTCAAAGCTATGTATAAAAAGCTCATAGACAATACTGTTTTCTTTCATTTTTTTGGTTTTTGGGCCACACTCAGTGATGCTCAGGGGTAACTCCTAGCTATGTGCTCAGAAATTGCACCTGGCTTAGGGACCATATGGGTCATCGGGGTATGGAACCACGGTTCATCCTAGGCTAGTGCAGTAAGGCCTTACCTCTTGCACCACCACTCTGGGCCTGATGATACTCTTTTTAATGGTGAAAACTGAGTGCATTCCTTCTGACATCAGAGAGAAAACAAGGATGTTCATTGTCTTCATTCTTATTCAATAGAGTGTTAGAAGTCCTATCAACAGCAATCATATGAGAGAAGGGAACCAACGTGATTCATATTGGAAAAGGGAATTAATATATCCCTATTTGCAGATGATATGACACTACATATTGAAGACTCTAAAGCGTTCTTAAAAAAGCTCCTGGAAACAATAAACCAATACAGCAAAAAATGATTAGCTACAAAGTCAATACACAAAAAACATCAGTTGTATTCCTTTATTCTTAAAGGAGAAAGAAATCAAAGAGTCAATCCTATTTAAAATAGTGTCAAAAATCAATCAAGTCTGAGGAATTAATTTAACTAACTTTGTAAGTAATAAGGAAAATGTCAAAATACTTAAAAAAAAACAATTGAAGACCTAAGGAAATGAAAAACATTCCATGTTCAAGGATTGGAAAAAAAAAATCAATGTTATCAAAATGACCATCTTCCCTAAATTAGTATATAAATTCAATGCAATCCCTATCCATATTTAGAAAAAAATATTCAAAGACTGTAAAACAGTCAATTGTAAAGTTTGAAAAAAACCATTAAATCCTTCAGATATCTAAAATCATACTGACAAAAAAAGAAAAAGAAAAAGAAAAGAAACTGGGAGGCATCTCATTATCTAACTTGACAGTGTTCTACAAGCCATGATGATCAAAACTGCATGGTATTGAAAGAAAGACAGACTTTCAGACTAACCATTCAGATTAGAATATCCAATTATGCACCTCTAAGTAAATGGTTAACCAATTTTTGACAAAGGAGACAGGAACATGAAATAGAATAAAGACAGCCTCTTCAAAATATGGTGTTGTGACAATTGTATAACCACATTAAAAAAATTAAAGCTGGATTTCTATCTCATACTTTACAGAAGAGTCAGATCCACGGAAGTGGATCAAAGACCATGAGATCAGACCCGAAAACAAGTTTGAGGAAAACATAATCAGAACACCTCAAAACTTAGATCTCAAAGGAGTCTTTAATTAATGTCAATGGCAAAGGCTACAGAATCAACCCGGAATAAATGGGACTACATCAAAGTAAAAAGTATCTGAAAGAAAAAAGAAATTTGGGTTAAAACTTAAAGATATTTGACTGAGTTGGAGAAAATATTTTAGTCAACATATCAGATATCTAGGTTGATATCTAGGTTTTAAAATTACTCTCAAGTATTAATGCCCTGAAGTCTAAAAATTCATCAAAATGGGACAAGGAAAATAACAGAAACCTTTCTGAGGAAGACCAACAGGTGGCCCAGAGGCACATGAAAAAAATGCTCATCATTTTTTACTATTAGGGAAATCCAAATCAGATGACAATGAGATATCACATTACATTGGAGAGAATGGCACATTCCAGAAATACTGGGAAACATCTATCTTGGTAGGAATACCAAAAAAAGGAATTCTCATCCACTTCTCATGGGAATGCTGTCTGGTTCAACCCTATGGAGGGTTCTCAGTAAACCTAGCCTCTAGCTACAATGTGAGCCAGCAATCTCACTTTTGGATATCTATCCCTAAGACAGAAAAACAAAAGAGCACCCCCTTTATTAATTGCAATACTGACAATATTTCTAATAGTAGATGTCCAACAACAGATGAGTATATCATGAAGATGTGATACATATATACAATGGAATATAGATAGCTGAAGAATGAAGCAATCATGCAATTCACTGTAATGTGGATGGGACTGGAAGATATGATGTTAAATGAAGTTAGCCAAAAGAAGAAGAATAAATACAGGATGTTGTGTGATAGTTGGAATAATTGCATGAACAAATGCAATGGTTTAAATGGGAGTGGTCTTAGCCCCAATGTATATTGAGAAAAAGGAAAGAAAGTGAATAGAGGAGAAAGGTGTGAATTATGGAGAACAGGGAATTCAGGTACATTGATGGTGCTAAGAAAGGGCAGAGCTATATATCTGATCCATGGAGTTGACAACAATGAAATCCTGAGAACGAAACTTTAGAAACCATGCTTAAAAACGACCTGTTATGGGGCCAGAGCAGTGGTGCAGTGGTAGGGCTTTTGCCTTGCATGTGGCTAACCTAAGAAGAACCATGGTCCGATCCCCTGGCATCCCATATGGTCCTCCAAGCCAGGAGCGATTTCTGGGTACATAGCCAGGAATAACCCCTGAGCATACTAGGTGCAGCCAAACAAACAAAATACCCACCTGTTATAATGGCAGACAGGGGAGGGGTGATAGTGATTGTGGTAGTGGTGATGGTGGTGGTATGATATGCACTCTGGGAACATTGGGGGAAGGAGGTTACTGGTGATAGTATTGGTGGTGAAACATTGTGTGTCTAAAACTCTCATTTCACTAAGCATAATACTCTCCAAGTCCATCTATATATAAGCAAATTTCATGAGTTCATTGTACCTAAAAGCTGCATAGTATTCCATTGTGTATATCTACCACAGATATGCTTCAGATTCTGGTGTAAATAATGCTGCCTTGAAAATCGGAATGCAGAGGGCTTTTCTGAATTTGAGGGGGGGTGTTCCTAGGATATATCCCTAGAGTGGTATTGCTTGATTATATGATAGTTTACTTTTAGTACTTTGAGGAATATACATATTTTTCCCCAAAGGCTAGAGCAGACTACATTCCCACCAACAGTGTCCAAAAGTCCCTTTCTCTCTGCATCTGCAACAGCATTGGTTCTTCTTTTTTTTTTTTTTTTTTTTGGTTTTTTGGGCCACACCCGGCAGTGCTCAGGGGTCACTCCTGGCTGTCTGCTCAGAAATAGCTCCTGGCAGGCACGGGGGACCATATGGGACACCGGGATTCAAACCAACCACCTTTGGTCCTGGATCGGCTGCTTGCAAGGCAAACGCCGCTGTGCTATCTCTCCAGGCCCGGTTCTTCTTGATCTTCGTGATGTGTGCCAGTTTCTATGGTGTGAGATATCTCATTGATTTGCATCTTCTTGCTGATTGGTGAGGTGGAGAATTTTTTCTGTGCCTCTTATCCATTTGTATTTATTATTTGAGGAGATATCTGTTCATTTCTTTTCCCATTTTTGCATGGACTTAGATGTTTGTTTCGTGCTAAGTTCTACCAGTGACTTGTTTATCTTAGATGTTAACCCCTTATCTGAGGGGGATTGGGCGAGTAGTTTCTCCAATTCTGTTGAGCATATTGGTATCCTAGTTACTGTTTCCTTTAAGATGCAGAAGTTTCTTGGTTTATTATAGTCCAATTTGTTTACCTTTGATTCCACATGCTTTGGCAAATGGTGTTTCATCCTTAAAGTTGGATTTAGTTTCAATATCATAGAGTTTTCTGCCTATTTTTTCCTCTGTGTGCATTATGATTTCATGTCTGATATCAAGAAAGTTAATGCAGGCCCGGAGAGATAGCACAGCGGCGTTTGCCTTGCAAGCAGCCGATCCAGGACCAAAGGTGGTTGGTTCAAGTCCCCGGTGTCCCATATGGTCCCCTGTGCCTGCCAGGAGCTATTTCTGAGCAGACAGCCAGGAGTAACCCCTGAGCACCGCCGGGTGTGGCCCAAACACCAAAAAAAAAAAAAAAAAAAAAAAAAAAGGAAAGAAAGTTAATGCATTTTGATTTGAACTGTGTTTAAAGTAATTGATCACTCTTTCCAACAGCCTTTGTTGAGGCTTTCCTTGCTCAACTATGTATTTTTTTGCCCTTTTATCAAAGACTAATTGATCATACACCTAAGACTCAGTCTCAGAATATTCAAGTCTATTCCATTGATCTGACATCTGTCTTTATTCTGGTACCACATTCCTTAGTGATTCACAGTAAAATTTAAATTTGGGGAATGTAATGTTTCCCAACTTTTACCCAAAGTTTGTATTAGCTATTTGTGAATGTTTACTGCTTTCTATGAATTTTAGGAATGTTTGATTCACTTCTTTAAAAAATGTCCTGGATATTCTTAATAGGAATTTTTGTTAAAACTCTACAACTGTACAGTGCCATTTCTATTATGTTAACCCTCCAATCCATGAACAAAGAGTGTATTTTTATTACCTTGGTCCTCTTTTATTTCTTGGAGCAGTGATTTGTAGTTTTTTCTGTATAGGTTTTTCACCTCTTTAGTTAGGCTGACTCTGAGGTACTTGATTTTCTGAGTTACAGTTGTGAATGAATTATTTAAATACCTTTTTATCTTTTATGATTTTCATATTAGTAAAATACACATTTTTATAATAATTTTGTGGTCTGCTATTTATGATATAGTATTGTTTATAGAAACTTTTTGTATTCAGGATTTTCTAAATATAGTATTATGTCATCTGAAAAGAGTGAGAACTTGACTTCTTCCTTTCCTATGTGGATGGCCTTGATATAGTTTCTTACTTAATTGCTATGGCAAGTACTTCATGTATTATATTGAGTAGAAGTGGCAAATGGGGGCAGTCTTGTACAAAAACTTAGAGAAAAGAATTTTAGATCCCCCCCCCCTTTGAGTACAATGTTTGTAAATGGATGCTGGTAAAGGACTTTAGCTAACTATATTAAGTAAAGTTCCTTCAATTATCATGTTATGCAGTATTTTTTATCATGAATGAGTACTGGACTTGGCTAATGCTTTCTCTGACTATTGATATAGCCATATTATTTGTCTTTTATTTATATAGTGAATTATATTGATTAGCTTGTGTTTGTTAAACCACCCATACATCTCTGGAATGAATCCTGCATGGTCATGGTCTATAACTTTCTTGATGAACGGTTGGATTTTATTTGCTGGTTTTTTGTTGAGGATTTGCATCTGTATTCATTAAGGATATTTTCTCTCTTTTTTGTGGGGTGTCTGTCTGCTTTTGGTCAGGGTGATTTTATCTTCATGGAAACTCTTTGGGAGTGTTTCTGTTGCTTCAATTTTCTGGAAGAGAATGAAAAGGATTGGCTGTAGGTTCTTTTTAAAGGTTTCCAGAAATTTACTAGTGAATCTGTTGAAGCCCGGGATTCTGTTTTGGGGTAGCTTTTGAGTAAATTTAATTTTCTCAATAGCAATAAGTCTGTTTATATATTCTAGAACATCTTGGTAAAACCTCAGGAGCTTATTTAAATTCTTTTTTAAATAATTTGTCCAGAATCATTGCACACAGATCTAAAATTATCTCAAAGTCAGCTCAGTATAAACTAAGAAATTCAGGAGCTTTATGTATATATGTATGTCAGCATTTTTAAGCATTCATTTGAGCTGATTCTTTCTAGCATGTTTCCACACATCAAGTCTTGTTTATAATATATGCTTTCATTTTCAGTTAGCTTGTAATAATGTACATGATTCTGCAAGGAAATCATTATCCACAATAATGACAGTGTGTTTACTATTTTTTGCAAAACTTGTAACACTACTCAATCTATATGATTATTATGTAGGCTTCTTAGTACACAAGTTTTATAAATGATTTACTTGAAGTTTTTAAATATAATATTTATACGGGGCTGGAGTAGTAGCATAGTGGTAGGGCTTTTGCCTTGCACGTGCTTGGCCCAGGACAGATACTGGTTCAATCCCCAGCATCCAGATGGTCCCCTAAGCCAAGAGCGACTGCCAAGTGAAAAGCCAGGAGTAAATCCTGAGTGCCACCAGTTATGACCCCCCAAAAAATCTTAAAAAAACAAATATTTTTACATTTTGTGTGTCGTAAAATATGACCAAATTATACATTTTAAAGCAAAAGTGAATTTTTATCTTTATATCTAACATATTTTCATGAATTTATTATTATTTTATAATTTTACTTTTTCATGAATTCCTTTTAGTAAGGCATCATAATTTACAGTTATTAATAGTGGCTTAGGCATATGGGTATTTAGCACCAATACTACCACCAATGTCAACTTCTCCCCAACAGTGTTCTTTCATCTCTACACCATCACCCTGTAGCTTAGTAGACATCTTTCTGTGCTGTTTATTAAAGTCAGACCACATGATTTCAGTATTGTGTCACCTGTGTTTTGGATTTTTAGCTATATCATTCCTTTATACCATTAACATATCTGAATCCCATTATGAACTTTTATGTTTCTGTATTTCTATAAGAGAAATAATCTATATGTGTCTCTCTTCTTGACTAACTTTATTGAGCCTGGTACTCTTCAGATTATTTATGTAATGGCAAATTTCATGATTTTGTTTTTTCTAATAGCCAAATAATATTCCTCTCTTTGTATACCATAGTTTATCCATTTATCAGAGACATTCTCATATATGGACAGATAATCTTCCACAAAGGACCAAAAAAAAAGCATGAAGTGGAATAAGGAAAGATTTTAAGATTTAAATGAAGCTGGGAAAGCTGGTCAGTTACACAATTAGGGCAAGTAAATGAATTCAGAGCCATGTCTCACAGCTTTCACACAGTTAACTAGAAATGGATTAAAAAACCTCCATATTAAACCTAAATCCATAAGTTACATTGAAACAGAATACAGTAAGTTATTGAATCTAGAAGAATTTTTAATATTAGTACCTTTGGCTAAGCAAACAACACAATGGAACTATATCAAATTAAGATGCTTCTACACTGTTATGAAAAATGGGTCAGAATTAGAAAAAAAGTCCCACAGACCGAAAGAAAATATTTGCCCTTTACTTATATAACAAATGGTTGATCTCTAAGAATCTGTAAAGCATTTTACAACTAAACAAGAAAAACAATCAATTCCATCAATAAATATAAAGACATGACAGAAACTTCCCCAAAGCAGACCTAAAGATGGTCAACAAATATATGCAAAAGTCTTCACATTACTAACATCAGGTTAATGCAAATCAGAACAATAATGATATTTTATATCAGTGACACTATCACATATCAAACAACAAAAACAATCTCTTGTATAGATATGGGAAAATAAATTCTTATCTAATGTGGTGGAAATTTCAATTGTTTTGGAAATCTGTAAGTACATTTCTTGAACATCTTGAACGTTCTTGAAAAAATCATATCACCATATGACCCAGCAATTCCACTTTCAAAGCCTCTCTTCTGAGAAGCATTTGTCCCCTCATATTCATATCAACACTATTCACAATTGCCAAAATATGGGTCTATCTTTTTAAACAAAAATTTAATCTTTAGGGGCTGGAGCAATAGCACAGTGGTAGGGCATTTGCCTTGTATACAGCTGATCCAGGACGGAGCTTGCCAGGAATGATTTCTGAGAGCAGAGTCAGGAGTAACCCCCGAGCATCGCCAGGTGTGGCCCCAAAACCAAAAACCAAAAATAAAATAAAATAAATAATAAAAGTACTTGTCTTTAGAGTTACAAAGACTTGGCTTTGAATCTTGAATTAGGTATAACATTTTTGTACACATATTTTTTTTTACCATTAAAGTACTCAACTCATCAAATGATGTGAAAATTTAATGAATTATTATTAAAGTAATGAAATATAGCTAATCTTCAGTCAATTAAAATCATGCTATTTTATCATTATGTAATAGTAAGTTTGGGTGCACTTAGAGGAAATTTAACTAATTCTGAGTTTTTGTTTGTTTTTTAGTTTTTCGGGGCACACCCGTTTGATGATCAGGGGTTATTTCTAGCTAAGCACTCAGAAATTACCCCTGGCTTGATATGGGACGCTGGGGATCGAACCACAGTCCTTCCTTGGCTAGCACTTGAGACACTTTACCTCTAGCGCCACCTTGCCAGCCTCTCTGAGTTACTTTTTAAAGTGATAGGCAGAAAAAGGAAAAATGTCCATTCTGGAGAGATTTGTCTTCTTTCTCAAAGTGCTTTATCTTTGAAGAAGAGATATTGTTTTATCTCTCAAAGTTCTTCAAGAAAGAATAAAATTTTTCTTTTTTCTTTTTTTTTTTGTTTTTTTTGGGCCACACCTGCTTGATGCTCAGGGGTTACTCATGGCTAAGTGCTCAGATATTGCCCCTGGCTTCGGGGGACCATATGGGACGCCGGAGGATTGAACCTCGGTCCTTCCTTGGCTAGCGCTTGCAAGGCAGACACCTTGCCTCTAGCGCCACCTCGCCGGCCTCAAGAAAGAATAAAACTTTTCTATCAGAAAAGCCAGTGAAGTATGGGGTATAAAACTTAGGTGGGAAATATGACTCCTGCTGGTTCAACTCATATTTTAGTTTATAATGAATAAAGAAAATATAATTTGAGAGAAATACAATTATATTTTGTTCTTTTTATAACATGAAAATCCTAACACATCACAAATAGCTATTAAATAGAAAATGCATGAATAAATAAATGCTGGTAAATAATCTTTATTGATTCTCATAATATAATGTCCCTTTACAGTTTTACATGCATGTTTGAATTGCACCTCAAGAATTACTTTTAGAAAACAAAGTTAGAGAATTTTTACATTTAATATAAAAATGACAGCTGATAAGATATAAACATGCACAAAAGCAGACCTGAAATGACCTTATGTTCGAGAATAGGAAAAATAACCATTAAAAATCTTTTCATTTAAAGTATTGTGATATACAATAGTTGAGTTGTAGACATACAATGTCTCAAGTAGCATCTTTCTTATGGCACTGTCAGTCTTTGAACTACCAGGAAGTTCTCAAAGAAGTTTATATTGGTAGAGATTATCTTGATGTGAATAAGCTGCTGTCAGCTCAAGAGTTCACACCCACATTACCCAGAATTTTTTTTAATAAGTAGTGGTAGTAAAGTGGACAGTCACATGAAAAACAATGAAAATTATACCACAGTCTACTACCTTCCAAAAATAAATTCAATGTGGAATAAAATCTTGTGTGTAGGATATAAAATGATAAAATACATAGAAGATAAAATAGCAATGCAACTATTTATATGGGCCTTACACATAATTGCAGGCTTATGAAATAGTACAGCAAGTAGGGCACTTGCCTTGCACACTGTCAACTAATTAGTTTCCTAGAGCCCCATATGTTCTCCTGAGTACTTTTAGGAATGACAAAGCCAGAAAATCTCTCAGCACATCCAAGTCTGGCCTCCAAATAAAAACAATCAAATAAATGTTTTCGACTTGACACTAAAAGTAAGGGGGAAAAAAGGAAAAATAAACAAACAAAATCTGGCTCAAATCCTCCCACAACAAAATTAATTGGCTCCAAAATAAAAATATATCTTAATAAAATGAAGAATGTATGTGAATACATATGGGATTCCGGGGATCCAACCCAGATCCCATATGGTCCCCCAAGCCAAGAGCGATTGCTCACATGTTAACTGAACTCTGGTAAAGAGTCAGTAACAGTTGATTCTGTTTTAGGAATAGTGCCACAAACTGTATGGCTTCCAAAGCAGCACACTTCCGTAGCTTAACTTCTAGAGTGGCTTCTATCCCTTAATGAGGAGAGCTAAGACATTATAAGACACTATACTTTTGAATTATAATGTCAAGCTTTTTTTGGGGGGTTGTTTGTTTTTGTTTGTTTTGGTTTTGGTTTTTGGGACACATCCTGTGGCCCTCAGGGGTTACTCCTGGCTCTGTGCTCAGAAATTGTTCCTGGCAGGCATGCCGGACCAAATGGGATGCCAGAATTAGAACATCGTCCTTTCTGGATCGGCTGTATGCAAGGCGAACACCCTACCACTGTGCTATACTCTGGCTGCTGTTTTGTATTTTAAATAATTTTACTACCTTCTCTTTTGCTTTCTTACTACTGTAAACTCATAGCTACTTAAGCTTCTGGAACATTTGCTTTTAATTTTCCATGGACCAGATTATTATTCATATAGCTTCTAAAATGATAGATGACAAGAATCTCAGGGAAGGACTCTTCCGCATTTATTTACTGAAATTTCTATTGATTTAAATGTTGTGTATTAAAGAATTTTCTGCTTAACTGCACACTCCCACTCTTTGCGGCAAGTTTTCTATCATGGACCAGATGTCTTGGCCAGTATCTCTATTGCTTTTGGTATTATTCCCATATTACTTTATTTTATATTGTACAAAATGAGTATGATCATCCTATGTCTATCTCTCTCCTCCTGACTCATTGTGCTCAGCATAATACTCTTCATATCCAGCCAAGTATAAGCAAATTTCATGATTTTATTTTTCATAATTGCTTTATAGTTTTTGTTGTGTAGATATACCACATTTTCTTTACCCACTCATCTGTTCTTGGACACTTGGGTTGTTTCCAGATTCTGGCTATTGTGTATAGTGTTGCAATTAACGTAGGAGTCCAGAAGCATCATGTTTTGGGCCTATATGGTATATTTCCAGGAGTAGTATTACTGGGCCATATGGAAGCTCAATTTCTAATTTTTCAGAAATGTCTATATTGTTTCCCCAAAAAGCTAGGCCAGTTTACATTCCAATCAGCATTGAATGAGAGTTCCTTTCTCACCACATTTGTCCAGCACTGGTTGTTCTTGTTCTCTATGGTGTAAGTTGGTATTGCACTGTAGTTTTGATTTGCATCTCCCTGATGATTAGTGATATGGAGCATTATTTCATGTGCATTTTGGATACCTGCATTTCTTTGAAGAAATATCTTTTCTCTTCATCACATTTTTGATAGGATTGGATTTCTTTCCTGTTAAGTTCTACTAGTGCCTTATATTTATTAAATAATAACCTTTTGCCAAATTGTTCTATTGGGGGAGCGCAGTTATGGCAGAGAAACCACTATGACAATAATAGATGGAAATGATCACTCTAGACAAGAACTGGGTGCTGAAAGGAGGTAAAGTGATGTGTGTGATGCCCCTTCAGTAAACATATGCAAACCACGGTGGTTAAACAAGAAAAAAGAAAATATAATGAGAGAGAGAGAAATAGAAGGAAACTCTGATATAAAAGCAGTATGGAGGAGGGTTGGGAGGACAGGAAGGAAACTGAGTAAATTGTTGGCAGGAAATATGCACTGGTAAAGATATGGGTGTTCAAAATTGTATGACTGAAACTGCCATGAACAACTTTGTAACTATCTCACAATCATTTAAGTAAAATTATTTAAAATAAAAAGAACTTTCTCATTTTTTAATTGACTCTCACTATTTCATCTCATTGATGTTTCAGCATTTTTAAAATAAGTGAGTATGGTAAAATATATTTACTTTATCCTTTGTTCCAACAGAATCTAGATAATGTTTGATATGCAGTTTCCTTCCATTTCTACCTTTTGTAATTTTGAGCCAAAAATATGTTAATCAACTAAAGCTTTTCTTAAGATAGAAAAAGCCAATCAGTGTGTGGTAGTATCGATATTGGATGTGAATCATAATTTCTTTTGACATAAAATATCCAGAAACAAGAAATATTAGATATAATTTTTGCTCTTAGTTTCAGATATGTTAAACATAAACCACCAAAATTAAGGGATTTATTCAGAGTCCTGAGATGGTGAACATTGTCAAGATTTATAAGACAATCTTTGGTTTTTAGTTTATTGCTTTATTTCTCAAATCTTCTTGAAAAGATTCAGTCATCTAAAGTAGTTATAGATTTATGTTTATATTTATGTGTAGAGTTGTCAATCTCCTGTGAAATTACTCCTGTAGAGAAAAATGTATTCAGATTTAGAAAATAGACAATGATCAAGCATTAATAGTTCTGTAATTTTCTAGCTGTGTGATACTGAGACATTTTAACCCTCTCACCATCATATTTTTTACCCCACAAAAGAAATTTTCATACTATTATCAACATCACTATTGTGTTATATAGAATTTACAGACTCTATTATTTTAAACATTACCTGGCCATTAATGTCCAATAAGTGAGATGAAATAATTTTTATATACCTTCTTTCCCTTTATCAAAAATATTTTCCTGTTATGATTACATAACAACTTTTGTAGTGATTCTATTACTTTTGGTTTCTAATACATCTTAAAGAAATCATAAAAGAATTGAAGAGATAACATGAATGCAAAGTATTTGCCTTGCACACAGCAGGATTTGATCTCTGGCACCTCATATGTTCTCCTGATCAGTACTAAGAGTGATCTCTGAGCATAGTACTAGGATTAAACCCTGACTGTGTGGCCTAAAAATTGAAAAGGGAAGTTTATGAATATATTTAAATGTTTGTTTGTTGTAGGTTCTTTTTCATTTGAGTCTGGTTCCCTGCTTAGACAGATGAAGAATTGAATGTCTATTTATGAAGCATTTAAGTACACAAAATATTTCTCAAAAAGAGATCTTAGATCACCTGTATAAGAATGGCTTAAGAGCATCTATTCAGAAAAGATGATTCCTAGACTCCACCAAAGTCAAAATGAATATGATTCTTTAGCAACGAGAGAACTTTGTTAAAGAATAGCAAAGAGAAATTACTGTGACAAACTCAAAAGATGATTTTTAACACTTTTTTAGGAACACTGATGTAAAAGAATCATCCTAAATACCAGATTACTTGGCCTCAGCTATTACTTGAATCATACCAATTACTATTCAATTTAAATAATAACTTTGTTTTTCAGACCGCACCCAGCAGTGCTTATAATGTACTCCTGCTTATGTACTCAGGAATAATTCCTAGTGGTACTTAGGGGAAATTTTGCTATACTAGGCAATTGCTCTGCCCATTGTATTTTCTTGAATAACTTTTAAATTATATGAGAATGTACCTGTGCAGTATTATGATAGGCTGAAGACTAGCCCCAAAGATATCTATACTTTGGAAATCTGTCACATTATTATGGCAAAGGTGCTTTGCAGATATGTTTCATTGAGCATCTTGGAATGGGAGATGGTCCTGATTGCCTGAATGGACCATTATAAATAATGTGAGAACTAAAACAAGTGGTTTAAAAAATAGTAAGTAGAGGTTTTGAAGCCAATAAAGACAGAACCTCAGCAATAGAGGTACCCAAACTCATTTGACCTATCATTCCTTTTTCAGAAGCACTCAGCATCTCCCTGATAATTTTAAGGGAACAGAATGAGCCTCTGTTCAGAATCATACCTGAATCACAGTGCTGCGCCTTGGGGAAGATCTCCTAATTTGAATAACATTGCTCTAGTATTCATAAAGAGGAAGATAACCTTCTCTCGAGGCCTTGGCACTCAGGTGTGCGTGGCTGCAGGGTTATAAGTCCCCGGGTTTGAGGCGAGGGGATGTACTGATGGAGCTGGACCAGGGAGGTGTGGATCACGCCCAGATAATCGTGGAGCTAGAGAATTCCACAGGCAGCGGGTGGGTTCATCGCTACAGTCTCAGTCTTTGGAAAATGAGGTGTAGGATGTGCTTATGATCCTTGGTTTCCCTTGCAGATCATGATGATTGTATGCGCAAAAAATATATAAAAATGATAACCTGCATAGTTATATTGAGCCTGATCATTTGCACTTCCTTAGCATTCTGGATTATGTCCATGACTGCAGGCACCTATTATGGTAATACAACCTATATCTCCATGGCACTGGCTCATCAAAACTTACTAAATGGAAAGCAGAAAGAAAAAAGTCTAGATTCAGAATGTAAGGTCAGAGAAATTGGCTTCAGGTGTTCTGTAATGCAGCTGTGCCTACAGAGCTAGCTTTGTTGTACATGATTGAAAATGGCCCTGGGGAAACCTCAATAGCTTTTTCCAAGCAGCATACTGCCTCTTGGATGTGTCTATCTCTCCTGGCTGCACTGTCCTCATGTGCTGGAGATACATGGTCTTCAAAAGTTGCCACTGTCCTCAGTAAAAGCCCACCAAGGGTGATAACAACCTGGAGAAAAGTTCCACAGAGGACCAATGAAGGAGTCATAATCTTGGGTCTTATCTGTAGTCTCCTTACCAGTCGACCTTACT
Source organism: Suncus etruscus (assembly GCF_024139225.1). Taxonomy (NCBI): domain Eukaryota; kingdom Metazoa; phylum Chordata; class Mammalia; order Eulipotyphla; family Soricidae; genus Suncus; species Suncus etruscus. The sequence goes on along the minus strand of NC_064854.1, from coordinate 67,743,461 downwards.
TACTTAGACATTTGGTCTGTGTTAATGATTTGGACCTTTCTGCTCTTCAGTGGCCAATTATTGCATTTGGGTGCATGGCTGGATTACTAGGATTAATTCTGGATTCATATTTAAGTGCTACAATACAATTTTCTGGTTATCATGGAAACACTGACCTGTTGTTAGTCAATACTCCCCACAAATGAGGTGAAGCACATCTCAGGAAAGCCCATTCTGGAAAACAACACAGTAAATCGGTCCTTGTTCTCTTGCTCCCAACAGCTACTTGGGGGTTTTGGCCCAGGGAATAAACTTTATTTCCTTTCCAACCATTCTGTTAAATTTGCCATTCCATGTTTCATCCTAAAAGGAAGAATTGTCTGACAAAGAGGAAATGCCAACTCCCCTCATATCCCATTGTCATGGAATTCCACCATTTTCCTCTCACCAATTCCCTTGGAAACCATCTTTCTTAGATAGGCAAGAGTACATCACAGTTATCCTTGTATTTGCTCTGCTAAATGTGACTTCTTAAGCAATGAAGCTACACAATTTTCTATCTATTGGGGTATATTGAATTGAAAGTTCTGGCATGATATATAGAAATGCTATTTGTTAAATCACTTATAGAGACTAATGTGATAATAATTTGTGAATGGTTTTTGTTCAGGGAAGAACCAAAGTAGAGAGTATATTTCAAGCATGTATATAAGCCTGTATTTAATCCCTGCAACCCTTCCCCACTGAAAAGAAAAGAAATAGACATGATTCTCAGCTATGGGAGAGAAATGCTTATATGTCAGTTATCCAATGGTCATGTCTGTCTGAAGTGATTTTAATTGATGGCATCTTTTTGTTATGTTCTGGATTTTTTTGTTACTTGCCATTTGCAATTGTGAAAAGTGTAAAGTTCAGTGCCTAGTGAGCTATGAGGCACATTCCACATTTGTTATTCCATTCTCAGGGCTAGTGATTAAAAGTAAATGCGGGCCTGAGCAATAGTAGACTTGACCAACCTGGGTTCTTTTCTTGGTATCCAATATGGTCACAGCCTGTCAGGAGTGATTCCTGAGCCTAGAGCAGGAGTAATCCCTGAGCACCTCTGGGTGTGACCCAAGAAGCAATAAATGTCTTTTTATGTATGTTCATTAGACTGTATAAGAAGTTAGAAGATAGATAGATAGCATGAAGGTAAAATGTTTGTCTTGCATGCAGAAGGTCAGTGGTTCAAATCCCGGCATCCCATATTGTCCCCTGAGCCTGCCAGAAGCGACTTCTGAGCATGGAGCCAGGAGTAACCCCTGAGTGTGGCCGGGTGTGACCCGAAAACCAAAAAAAAAAAAGTTAGAAGTTATTTTTATGTAAAAGCAAAGGAGACTTATTATTATTATTATCACTCATGGTGGCTACTTGCCTTACTCACTGTACTATTGCTCTTGTCCCCTTCTGTGAGTTTCTACGCATTTGTGATTTGGGCAATTTATTTACACTCAGTCATATGGATCTTTATCTAGGAATCGAAATGGTCTCCTCCCCTTGGAAAAAAGTCAGTTTGTGAGGGCCAAAAAGATAGTACAAAAGGAAAGGTGCTTACTTTGCACATGTCCATCCCAGGTTCTTTCCCCAGCATCACCAGGAATGATGTCCAAGCATAGGGCCAGGAGTAAGTCCTGAGCACAGATGTGCCCCTCTACCAAAATTAAGTCAGTTGGTATGATGGTAGAATGAAAGTAAATGCTCCAAATAAAAATTATCATTTATTTTCTCTCATTGTCTTGGCAAACTGTTTATCATGTTTTGTATTTACTTACATTTTATTTGAAGTTTTATGATTTATAATACTGTTGATAAGGTATCATGATACAGTTATCCAACAGTAAACCCATCAGCCGTGTATTCATTTCTTTCCAACATTGTCCCATGTTCCCTTCACATCTATCCCTCCTCATACCCCAGGTAAGTTGAGTTCGATAGACCATCTTCTTTGGTCATTTGCTATTCTTTTACTATGGTTCTTAATGTCTCATATATGAAAGAGACAATTCTGTATCTGTCTCTCTCCCCCTGACTAGTTAAACTTAGTGTGATACACTCTAGTTCCACTAACACTGTGGCACACTGAATGACTTCACATTTTTCTATAGACATATAATAGTTTATTGTTATATATGCTATTGTTTCTTTATTCAGTCATCTGTTCTTGAACACCTATGATTATTTTCAGATTTTGGCTACTACTGAGAGCAATTTTTTTTCTAAAATAGTACCTTTGTGCTCTTGTGATAGATGCCAAGAAGTGAAATTTCTGGGACTGGGTAGTGTGAAAAGTCAATTTTCAGATATTAATTAGGATCAATATTATTTTCCTAAGAAATTGAATCAAATCAACATTCCTGTTAACAATAGCATCGGCTTCATGTCAGCACTGTTTCTCTGTGTGTTCAGGTGAGAGAGGAAAATAAGACTAGTTCAGGGAAAGTAGAATAACCAGAGAGAGAGAGAGAGAGAGACAGAGAGAGACAGAGAGACAGAGAGAGAGACACAGAGAGAGAGAGAAGCAGGTTCTGAAAAGAGTAGTGTTAGGGAAAATAAATTAATTTTCTGTCATTGCAGCATAATGAAAAACCACAAACTTCTTGCCTTAGAGCAATACAAAGCATGTGTTAGAGCAACAAATATATGATATGCACACTGTCAGTCTCATACATGTGAGGTGATATTTCATTGTTATGATATTTTTGATGATGTTTTGATGTTTTGAGGCTCACAAAAAACTAATTTTTAAGGACTTACTCCTGGATTTGCACTCAGGAATCACTTTTTGTCAGCTAGAAGATTATAAGAGGTGCTAGTATTTAGGGTGTTTTATAGTTCTATACAAATTTCAATAGAATTTGTTGCTGGAATTATTTTTACTTCAACTCCATATCACCTACTAAATATGACAGGTATATTAGAGTTGGTAGTAATTATTTTATAATAAGGAGAAAATTAAACTAGTTCCTTTAAAGGAAAAATTTCTTTACACATATTAAATAAATGCTTCAGGATAGAACTCATATCATTTTAACTTTTAAAGCAAGAAAAATTACCCTTTTTACTTTTCTCTTTGTAATTTATAGAGTGACTTAATTTGGTAAGTAATTTAGAAGATTAAACTTAACTAGATTGCAAGTAGGAATTCCTTGTGATCAGTCTGAGTCTGTTCTTTGTAGATTTTTCCTAAAGCACAGAAAAGTAATTACAGTGGTTGTTGGATCTCTACTGAAAACAGCCCAAATGTCTTGGAAAAGTGTCCATTTTGCTTTAAGAAGATATTCTGATTCAGAATGCCCCACCCCTCGCCAACAACAAAAACATTTAAAATAAGAAATGGAAACTTTATCAGAAAATAATAGAAATAACTGCTCTGTGGAGAGATTTGTGTGGCTATTTTCTTCCTTGGTCACCATTCCTTGAGTGAAAAGTGAGAGGCAAACAACATTGCTTGCAGCCTATACTCCTCCAGTGTCTTGATAAGGTCTGGCTTTACACAGGTATAAACATAAATTCATGTTTTTTCATAATATTTGTGACCTCTCACTGTGGTTGTCTCTCAGTTAAAAAATGTAATTGAGTCTGATCGAAACTATATTACTTAATTTACCATAGGCTTTAGGACAAATATACAAGTCATTACATGGTTACATGTAAGGAAAATGAGGGAAGAAAGGGAAATAGGCCATATGACTTAATTTTTAATAATTATAATCTTGAACTGCAGTAATTCTTAATAGATAAAACACATTTTCAAGTAATATATAAACTTTCTGTCATTTAATGAAAGATAGGTAGCAAGAAATTTTCAATTTATATAAGTTTTCTGCCTAAGCTGGAAGATGCTCTAGATTTCTGGTTTGAGGGAAATTTTACTGATTAATTTAAAATAGTATATATAGTTGCACAAAATAGCTACAGAATTTGACTTCTCAGAGCAGATAAATTTCCTCCTAAATTTTAGCATTAAAATATATAGGACTCAAAAATTATTACCAGAAACAACTAATACAGGGGCCAGAGCCATAGAATAGCAGATGCAACACTAGTTTTCCACATGGTTGACTTGGATTAGATCCCAAGCACCATATATGGTTGAATTATGAAGATGTAGATATTATTGTAGATATTATTGTAGATATTATGTAGATATATATGTATATATACATATATATATATGTAATGGAATATTACATTGCACTAAGGAATGGTACAATTATGTAGTTTGCTGCAAGATGGATGAAACTGGAAGACATGTTAAATGAAGTTAGTCAGAAGAAGGATAAGTACAGGGTGTTAATACAAGGAAATGTAATTGTTTAAAGAGATTACCTAAATCATTTGATCCAGAGTACAGTGTGAAAGAAAGAGATAAAATGGAGTGTGAGAGAGGTGGAATAATGGCTGGCAGGGGTCAAGAGCATTTGGATACATTGGTGGCATTAAAGAAGGACAGAGCTAAATATCTAATACCACAGAGTCAACAACATAAGACTGAAACTTTAATAATTAAACTTAAAAAGGTGCTTGTCAAATGGAAGGCTGGAAGTGAGATGTATGATAAGAATCCTGGGAACATTTGTGTAGGAAGGTTGAAATTGGTGGTGGGATTGGTATTGGAACATTGTATTTCTTTCTTTTTTTTTAATTTAATCAACTTTATTACATACATGATTGTATTTGGGTTTCAGTCATGTAAAGAACACCACCCATCACCAGTGCAACATTCCCGTCACCAATGTCCCAAATCTCCCTCCTCCTCACCCAACCCCCGCCTGTACTCCAGACAGGCTTTCTATTTCCCTCATACATTCTCATTATTAGGATAGTTCAAAACGTAGTTATTTCTCTAACTAAACTCATCCCTGTTTGCGGTGAGCTTCATGAGGTGAGCTGTAACTTCCAGCTTTTTTCTCTTTTGTATCTGAAAGTTATTATTGCAAGAATGTCTTTCATTTTTCTTAAAACCCATAGATGAGTGAGACCATTCTGTGTTTTTCTCTCTCTCTCTGACTTCTTTCACTCAGCATAATAGATTCCATGTACATCCATGTATAGGAAAATTTCATGACTTCATCTCTCCTGACAGCTGCATAATATTTCATTGTGTATATGTACCACAGTTCTTTAGCCATTCATCTGTTGAAGGGTATCTTGGCTGTTTCCAGAGTCGCATGTGAGTAACTTACATAAATTATAGTAATTTCATTAAAAAAATTAAATGAGGTGCCAGGGACCCAATGGTAGTGTCATATGCAGATAATGTCACCCTGACTTCTTTGCTATCTCTCCAACCCCACTGCTTGTACGTTTAAATGCATATTAATGGTTCTTCGAATGTATCTATGCTCCACTGAGTTGTTGTATTTTTATCTTGCTGGTTTCAATAGATACTGACTGAGTACTTTGTAAGAGCTGCATGTAACTAAAATAATTGGTTGTTTGAATTATAAGTAGTCAAAAGTAGGCTATTTGAATTTTAAGAATTTTATTATATTTATGATTCTGCTCATAGTTTCAAAATTTGTTCATAATTTTGTAATTAATATATGCCCCAAAATGTCCATTTTAATGTATAGTTTTTAGTTTTTGTTATACAATTTTACATATGGCTTTATTAATTTTTGGTTATAATTGTTACATTTTAATTTCTGATCCCTTATAGTTTTTTTTTTTTTTTTTTTGGTGTGTGTAAGATGAAGATGCAGCCTGTTTTCTTTCCCAATGTTTTTTTTGCATGGTGTCCAGTTGTCTCCAAAATATTAGTTTTTGTTTTGTTTTGGTTTTGGTTTTTTGGTCACACCCAGCAGGGCACAGGGTTACTCCTGGCTCTATGCTCAGAGATCTCTCCTGGCAGGCTCCGGGGACCATAAGGGATGTTAATTTTTCTTTTTCTTTTCTTCTAATTTTTCTTCTTCTTTTCTTCTAATTTTTCTTCTTCTTTTCTTCTAATTTTTCTTCTTCTTCTTCTTCTTCTTCTTTTCTTCTTCTTCTTCTTCTTCTTCTTCTTCTTCTTCTTCTTCTTCTTCTTCTTCTTTTCTTCTAATTTTTCTTCTTCTTCTCCTTCTTCTTCTTCTCCTTTTAATTTTCTTCTAATATTTCTTCTTCTTTTCTTCTAATTTTCTTCTTCTTCTTCTTCTTCTTCTTCTTCTTCTTCTTCTTCTTCTTCTTCTTCTTCATCTTCTTTGTCATCGTCATCATCTTCATCTCCTTCTCGCTCTCTCTTTTCCTCTTTTCCTTTTTTCTTTTAGACAACGTGCTACTGAAGGTGTACAAAGCATATCACTTTCTCTCCTTTCAGAACTTTGTGTTCAGAGTGATCATTTCCAGCTGTCATTGATGGTCACTTTCAAAATTTGCTTTATTTAAAAAAGAAATTTGTTTTATTTTAATTGCTCAGAAATTGCCCCTAGCTTGGGGGGACTAGATAGGATGCTGGGGGATCGAACTGCAGTCCTTCCTTGGCCAGCACTTGCAAGGCAGACACTTTACCTCTAGCGCCACCTCACCGGACCCAGAAACGTACTTCTTCATGAAATTTTCCTATACATGATGTAGATGGAGTCTATTATACTGAGTGAAATAAGTCAGAGGGAGAGAGATAGAATAGTCTCACTCATATATGGGTTTTAAGAAAAGTTAAAGACATTATTGTAATAATGCCCAGAGACAACAGAGTTGAGGGCTAGAAGGACTGGCTCACTATGTGAAGCTCAGCATAAAGAGTGGTGAATACAGTTAGGGAAATAATTACACTAACAACTAGCATGACAATGTTAACGAGTGAGAGAGGTAGAATGCCTGTCTTGAATACAAGCGGGGGGGGGGGGCATTAGTGGTGGGAATGTTGCACTGGTGAAGGGAAGTGTTCTGTTTATGACTGAAACCCAATCATACTTGTAATCATACATTGTAGTCATACAATCATACTTTTAATCATGTGTGTAAATAAAGTTTTTATAAAAAATAAAAAATTGTACTTCTTATGAGATGCTATTTCACAAACAAATTAATTTTGAAAAAAATGACTCTTTATGGTAATTTCCCTGCCCAAGAGCAATCTGTTTTTTTTTTTTATTGAGACCATTGTGAATTTCAAGTCTTTCACAGTTGTATTTTAGGCATTTAATGGCAGTGAATTAGTACCATACCCACCATCAGTGTTGACTTCCTCCAACCTACTTCCCTGCATGTATCCCATACCTCCATGCCCTGTTCCCAAGACTACCAGTGTAACAGGTCTATTTTGTGTTTAGCTTGTAGTTTGTTGTCTCTTGATTCTACTGTTGTTTGACTTTGGGATGGGTATTTAGATCTGACATTTTTTCCCCCTTCTAAGTGGCTCCTGAGACCACTTGGCCCTTGGCCCATCCACTCCCCCCCCCCAATTTGTAGTAAGACTTAGAAATAAGAAAAAAAGGGGGGATGGGTCAAATGTGACTTTTTTTTTGCATAGTTACAGCAAATGTTGGGGAAATTAGAAAGGAAATTTCATTGGCCTAGAGATACAAGGTGTCTCCAACCATGTTGCAAACTGTCAAAAGACTGACTACAGGCTCCAGGCTTGTTAGTTGTCCAACCCCAATGTCTCTCTTTTTGGTCTCAGAGAAAGTTCTGCTCAGGATAAAGTCTTTCTTTGTGGTCCCAAGGCAAATTCTGCATAGTCATGAATGTTGTAGTCAGTCTTGTGTACTTAGAGATCTTGGTTCTTGCACAGATCCTAGGACAGAGCATATTCTGATTTCATCTCACCATTGGGTGGTAAGATATATTGATCTGCCCGTAGATCAAGTTGTTGCTGTTTCCTCATCATCAACAGGGTGTTCTATTGACCTACCCTGGAGCAGGTTGGTGCCAGGTTGGCCTATGGGCCTCACTAGGGGGATTTTGATTTCTGGTGCTGGTGCAATAAACTGTGCAGGTACCAATGTTGGGATCTGAAGGGTTGGACACTTGATGTCCAATCCATTGAAGCCCAAGTCAAGTCTCCATGACAAACCTTTAGGGTAAAAGACAGCCCTGCACTATAAAATTTATAAGTTTTTGTCGCTATTAGATAAGGACTTCTTTCTATATGTAAGATTTCCCCCATTTTAGTGTTCTTATGTAGAAAGGAATGATGTCACCTGATAGTCCTGGTGCATATGGGGGAAAAATAACAATATAAACCTGATTTTAACCTGAGCTCATAATCTAACCATGACTTTTCCTTTTATAAAAATAATATTTTTATTTAAACACTGTGATCACAAACATAATTGTACTTGAGTTTCAGTTATAAAAAGAACACCTCCCCCTTCACCAGTGCAAAGTTTCCACCTCCAATGCCCCCAGTTCCTTCATCCTCCACCCCCCATCTGTACTCAAGACAGGCTTTCTACATCCCTCACTCAATGACATTGTTATGATAGTTCTTAGTGTAGTTATTTTTCTAACTGCACTCAACACTTTGTGTGGTGAGCTTCATATCTTGAGCCAGTTCTTCTGGCCCTAATCTCTGGGAATTATTTCAATGTCTTTAATTTTTCTTAAAACCTATAGATGAGGAGTGAGACTATTTTGTATCTCTCTCTGACTTAGCATAATAGATTCCATGTACATCTATGTATAGGAAAATTTCATGACTGCATCTCTCCTGACAGCTGCATAATATTCCTTTATACATATGTACCACAGTTTCTTTAGCCATTCATATGTTGAAGGGCATCTTGGTTATTTCCAGAGTCTGGCTGTTGTAAATAGTGCTGCAATGAATATAGGTGTTAGGAAGGGATTTTTGTATTGCTTTTTTTTAGTTCCTAGGGAATATCCCTAGAAGTTAACCATGACTTCTCTACTTGAATTTTCTACTAAGCAGACACACAGCAGATATGGGGTAAACCTACCTTTACATAGGGAAATAGACACTAAAAATTATAACTATTAAGAAAATGCATCTGCAAAAACATACAAAAGAAATATAGAAATCTTCTTTAAGTCTTTTGAGATAGGTGTGTAGAATACAGAGTGTAATTTCATCCAGTGTCATGGTCTTATGAAGTCTGAGAACTGGTTCACAGAAGTGGGGAATCAAGTAGTGTCCTTGAGCTGAGGGTCTCTCAGGAGCTGTATCTCATAGCAAGCTACAGTCTACATTGGGCCGAGATGGAAGGAAAGGGCCGAGAATGGGTCTACAGAAGTGGGTTTGCAGATTCTTCCAAGGGTGAGACAGGGCAGGTTGAGAGGGTGTCCTTTCACTTTGGGAGTTGGCTGGCAGCTTGCTGGGGTAGGGTGAAGTTTCTGGTCCCTGAGGAGTTAAGAACTAATGGTGATAAGAATGTTGCACTCGTGATTAAAACCCAACTACAATCATCTCTGTAATCAAGGTGCTTAAATAAAGATATTAAAAAAAAGAACTAAGGGTGAAGAGGTTAAATAGGGGTAGATAGAGGATCAGAATTGGGGTGGTGAGAGGTTAGAGGAGGACTTGTAAGGTGGTAGATGGGGGTAAGGAGGAAGGACATTATATAATAGGAACTATATCAATATAAACCAGGATTATGTACAATATAGATTAGATAGGCATACAGGAATCAACCACATGCACACTCTCACACAAAATCACACACATATAGACATACAATGGAGATCTATTTGTAGGTTACAGTTGAAGGAGTTACCTTTATAGAATGGGTCAGAGCTCTTAAAACAATAAAAAAAATGATGCCAGAACGTGTGGGGTGTTTGCCAGTATCTAGGCAATTCATTGATGGTAGGGATAAATTTTGCTAGATAAAGCTTCTGGGGTTAGATTTTGATGGAGCATTCTTAGAACAATAATACTTTTCCCATCAAATATAGTAAGCATTATGATAGTGAGCTCTGTACCCCATGGCATATTGTTTACTATGTCTGAAGCCTCCAAATTTCTTTCATGGAAGCAATCTGACAATATGGACCTTGTGGTCTAATAGTAAGATAGCTTGGCTTAAAAAACAAAAACAAATTGTAAAAAGCATAGTCAATGAACCAGGCCTGTAATAAACATCTATGGTGTGCAGTTGCCTATTTCAATAGTCTCTGTGGACATAAGCATTAGATCATGATAGTGGGTATAATCATATGGAAGATAGATAAGAGGGAGTGTTTTGTCAAGGCATTATCATGTTGAGGACTGTATTTAGAGTATAGTATGATAAAACACTATAATGCAAAATTCAGTTGACCAACCTATATCTTCAAGAACCCCTGCGGACAAAAAATATTTAAACAGTTATTATAGACATAATTAAGACATTGAATCATTCTAAAAGTGAGCTCTGTAGTGTGAGTCCTTGGGTTCTGTATGCATACTGCACCTGTTTCTGTGGATAGAAGTAATAGAACAAGGACCGGAACAGTGGTGCAGAAGTAGGGCATTTACCTTGTATGCAACTGACCTAGGACAGACTGCGGTTTGATCCCCAGGCATCTCATATGGTCCTCCAAGCCAGGAGTGATTTCTGAGTGCATAGCCAGGAATAACCCGTGAGCATCACCGAGTGTGACCTAAAAACCAAAAAAAAAAGAAAAAAAAAGAAGAAGAAGTATTAGAATATTGTTATAGGTCTCTATGATGAGTGGGCAGTCTGCTTTTCTATTAGGTTTGTTTTTTTATGTCCTTTAGAAACATTTCAAAATTGTTTTTTATATATTTCTGACATAGTTCTCATTAATTGCCTTTTGTTCTTATTTTACCTTGGACTTAGAAAATACAACAAAAGCCCCCAGATTTGTCTATTGCATACAACATGAGCAAGGCACAGACTACATAGAAAGAAGGTTCTGGGAGATAGAATAAGTGTAATTAATAAGTAGAAAAGAAATAAATCTAAGGATTTTTATCGTTTGAATTTGGCTAAATAAATTAGCTAACCCATGTAAAAGTGACTTTAAGCAAGATAAATTTTTTCACTTAAAAATTAGTTCTGCATATCAACTTTAAATATCAGTGGGATTACATAAATATTAGTGATTCCTATCTTTTATTGCTATACTAGTATCTTCATTGTATGATCCCATTTTTAAGTTTGCTTTATGATTCCAAGAAGACTCCTAACGTTAGCCAACATATACTTTCAGACATGAGAATAGACAGTCAGGGAAAAAGGTAGTACCATAAACTGAGGTAAACTTCCAAGACTCTTCAAAAGCTCAATTCTTTTTTGTTTGTTCATGTTATTCTTACCAGTATAAGGGGCTTATCCTAAGAATGTAGTGATTATGTTGCAATGGAAGAAGGAGAAATAGATTTATGGAGTTAACTTTCTATTACTGCCACTAGAAAGAAGCATTTTTTTTTTCTCCTCAAAGTATTTTCAGAGGAAAAAAAAAGAGACAATAAAAAGCAGAAAATAGGAAACTGAATAGAGTACAGTTTGATTTAATTCTATCTTTAAGACCAGTTAAGACAACTTAGCTTCAGCAAAATATGAACCTAGAAATCACCATTTAGTCTTACAGTTTATCAGAATTAAAATATTTTCATGAAAAATTAAATCACATTTTCATTTTTTTAGAACTAAGAAACCATTTTAAGGAGTTAAAATAGTACTCCCACGGTCACCACTTATACAGATTCATAAAATTTTGAGGTCATAGTCTCTGTCTTTGTTTTAAAGGATTCTAAAAAAATACATAAATGATATATTTTTCTCTTTAGAAGGCACCACACTGGCAGTTACAAGCAATTTCCTGAGTTTGAGGGAAGGTTGGAGTAGGTGTTGAAGAGTTTTCATCCTGTGGGCCTTGTACACTCAGTTTTGATATATAAAGAATAGTATGATTGGTTTTTGCTGTGGTTTTGTTTGTTAGGATGTTGATTGATTTTGTATTGCTTATTTGGGGATTTTTTGTTATGTTTATATTTTAATGAAAACGTACTCAATGTTGATTGTGATATAGTTTTACTTTACCATAATACTAATAGACTAGTATTATTTCATGAGATTTATCTTAGCTGTGTGTATGAGTGAATGATTTAAAGTAATACATTTGACCTACATGTTTGAGATCCTGGATTCTCTATCTAGGACAAAAAGATATCAATGGTCAGTATGAAAATTGTAAAAATATGAGATCTTGACCGCCTCATACAACAGAGAATGGCACACATCACAAAGAATGAGAATAAACAGTGTTGGCGGGGATGTGGAGAAAAAGGAACTCTTATTCACTGCTGGTGTGAATGCCATCTATTTCAACCTTTATGGAAAGCAATGTGGAGATTCCTCCAAAAACTGGAAATTGAGCTCCCATACGATCCAGCTATACCGCTCCTAGGAATATACCCCAGGAACACAAAAATATAATACAAAAAATCCCTTCCTTACACCTATATTCATTGCAGCACTATTTACCATAGCAAGACTCTGGAAACAACCAAGATGCCCTTCAACAGACGAATGGCTAAAGAAACTGTGGCGCATATACACAATGGAATATTATGCAGCTGTTCAGGAGAGATGAAGTCATGAAATTTTTCTATACATGAATGTACACAGAATCTATTATGCTGAGTGAAATAAGTCAGAGAGAGAGAGAAAGAGAGAGAGAAATGCAGAATGGTCTCACTCATCTATGGGTTTTAAGAAAAATGAAAGACATTCTTGTAATAATAATTTTCAGACACAAAAGAGAAAAGAACTGCAAGTTACAGCTCACCTCAGGAAGCTCACCACAAAGACTGATGAGTTTAGTTAGAGAAATAACTATATTTTGAACTGTCCTAATAATGAGAATGTATGAGGGAAATGGAGAGCCTGTCTAGAGTACAGGCGAGGGTCGGGTGGGGAGGAGGGAGATTTGGGACATTGGTGATGGGAATGTTGCACTGGTGATGGGTGGTGTTCTTTACATGACTGAAACCCAAACACAATCATGTATGTAATTAAGGTGTTTAAATAAAATATTAAAAAATAAAATTGTAAAAATGTAAGAATTGTGATAAATAATATTATTTATTTCTCTCTTATAATATTCACTAACAGCATAAAACGTTTGATAATAGTGCTATATCTTATTGACTTAAATCATCTTTGAGAAGCTTTGCGATGTACCCACAAATAATACAAAAGAAAAAAATCTATTTTAATTTTAGCATTTCCTGCCCTTTCAATGACCTTTCAGTAACTGCTCATTTTTTCATTTTACTCTGATTAGTCTGTTCTTCTGAACTTCTTTCATTTCATAACAGAAAGTCTGAGCTTTTGCTGCTTCACTAAATTTCATTTCAAACCCATTATTTCTTAAATGATAATATAGACACCACTTTTACAAACATAACATTTAAAGAGAATCATTGTCCCATAAATAATTTGTTTCTCTATCAGAGATTGCAGCAGAATTATAGATGGTATATTCAGTGAGTGAAAACTGAGGGCTGAGAATCTATTAATTCTCACAGCAGCTCTTCTGCTAGTTTATGGTCCCAGGATTTAATATCATTCAGAGTCTGCTTCATATGCTACAAATCTTTAATATGAGAGCATAAAATTAACTCAGAGTTTTTAGAAAACCTACACCACTGTAAGCTTAGGTTATTGTGTTCATTATCTACTGCAATGTTATAGTTAACCAAGGTATAATGGCTCAAAACAATAGAACTACATTATCTCACTAAATCTTTGGGTCTGGAATCGAGGTACAACCCATCTGTTTTCTTTGCTCAAAACCTCAGCAGACTGAAACCAAGGTGTGGCCACCCAAAATAGAATTATTTACCAAATTAATCATTTTTCCAGACATTTTTATTATAGTAATCCAATAAACTTTGATGTCTTTTTTGAATAGCATCTGCAGAGAGCCACTTGAGTGTTTCTATTTCAATTATCTCTAGTTCAAAAATTTGTATGTAATTTTTCTTTTTATTTATTTTATATTTTTGTTTTTGTAATTTTTCTTATTTTCAGTTCAAGGCACTAAAATTTCCAGTTGAATCTGAAGACCTATTGAATGCCCTAGTGGTGAAGCAGTTTGGTGGAAAGGTGTTAAGGGAGATCAAGTCTGAATCATTTTGAGTGGAGGAAGGAAAGTCATTTTAGCAGCCAGGATCAATTTGTCTTGAGAAAACTTTCCTAGTAGTGAGTAATTGTAAACTTTCTACAAATGTTGGATTTTCCCTGGGTAGTTGTTGTACAGAGAGGCAGAGGTAATTTGCAACATCTATCTCAGTGGACCTGGGCCCATATAGGATTGAATTACTAAGAGACGTGGTTCTCTTACACATGAGTGCACATCAACATGTGTGAAGCTTTGGATTCTATCTTTGTCACCACTAAAGAGATTACAATAGATTCTCAAAGGATAAGCTGAAGTTTTATCACATTCTATGTTGTTTAAAGTCATGGTCATCAAACCATAAAGAAGATGAAAGTCTGGCAGAAGTCGGGTCCCCTGTTTCTGACATCAGGCTGGGAAAATCCATGAAACTACGCCTGCCCAGTGGGGCCCAACTGTGAAAAACTGTGAGTGCTACCTGTGTATGTCTGTCTACTGTCCTCTTGCATGAACCTCTTGGGAGTAGGCCGAAAAGAGGCTCCAGCAGAGCACTTAGCTCCGCTTTGCTACACGGCTGTGCGCTCTTTCTAAGAAAAGAACACCATCACAACAAGAAGAAAAAAAATCACACTAAGAACTGTGCTAGATCACAGAAGCAAGCATTTCCCTCCGGACTGTCTTCTCTGTTGCATGCTCGGGCCTAAGATTTGATCCAGTGTGAGGCTTCATCCACAGAGGACTCCCCTCCCTTAGAGGCAAGTCAGCCCATCCAGAAAGGGAGGAGCCAGAGGAGTGTGCTGCCTGCATCATATAGCTAATGAATACCACCACAACACGTAGAAAAACCCACAATACAAGTATGACAATGGGGAAACAACGCAGGCCAGCATCAGACATAGAGAATGAAGATGACAATTCTGATGACCAGATAATGACCAACCAACTAATCAACCTCTCAGTTAAGACTAGCAATATGGAAGATGCTCAAAGAACTCAAATAAACCATGGATCGAGTTGAACAGAACACTAATAAGAACCAAGAAAATATAAAGACAGAAATCACAAAACTCCAAACTGAAATAACATGTCAACTAACAGGCCTGAAAAAGTCAGTAAACAAAGTGAATGACAAAATGGATAAGCTCTGGGACAGGGTATCAGAAGCTGAGAATAGACTTGGTGCTGTGGAAGATGAGATACATAACAATTCATACAGCAGGAGATATTGGAAAAAAAACTTAAAGCAAATGAGCAGACAATGGAAAAATTAGTCAAAGAATGGGAACAGATGAAAATAGAAGTCTATGATAAGCTCAACAGAAACAACTTAAGAATCATTGGAGTCCCAGAGACCCAGGAAGAAAATTTCCAGGAAGAATCAATGGTCAAGAACATCATTAAAGAGAAACTTCCAGAGCTAAAGAATATATGTGATCAAATCCTGCATGCTCTAAGAGTACCAACCAAAAGAGACCCCAGAAAAACCAGCCGAAGACACATCCTAGTCTACACAATGGAATATTATGCAGCTGTTCAGGAGAGATGAAGTCATGAAATTTTCCTATACATGGATGTACACGGAATCTATTGTGCTGAGTGAAATAAGTCAGAGAGAGAGAGAAAAATGCAGAATGGTCTCACTCATCTATGGGTTTTAAGAAAAATGAAAGAACTTCTTGCAATAATAATTTTCAGACACAAAAGAGAAGAGCTGGAAGTTACAGCTCACCTCAGGAAGCTCACCACAAAGACTGATGAGTTTAGTTCAAGAAATAACTACATTTTGAACTGTCCTAATAATGAGAATGTATGAGGGAAATGGAAAGCCTGTTTAGAGTACAGGCGGGGGTCAGGTGGGGAGGAGGGAGACTTGGGACATTGGTGATGGGAATGTTGCACTGGTGATGGGTGGTGTTCTTTACATGACTGAAACCCAAACACAATCATGTATGTAATCAAGGTGTTTAAATAAAAAAAAGAAAAATAAAAAGAATGTCTAATAGATTAAAAAAAAAGAAGATGAAAGTTTGTGAAGAGTTTCAAGTGTGGCTGAACACTTCTGTGGGCTCAGCTGTGCAGATGGAAGCCAAGCATCTAGGAAGTAAGAAACATCCATTAAAGGCAGTAACCCATTTTATACCTTAAACTCTAGTTCTGTAAGTTCTTATTTATTTGTCTAATCATATCCTCCTCCCTCTAATTTGGACTTGATAAATGCCAACATAGAGAATTTGTGGGAGGTTGAAGGTTAGGAATTATTCTAAATTTTTCAGGTGATTAAACTCTTAAGAAAAAGTCTTTTTCCAGTGCTTGCAATATAAAGAAAACATGACTGAATAATAGTACCAGGAGGCTTAAATATGAAAATTACACTAGTTATCAGTAAATTAGAGAAACTGAGTCCAGAGTGAGTGGATATGTAGGGCATATGTCTTGCACACAGTCAACCCAGGTTCAATCCCCAGCATCTCATATGGTTCTCCGCTGAGCTTGCCAGAAGCAATATCTGAGCATAGACCCAGGAGTAACTCCTGAGTACTGCTGGTGTGATTAAATAAGCAATAACAACAAATAAATAAATAAATAAATAAATAAATAAATAAAAATTAGAGAAAAGAGCCTCTGTTTAAAGGGTGGATTTAGTAATACATTATTGTCACCTATGACTGGAGATAAAACATAAGGATATTAAGAAATTTAATGGACAGAATTGAGACTTAGTTGATTTAAAGTTGACCACTAACAAAAGGTCTATGGTTAAATACAAAATGCCACATGAAATCACCTTCTTCGTTTTCTCTTGTCATCCTATTAGTAATAGTCAGGAAGACTTTGATTTAATAAAAAGTACAAAATTTACTATCTTACCTTCAGCAGCCAACCTGTAAGAAAGAGTGTCCTTAAGGTGAATGAGATTATTATCTTCCAACTGGAAAAGCAAAAATTCAAATGTCTTGTAAGGCATTGTTTCTTTAAAATGAATGCTTGTGAATCACCTGGGATATATTTAAAAAAAAAAAACTACAATATTTTTTGCTCCATAAGACGAACCTGGCATTTATAATAGATGCACATAGATTTTTATTTCTTTATTTATTGTTTTTTTGGGCCTCACCCGGTGACGCTCAGGGGTTACTCCTGGCTATGCACTCAGAAGTCGCTCCTGGCTTGGGGGACCATATGGGACGGGGGGAGGGGGGATTGAATGCTGTCCTTCCTAGGCTAGTGCTGACAAGGCAAATACCTTACCTCTAGCACCACCGCGCCGGCGCACATAGGTTTTAGACAAGGAAAATAAGAAAAAAGTATTCTAAAACAATTGGTGCATTACAATACACCGGTAAACAGCTGGTTAAACATATTTACCTAACTTTTTTTTTTACATCAGTAAAGAAAAAACATTTTTTAAATACTCAGGCTTCAGCTCCAGGCAGCATTCACTCCATAAAATGCACAGACATTTTCCTCTGTCTTTTGGAGGGAAAAAAAGTGAGTCTCATGGTATGAAAAATATGGTAATCTGATAGTGGTAGAAAATTGGTATCAGAGGTGAAACATTACATTTTGAACAACTTTCCCAGTGATATTGATGCTTCTAATCTGTAAGTATCACTTTAAGTAACATACTGGCACAGCTGAATAGGATGACATACTCTAAAAGATTTGTTTATCACTTTGTGAAAAAAGTTAAACTGAAAGTAAGAAGAAAATACTTATCTGATGCAACTAAAGTAGAAGTTAAACAATTAAACAAGCCTCCAGGAAAATAAGAATGACAAAGGAGACAAATATATTTGCTTTGAAACATATTTGAAGTAGGTCTGCCATACACTTCCATTTCACCCCACTCCCTGCTGACCCTTGCCATTTAGCCACAAACATCACAGCATTTAATTGCTATCATATATTAGGGAGCAACAAAATATTCCTGCCTTTTGAGTGAATTTAAGATTTGGTCAAATATTCTAGAGTAATATGATGGAGGTCAGAAGGATAGTGCAGAATGGCTAGGTTTCAAGAGACGTTTACTGTCTTTCATTGCAGTAGAGATCCTTTGAATATGTAATGCACTGCTATTCAAATATCATCTAATATATTTGTTTCACTTAAGACTCAGGACAATAAAATATACCTTGATATTACATTCAAGCACCCATTAGATCTCCCAAGGCTGCCAAGAGTGGTCCCTGAATATGAAATAAGTAATAATATTAGCCCTGGAAACTGCCAGCTGTGACCCCAAACCCAAACCCAAAACAAACAAAAACAGGGTTGCAAATGCTCTATTTGATCTGCTCACACGAAGAAATATAACTTTCCCTGCTCCTCTTTCTATTGCTATTTATATCAGCTGCTGTCCCTTCAGGGGATCAGTTTTCTTCTCAGTATTTGATATAAATAACCACAGTTCTCTAAGTAAGATCTGTCCAAGACTTACAGGTAGTTTATGGGCTGATATCCAGTTATTTATTTTTATGTTTAGGCAATGATATGCTTTTGTTAATAATAGAAGTAAATGATTTTCTATAAAGCACCTGATAAAAAGTATTTGATTAAAACTGATACATTTCTAAGCAAGTGGCTGTGGTGGTCTTTTGAGGCCATGCCCTTGAGTTGACATTTCTCTGAGAGAGTGCAGTGAAGTCCAAATGCAAAACATAACATAATGTGTTGAAGAGAGTGCAACTGTTTGATTTACCCAAGTCTGCTCTAAGATCTTTCATACCTAGGGAGTGTGGGCTTTTGCCAATTTTCATGCCCTTTACACTATAACAAAAAATTACCTGAATTTTTTTTCCTTTGAGGAAAAATATCAAGCAATAAACTAGAATAAAAATCTTCCCTTTTTGTTGTGCTGTGTTGCTTTACTTCTTTTGGGGGTTTTTTGGGTCATACCAGGCAGCGCTCAGGGGTTACTCCTGACTCTATGCTCAGAAATTGCTCCTGGCAGGCTCAGGGGACCATATAGGATGCCAGGATTTGAACCACCAACCTTCTACATACAAGGCAAACGCTTTACCTCCATGCTATCTCTCTGGCTCCTACTATTTTTTAATTTCATGATAGATAAACAAAAATGTTTCAAAAGAAAATATCTTTTATGGGTGAAGACAGCAACTAATATTTTTAGCTCAAAAAAACCCGCCAGTGTTGAAAACTATTCTTTGAAGCTTCTACACAAAAATTAAAAAAAAAAAGTTTGATTTTTTTTTAAATCTTTTTAGATAAAGCATGATTCAAATGAGACTTTTGACTTCAGGTTTCACAACATTCATAAAATACTTAAAAGATTTAAATGGCATTGAATGGGATAGACATAAAAGTGCAACTATATAAATAAATATAGTAATAAGTAGTGCCTTAATCTGCTGGTAATATCTAAGTATTGTTTAATCAAATTAATGAAATATTTCATAATGCAAATACTGCATTTTATTAAGTATTTTTCATGATTAGTGATTAAAATTTAACTCAATGTGTTAATAATTAAGTGAAATTTAATCTAATGTTACCTGCAGCTCTATAATTTGCATTACAAAATAAACTTGTAAATACAAGCCCATTTTATTTTTATTTTTATTTATGGAACATGATAAAAGAATGGCAATTTCAAAAATTCAGCTTTTCAATGTCTCTAGTAGTGACATACTTATTATTTGACAGCTTTGAAGACTATATTGGATCTATCTTTAACACCTACTTTTCTTTTTTCTCTTTTACTGTATCAGAGATAGAACATAGCCCCCCCTGCAGGCAAGGTATGCATTTTACCACCGAACCCATTGTTTGTATTAATACCAGAACTTAACACTTAATTTTAGCTTTCAGTGTTATGGTGAAATAGTGATTCTAATTTAAATTCTATCTATTTTATAGAGGTATTTTCTAGGTGAAATATTGTATGCATGTGCATTTTTACTGTGCTTCATTTGATAGACTAGGTTTTGTAGCTATAAGAAAAGTTAGCACAGTCCCAAATATAAATATTTGAAAAGCAGAAGTTAATTGTGTGGCCATGCATCATGTTTGCAGTAGCTGTGTGTTGTATCCCTAAGCAAGTCTGGCTATTTGAAGCCCCATGATCATGTATACTTCTGTCATCACAGCATAAGTGGAAGATGCGTGTGACTCATACACATAAAAGTTTCTCTAAGAAATGGCATAGGCTGGTGAGATAATACAGTTGGGTAGGGCATTTGCGCTGCATGCAGCCAAACCCGGGTTCATTTACTAGCATATGGTTATGCAAGCAGAACTGATTCCTGAGAATAGAGCCAGGAGTAATCCCTGAACATCACCAGGTATGACCCCAAAAGCATAAAAACCAACCAAATGAAAAAGATATGGCAGGTCCAATTCTTCTCCAGTTTAATTGACTAATACATCTTAAACCTAAAACCAGTGAAGTACAATTTCACCATATCCTAGAAAAATATGGGAACTGGGCATATATTCAAGATATAATAATTGTTATAGATATTTTCATGTAAAGCTGCACTTTATTCTGGAACAGATCTAGTGAAAATTACTTTGCCTTTTAATATTATGGCAAACTATTAAACAACTGCTATAAATCATGGATTTGTGTAGCTAAGTTATTATTTTTAGTTTTCAAATATTTTTACTTAAAGAAAATGCATCGTATAGTTCACATATAGTTGATCTATGATCATTTGTTTCCAGATAAGTGAAAGCAAAGTTACTGGGGAAAAAGGAAAGAAAAAAGAAAATGGAAGAGGAAAGAAAGAAAAAGGACAAAGGATAGAGGACAGTGGCAAGCTCATTTGTGAAAATTACACCAATGAAGTCATTAATGCAATGGCAGAAGGTTTAGTAAGTAAGCTTTTGTTATAAGTCCAGTCTGTCAAATTCAGGTTTTCCTTTATGGATGACAGCATCAAACAAATGTGGTTGTATAGAAATTCAAAGCTATGATATTATGAATTTTAGGGAAATATACTCATCTACCATCTGCCTTCTGGAGATATCAGCCCAACATTCAGCATGCCTAAAGTGTGGTCAGATAGGCATCCCTACAAGGAAATAGTAGAGGGCCATAGATGGGGCAGGCCATGGAGAAAACTGTAATTCTGGGCGATGGAGGCAGCCAGTGGGACTTTAGAGTGTTGGGGCTTGGCCCACACTCTTTTTTTTTTTATCATACAGCTTACAAGCTCTTATATTTATTTTATGCTTATTTCTGCTCATTGATATGCAATATTTCTCACAAAGTGAAATAATTCCACATTATTTCCTACCTTGTCTTAGATTCTTTTTCCTAATAATGATCTGCATTATTTATTTTGTTTGTATTATAAACACTTTTTTCCCCTTATTTTAAACATCTTGATTACATATATGATTGTGACTGGTTTCAGTCATGTAAAGAACACCCCTTTCACCAGTGCAACATTCCCACCACCAATGTCCCATATCTCCCTTCATATCACCCCTCCTCCACCTGTACTCTAGACAGGCTTCTACTTCCCTCGTTCATTCTCATTGTTAGGATAGTTCTAAATGTAGTTATTTCTTTAACTACACTCGCCACTCTTTGTGATGAGCTTCATGAAAAGAGCTGGAAGTTCCAACCCTCCTCTCATTGTCTCTGAGGATTGTTGCAAAAATGACTTTTATTTTTCTTAAAACCCATAGATGAGTGAGACTATTCTGCATCTCTCTCTCTCTCCCTCTGACTTATTTCACTCAGAATGATAGATTCCATGTACATTCATGTATAGGAAAATTTCATGACTTTATCTCTCCTGATGGCTGCATAATATTCCATTGTGTATATGTACCACAGTTTCTTTAGCCATTCATCTGTTGAAGGGCATCTTGGTTTTTTTCCAGAGCCTGGCTATTGTGAATAGAGCTGCAATAAATATAGGTGTGAGGAAGGAGTTTTTGTATTGTGTTCTTGTTTTCCTAGGGTATATCCCTAGGAGTGGAATAGCTGGGTCAAATGGAAGCTCAATTTCCAGATTTTGGAGGAATCTCCATATCGCTTTCCATAAAGGTTGGACTAGACTGCATTCCCACCAGCAGTGGATAAGAGTTCCTTTTCTTGTAAAGTTCTGTCAGTGTCCTGTATATTTTGGATATTAGCCCCTTATCTGATGGGGTTGGGTGAATAGTTTCTCACACTCGTTGGGGTGGCTCTTGTATCCTGGGCACTATTTCTTTTGAGGTGCAGAAGCTTCTCAGTTTAATGTATTCCCATCTGTTGATCTCTACTTCCACTTGTTTGGAAAGTGCAGTTTCCTCCTTGAAGATGCCTTTAGTCTCAATGTTATGGAGTGTTTTACTGACGTGTTGTTTTATATACCTTATGGTATCCGGTCTGATATCAAGGTGTTTAATCCATATGGATTTTACCATCGTACATGATGTTAACTGGGGGTCTATGTTCGCTTTTTTGCAAGTAGCTAACCACTTCTCCAGCACCACTTGTTGAAGAGGTTTTCCCTGCTCCACTTAGGATTTCTTGCTCCTTTGTCAAAAATTAGGTAATTGTATGTCTGGGGAACAATGTCTGAGAACTCAAGCATATTCCACTGATCTGAGGGTCTGTCTTTATTCCAATACCATGCTGTTTTGATAACTATTTCTTTGTAGTACAGTTTAAAGTTGGGGAAAGTAATGTCTCTTATTTATTTTTCTCTCAGAGTACTTTAGCTATTCGAGGGTGTTTATTGTTCCAGATGAGCTTCATAAGTGTTTGATCCACTTCTTTGAAGAATGTCATGGGCATTTTTAAGGGGATCGCATAAAATCTGTGTAATGCTTTAGGGAGTATAGCCATTTTAATGATGTTAATCCTGCCAATCCATGAGCAGGGTATGTGTTTCTATTTCATGTGTCCTCTCTTATTTCTTGGAGCAGGGCTTTGTAGTTTTCTTTGTATAGGTCCTTCACGTCTTTTGTCAAGTTGACTCCAAGATATTTGAGTTTGTGTGGCACTAATGTGAATGGGATTGAATTCTTGACTTCTCTTCCCTATCATTATTGGTGTATAAAAAGGCCATTGGTTTCTGTGTATTAATTTTGTAGCCTGCCACCTTGCTATATGAGTCTATTGTTTCTAGAAGCTTTTTGGTAGAGTCTTTAGGGTTTTCTAAGTAGAGTATCATGTCATCTGAAAACAATGAGAGCTTTACTTCTTCCTTTCCTATCTGGATTCCCTTGATATCTTTTTCTTGCCTGATCGCTATAGCAAGCACTTCCAGTACTATGTTGAAGAGGAGTGGTGAGAGCAGACAGCCTTGTCTTGTACCAGAATTTAGAGGAAAGGCTTTTAGTTTTTCTCCATTGAGGATAATATTTGCCATTGGTTTGTGGTAAATGGCTTCAACTAGATAGAGAATGGTTTCTTTCATTCCCATCTTGCTGAGAGTTTTGATCAAGAATGGGTGTTGGACCTTATCAAATACTTTCTCTGTGCCTATTGATATGATCATGTGATTTTTATTTTTCTTGTTGTTGATGTTGTGTATGATGTTGATAGATTTATGGATGTTAAACCATCCTTGCATTCCTGGGTTGAAACCTACTTTGTTGTAGTGTATGATCTTCTTGATGATGCATTGGATCCTATTTGCCAGGATTTTGTTGAAGATCTTTGCCTCAACATTCATCAGGGATATTGGTCTGTAATTCTTTTTGGCAGCATCTCTGTCTGGTTTTGGTATCAAGGTGATGTTGACTTCATAAAGGCTGTTTGGAAGTGTTCCATTTTTTCAATTTTATGGAAGAACCTGGCTAGGATTACCTAAATGTGGAAGGTTGTAAGTGTCCAAGAATTTTTCCATTTCTTTTAGGTTCTCATGTATAGTAGCATAAAGTTTCTCAAAGTAGTCTCTGATTACCCTTTGGATCTCTGCAATGTGTGTCATCATCTCCCCCTTTTCATTTCTAATATGGGTTATCAGGTTACTCTCTCTCTCTCTTTGTGAGTTTTGCCAATAGTCTATCAATCTTGTTTATTTTTTCAAAGAACCAACTTCTGCTTTCGTTGATCTTTCGGATTGATTTTGGTTTTCCACTTCATTGAGTTCTGCTTTCAGCTTTGTTATTTTTTTCTGTCTCCCTATTTTTGGTTCCTTTTGTTGGTCATTTTCTAATTTTTTGACTGCGTCATTAAGTTATTCAGGTATTCCCTTCTTCCTTCCTGATGTGTGCTTGTGGAGGTAGGTATACATTTTCCTCTCAGGACCACTTTTGCTGTGTCCCATAGATTCTCGCAGTTTGTATCTTCATTATCATTTGTTTCCAGGAAAGTTTTGATTTCCTTTTTGATTTCATCTTGGACCCACTTGTTGTTCAGTAGCAGGGTGTTTAATTTCCAATAGTTAAAGTTTTTTTTTCTGTGTGCCTTTGTAGATCACATCTAATTTCAGAGCCTTGTGGTCCATAAAGGTAGAATGCAAGATTTCTATCCTCTTGATTTTATGGAGGTATGTTTTATGTGACAGCATGTAGTCTATCCTGGAGAATGACCCATGTACATTGGAGAAGAATGTGTATCCAGGTTTTTTGGGATGGAGTGTCCTATATATCTACTAGTCCTCTTTCTTCCATTACTCTTTTCAGGGCTAGTATATATTGTTGGGTTTCAGTCTGGTTGACCTATCAAGTGTTGATAGGGCCATTTTGAGGTCTCCCACAATGATTGTGTTATTATTGATTTCTTTTTTCAAATTTGTTTTGGTATCAAGGTGATGTTGGCTTCATAAAAGCTGTTTAGGAGTGTTCCTGTTTTTTCAATTTCATGGAAGAGCCTGGCTAGGATTGGTAGTAGCTCCTCTTGAAAGTTTTGAAAGAATTCATTAGTAAATCTATCTGGGCCTGGCCTTTTTTTTTTTTTTAGGCAGATTTTTGATTACAGTTTCAATTTCCTCAATAGTGATGGGGGTGTTTAGATATGCTATATCCTCCTTACTTAATTGTGGAAGGTTATAAGTGTCTAAGAATTTATCCATTTCTTCTATTGATGCCTTCTTTCAGATTTGTCAGTAACTGTATTAGATAATTTGCTGGTCACTTATTGGGACATAAATGTTTAATAGCTGATTTCTTCCTGTTGCGCATATCCCTTGATTAGTACATAGTGTCCATCTTTGTCCCTTACCACTTTTCTGAGTATAAGGTTGGTGTCATCATATATTAAGATGGCCACCCCAGCTTTTTTGAGGTTGTTGTTTGCTTGGATGATTTTCCTTCAGCCTTTGATTTTGAATCTATGTTTGTTCTGACTATTCAGATGTGTTTCTTGTAGGCAGCAGAAGGTTGGTTTCATCTTTTTGGCCTATTTTGCCACTCTTTGTCTTTTAATTGGTGAATTTAGTCCATTGACATTGAGGGAGATGATTGTCATAAGATTTAATGTCATCTTTGTAAATAAGTTTGCTGTGTTTGTTGGTCTCTCTTGTCTTAGAGTAGACCTGTCAGTTTTTCCTTTAAGGCTGGTTTTTCATCTGTGAAGTTTCTGAGCTGTTGTTTATCCATGAAGCTGTGTATTCTTCCTCCAAACCTGAACGTGAGTTGGGCTGGGTGCAGTATTCTCGGGGAGGCATTCACTTCATTCAGTCTTGTCACAATATCCCACCACTGTCTTCTGGCCTTGAGAGCTTCTTGTGACATGTCTGCTGTAAGTCTTAGGGATGCTCCTTTGAATGTAATTTCCCTTTTTGATCTTGCTGCTTTCAGTATTCTATCTCTATCTGTGGGATTTGTCATTGTAACGAGGATGTGTCTTGGGGTGTTTTTCTTTGGGTCTCTTTTAGCTGGTACTCTTTGGGCATGCAGGATTTGATTGCATGTAGTCTTTAACTCTGGGAGTATCTCTTTGATGAGGTCTTTGACAGTTGATTCTTCCTGGAGATCTCCTACCTGGGTCTCTGGGACTCCAATAATTCTTATGTTGTTTCTATTGAGTTTATCAAAGACTTCTATTTTCATCTGTTCGCATTCCTTGAGTACTTTTTCCTTTGTCTGGTCGTTTGTCTTAAGGTTCTTTTCCAATTTCTTCTGCTGTGTTGAGTTTTTCTGCATCACATCTTCCAGTGCTCCGATCTCTCCTCAGCTGCTGTTACCCTGCTGGCGAGTCCACCCATTGAGGTTTTCAGTTGAGCTACTGTGTTTTTCAGATCTGTTATTTCAGTTTGGAGTTTTCTGATTTTTGTCTTTTTCTTCTTGTCAGATCGATCTATGCTTTCTTTGAGTTCTACAAACATCTTCCATATTGCTATTTTACGTTCCTTATGCGAGAGGTTAATCAGGTGGTTGGAAATATTAGGTCGTCCGAGCTTTCATCTTCATTCTCTGTGTATGGTGTTTGCGTGCGAGGTTTCACCATTGTCTCGCTTGTAGTGTTGTTTTTCCTGTGTGTTGTGGTGAAGTTCATTGGTTATAAAGAGTGCATGGCCGGGAAGCTTCTGCTGCCTCTAGTTGACAGTTCTTTGGAGGTGTGCTCCCTAGGCCTCTGAGGAGACCTTCAGGTATTCAGAAACACAGACACGCACAGGAGAAGTTTCCCTTGAAGTCCTCAGAGTCTTGGCCCACCCTCTCCTTTTGAAATGGCCAGTTTTGTGCTGGTATAACCATAATCTTTTACAACTCAGTTAACATCTCACTCTAAAAAGTAGTGAGTCTATGGAGCTTGCCTGGTTCAAACATAGCGACTGCATTTTTTCAGTTTTCTAACTTTTAAAAATGTTAAAAGCTTTTAAAATATAATTTTACATTTTCAAATATTATCACCTTAGTTTTATTACTGACCAAATATACAAAGAATTATGATTAATAAGCTTCTTTTTAAGTTTATTTATTTTATTAAAACCATTGCTATTTACAAAGTATTTCATAGTTAGCTTTCAGATATAAAATGAATCAGGGCCAATCCTACTACCAGTGTCAAACTCCCTCCATATTCTCAGAATGTATCCCATTCTTTGCCTCCCAGCCTGCCAGTATAACAGGCCCTTTTAAAATTTAGATTGTTAGAATTTGGATCTCTTGATTCCATTGTTATTGACTGTGGCTTGGATATTAATTTTGTCCCTTTTTCTTTTTATCTCCACCAATGCACCCACGACCACTAGGTCCCTGGTCTCATCCTTTTATATTTGGGTTTCTCCTCCTTCACTCAGTTTCTTTCTTTCTCCTCACTTTACTCTAGGACCAAGGGGTGTTTGAGACAACTCCAGCATCCAAGTTTTTAGAAGGTATCCTTAGAACCATACAACTAGGGATGAGGAGATAATACAAAGGGTATGGCACTGGCAGGTAGCTAACCTAGGTTTGATCTCTTACAGCACTTATGATTTCCAGAGAACTGTCAGGAGTTGAACCCAGTGCATGGAGCCTAGTATAAGTACTGAAGACTGCTGCAGTTATACAAATAAAACAAAACAGCTAGACTAGGAAATTTTGGAAGGAAATACTTGTTTTGAGGGAGAAACTTGTTTCAACTGGTTATGCAGAAAATGAGAGGATCATACATTTATAGAGAAGAAAGGATTGGCTAAATTAATGAAAAGCAAGTTATAAAATCTTATGCAGAAATTCTAATCTTTAGGCATTTTCTTTCTTTTTTCCCTTCCTTCATTCATTCCTTTCTTCTTTCTTTCTTTCTTTCTTTTTCTTTTTTTTCTACATTTTGTTTTTGTTTTGGGTCACAATACCATGGTACTCAGTGTTTATTCCTGGTTTTCTGCCAGAAGTTATTGCTGCCTGGATCAATGTAGTGCTGGGAATGCAAAGTAAACAGCCTACCCGCTGTGATATCACTCCAGTACTGACATTTATTTCTTAATAAGGACACTTATATTTTTTTAAATATCAACACCTTTTAATCTAGTGACTCAGCTTTTCTGAGCCTTTATTTATCTTGTACTTTATCTTTAATGTTGTGCCATTTAAAAATTTAACAAAGGCATTTTAGAAACTAGGTATTTCTTTACTTCTTTAAATGAAGGATCAAATAGAAAGCAGTATTTCCTTCCTACTTTTTTTGTCACTCTTAAAAATTTCTTGAATTGTGGGCACCAGACTTAAAAATTAATTATAATAGCAGATCAATAAAAATTAAATGTGTAAATCAATTAAGTATATATAATTTAATACTCCATGTAGGTTTGAGGCTCCACCCCTACATCTTTTGGCTTGTTAATAAAGGTAGCTTTAGGTTTTGATGCAGTGGTTTAAACATCTTTAAGACTGTGTTGTGGCACAGCCCTGTGGTCTGCTGTCAAAAGACAGCAACATTGCAAAAACTGTGCAGTTGGGCTTCCTTTCAACTGAATTTACAATTAGTTTGGAATAAAAGCAACTTTTAAGACAAATATTAGTGTGCTGTCTTGATTACTAGACATATTGAATTTTCAATTTTTTGTTGTAATTGGTTTGGGGGAAACATACAGAGGTTCTCAGGGTTCACTTCTGACTCTGCACTCAGGGATAACATGGAGTGATACCATGTGAAGACAAGCACCTAATATAGCCCCAAGTTGCAACTATATTTTGTTTAACAAATTCTTCAACTGAATCACCATGCAATACATGAGTACATGATTTAGAAAGTTTCTTGTGATTGAATTTCAGTCATAAAATGTCCAGCACACATCCTTTCACCAGTAAATCCTTTCACCTGCCACCAAAGTCCCCAGTTTTCCTCCCCCACCCCACCCTACTGCTCCTCTGGAGCAGACATTTTCTTCTTCTTCTTCTTCTTCCTCTCTCTCTCTCTCTCTCTCTCTCTCTCTCTCTCTCTCTCTCTCTCTCTCTTTCTCAGACACTGTGGTTTGCAATATGAAGGGCTATCATAATGATCACGTAGTCTCCTTTCAGCACCCAGTTCTTGTCCAGTTTGATCATTTGCAATTATCACTGGAATACTGGTTCCTTCTTCACCCTCACTGTGCTTTCTGTTCTTTGTGACAAGCTTTCTATCATAAACCAGTCTTCCTGATCTTGGTTGCTATTGTCTTTGCACACCAATTTCATATTATCTTTTTAGAAAATTTTTAGAATTTTTAGAAAAATTTTAGAAAAAATTCCCACAAGTGAGTGTGACAATTATGTGTTAACCCCGCTGGTTCATTTTACTCAGCATAATATCCACCATACTCATCCATGTAGAAAAAAAATATCATAACTTCATTTTTTACCTACTTTATAGTATTTAATTTATAGATGTACAACAATTTCTTTGTCCACTTATCTGTTTTCTGATTATTGTAAAAAATGCCACAACAACTATAAGAGTGTATATTGTTTCCTGCATTGTGTTTTTTGGGACTTAGGGTCTATGTAACAGTAATGCTGGGTCATATGGTAGCTCAATTTCTAGTTTTTTGAGGATAGTTTATATTGTTTTCCAATAAAATCTAGTCTAATCAACATTTCCACCACATCTCCACTAGCACTGGTAGTTCTTGTTCTTCTTGAAGAGTGCCAGTCACTGTTGTATGACATATATTTCATTGTTTTTATTTGCATCTTTATGATTATTAATGATGTCGAGCATTTGTTTCATGTGCTTTTAACCAATTATATTTCTTGTTTGAGGAGTTTTCTGTTCATTTCTTGTCCCCAGTTCTTTGATGGGTTTAGTTGTGTTTTTCTTGGTAAGCTCTACCAGAGCCTTATATATCTTAGATACTAATCTCTTATCAATTGGTTATTGGATAAACAGTTTCTCCCAATACATGGCAGTCATTAAATCCCGTTCACCATTTCCTTTGAGGTGCAGAAACTTCTTAAGTTAATGTAGTCCCATTTGTTTATATCAGCTTCCACTTGCTTAATCAATGGTGTTTTATCCTTGAAGGTCGTTGGCTTCAATGTATGTGCATTAAACCTATACAACTGTTTGGGGTGTAACAAACCCCTTACTTCTTGAGGCAATATTTTGTACTTTTCTTTGTGTAGGTCTTTCACCTTTTTAGTTAATTTAATCTGAAAGTATTTTATTTTCTGAGGTAAATTGTGTATGGGACATAATACTTGATATCCTCTTATAAGTGAGAATCTTGAACTCCACCATGCTGAATTAGAACCTGTACTTTAGCAAGATTCTCAAGTCAAAGGATTACTCATTAAAGTTTGAGAATCAGTGATGTCTTAATATTAGTCACTATAAAGAAATGATTGTGTTTCTATACTTTGATTTTTCATAGTTTAAAAAGTTTTATTGGGCTGGAGCAATAGCACAATGTTAGGGCATTTGGCTTGCACACAGCTGACCTGGAACTGACCCAGCTTCCATCTTTCGCATTTCATATGGCTGTCACGGGGTGTAGCCCCAAAACCAAACTGAATGAATGAATGAATTTTTAAAAGTTTTATTGCCATTGCTTTTAACATATTCAAAATATAAAGGCCAGAGTGATAGCACAGCAGATACAGATACAGCATTTGCCTTGCAAGTGCTGGCCCTGTTCAATATCCAGCATCCCATATGGTCCCCCGAATCTGCCAGGAAGGATTTCTGAGCACAGAGTCAGGAGGAATTCTTGAGTGCCACCAGGTGTGGCCTTTAAACAAAAACAAATAATACATTTAAAAGATATGAGGCCAATACTGATAAAAATTCTAATAATAATTACTTAGGTAAAAATCTCATTAAATAAAATTATTTACATATTGGAGAGAAAGGTTTTGTGTGTGTGTGTGTGTGTGTGTGTGTGTGTGTGTTTGTTTATGTTCCACACACAGCAGCACTCAGGTGTTACTTCTGACTCCGCCCTCAGAAACCACTCCTGGCAGTCTCAGGGGACCATATGGGATGTCCTGCCCTCTGTGCTATTGCTCCCATCCTGAGAGAAGGCTTATATGAAAAAGTACATCAAGAGTACATACTTGCCAGGGGTTTTCAGTGAATATAAGTAGGAAATGTTTAGAGGGAGGAAAAACTCCCAACCACTGCATTTAGGCAAATAATGCCTTGCATGCCAGAAAAACTGTTTTCCTTCACTGCCTTTAACATGTTCACACATGAATGTATTTCATTAAGAAAAAGGCAAGCCTTTAGAATGGTACATCTGGTTTTATGAGAAGCAAACAGATGTGTCACACATGTGTTCATCTCCTCCTTGACCACTAGCGATTTACCCATCATGACTCAGTTTTCTTGTTTTGTTGGATCTTGAACAGGTTCTAAATTATTTACTTACTTTTCTCTCTTTATATTCACCACTTATTGGTGTGATAGAACCTTGAAATTCAGAGGAATTTGAGCAAGCTATAAAAGGAATTCTGAGCACTCTAAAATGTTTGTTCTTAAAGGCAGATCCTTGCTCTGATGTCCAGATTGAGGTGCTGACATGAGATCAGATGGTACTAATGTATCCAGCTAATTAGAGTGAACTTTGTTTATAGTTTAAAATTACATGTTATTTTTAGTACTTTTATTTGCTACTTATTTTTCATCGGAGAGTAAGCATAATTGTCATTCAGAAATATTATAGGTGACATTGGTTAGTCACATAATCCTAAAGTCTCCCTGTTCATGGACTAACACATATAATTTTAAATCAGTAAAAGCTCCCAAACTTAACAATCTACTATTAAAAAGTCATTGTGACCCCTTCCTCTAACCACCCAAAAGTAAGCAAAAGAAAGGATTGGGCTTGATTTTATTTTATTTTTCTTTTCATGCTTTGCTTTCCATTCCACCCAAAAAACAGCAAGGAAATTGTGCAAACATAAGGAAATTGTGCAAACATAGGTAGATAGATGGAAAACTACAAGTTACAAATAGCCCACATAGGGAATACCGCTTAAACAGTCCTGGAAAACTTGTTTTTTTTTTGTTTTGTTTTGTTTTGTTTTTTTTAATTTTACTTATATAATTTAGGATTGTTTTGACATACCATTATACAATCCACTTACAATTTGCCTTTATTATTATTATTACTGTTATTAGTATTAGTATTAATTTGTTTGTTTTAGGACCATGCAGCAGTGATCAGGCCATCCTCTGTACTTAGAATCATTCCAGATGGGGCATTGGAGACCATAGGTTGTGCTGAAGATTGAACCTATATGGGCCTGTAGCCAAGCACCCTACCACTATATTATCTGTCCAGTCTCTTTTCTTAGAAGATATATTTGTTTTTCTGAAAGCATTTTATTTAATTTATTTTTTATTATTAAAATAAACAAATTTATATTGCTTTTAAGAGAAACAAATACTTTTCAAGAGTCAAATTATAATCACAGAAGTAATTCTATGAAAAAAGAAGCAAAAGTCTGTGATGTGGTTGAGAGATAGATGTCATGTCTCACATGTATGAGGGTCTATGTTCAGCTCCTGTCATAGCAACACAACTTAAAAGACTTTAAAAATGAGACATCATTTTTAATAATTGAAATGATTAATTAATTAAATTATTAAGTAATTTTAAATTGTTATTACTAATAACAATAAATTTAAACTCCATACACTCTGAGTACCCTATTATCCAAATTCTATTCAAAATAGCACATAAAAATTTTATGTACAGTTTGTAAATGAAGAAACTTAACTGACAAAGAAGCACACAGAGTGAGTCATTTGGCACTCTTTGAGAAGGAACTCCCAAATGCATTTCCTTTATGAATTCAAAATTCTTAAAGCCATTCAGAATGAATGTCCCCTAAATAATAATAATTTATAATGCCTGACATTAAATAAATTTCTATATCATTTGAGATCCATTTTCTGAGAAATAAAATAATCAAAGTCAACATGACATGTTTGGAAATGCAACACTACTTAAAATTTAGTCAGGTTAGCTAATCTTCAATTATTTGTCAATTTGCTTTAGAATTTATTAATTTTATGACAATAAAATAAGATAATGGTGGATTTGGGTAATATACTGAAAAAAGTAATGAGGTTTTTTTTTCCATTTATGTAATCACAGTATTGTTAGATAATTATAAATTTATGAAATTATAAGAAATAATACACAGATACCCTTTATTTGTGAATGAAAAGTATTTGCTCATTTTCTTTCAATGGTAACATCTTGAAAAGCTCTGTAAATAAACTGGATTATTAACCTTGATTGATATAATTATGCATAACTGTGATTGAGATAAAATTGTGCAACACAATTTAATCATCACAAGAGGCTCTTCTTTTCACAACTAAGCTTTTTTTTCTAAATTCTTTCTTTTTAAATATGTTTTATTACAGTAACTAATTTCTCACTTAATATCATTGAGATTTAGCACTGTGTAGATCTGTAAGACCAGCTACACTGAGAATTAATTTGTCCCCTTTGTCCTGATTTGCTTCTCAAGCCATTCTGCTTTGCTATTTCCTTATATATTAACTCTCAGTGATTTCTAGTTCAAAAGTTTATTATTGTCTCAGTTCAGCAGTTTATTTTCTTTATGTACTAATATGAGTAAAATCATACAGTACTTCTTAGTATGCTTTATTTCACTTAGCACAGAATCTTGAGGCTACATACATTATTACATATGCCAGGTTTTCATCTGGCTTTCTTGCTAAACTATATATTGTATTGTGAATATATAATACATGTATTGTAAGTATGATGTTTTAAAGTCAATTTAATTATAAAAAAGCCTTAACAGTAACATTTCTGTTTTGGGATGTTTTGTTTTGTTTTGGACTTTGGGCCACACTCGAATGTGCTCAAGGATTGTTCTTGGCTCATTCTGCATTTAGGGATTGCTCCTGGCAGGTTCAGGGATGCCAGGGAAAAAACTGCCTGTGCAAAACAAAACCACCAATTTGATATACTATGGCTCTGACGCAATGCTAACCAGTTCTAGATTTAAGTATGTTTCTGAACTAAATAAGTTTGAAAATTTAAATCTGAAATGCTTTAAGTGAAATAATATAATTAAAATACTAATGTATCATAGATCATAATGATTTTGACTTAGAAGAAAACCTACCAAATTCCTCCAACTACTACCAGTAAGCAACCTAATGCAATGAGCTGAGGCAGATCCTAAGTACCACCAGGTATGGTCCACAAATAAAAACAGAGAGAAAACAGAGAGAAAAAAAGGAAGAAGGATAAAATACAAAAAGGATACAACTTTTTCTATATAAATTGCCTTATCTGATTAGAATATTCCTAAAAAATTACTGATAAATCTGCTTCCATCCATTCTCTTCAAAATATATTTAGTGAGCTTCATCAACTTAGTCTCTCAAATCTCTTACATCTTCAAGATAATATTAGTTGACTAAATATATTATTTTAGAAGGTTATTTGGTTACAACTTGTATGTCTCCTACCATCTAATAAGAAGTCAGTGATTTGGAACAAAAGAAAAATCTATTCATATTCAGCTTAAATAAAAAAGTTTATTCACAGTAGTGATGCTAGAAGGAGAGACAAAGGGAGCAAAAATGTTGCATTTTATCTTCATCTTAAGTTATGGACAGTGCTTTTGATAAAAATATTAAAAGATATTCCAATGAAAGGTAGACATATTTACACTATAAAATCATCAAATAGTGTTAGACATGTAATTATTACTTTTAAAAGTCAATAAATATCAGTTTCACATAGTTAATCTTAATTGGTTAATTCTGGATACTTTGCCTTTGGCTTATTTTATGAAAAGTCAGTTTTAAAATGTAACAGAATTAAGAGTGAGTCATCCCTGTGATTTATTGTAAAAATCAGTCAATCTATTTTCCAGGTATTTTTCAAACACCTGCTGTGTTTGAAGCAAACTGTAGATGCATATTGATTGCCTCTGTATATTAATTATTATTAGACTACTTTAAAGGATGAGTGATTATCTAAATGCTCATATAAAAATCCTCCAAATTATTAGCACACAAATAACTGTTGTGGTTCAATTATGCATTCTTTTTATTACTTTACAATGACCAGTAACCCCCTACTGCAAATATCAAACACTTTTGTGCATATATCCATGAAAAACAAAGAAATACAGAATTGGAAGCTAAGGAAATAATATCAAAAATGGCAAATCAATTCACATTGAACTAGAGGATATATTGTTAAGAGAAGGCAGAAGGATAAATACTGGATGATCTCATGTATCAGTGGTAGAATATTAGGACAAAAAATGCAAGGTATCAAATGGTGGATATACCTGAATTACAATTGTCCCTAGATTATAGAAATGAGGAATGCATAAAAGTAAAAAATGGGGTGGGTCAATAAGAGTCCGAGGTAAAGTAACAGAATAGGGTCAGTGACCTCTGGCACATAGGTGATAATAGCAGTTACTCTGGTCCGGAATAAAGTTTAATACTTTAATATGTCTGCCAAAAAGACCCCCACACTGGCCAACCAGGGTCATCTCCCAAAAGAGATGAGTCCTGCCCAAGGTGAAGAGGAATATTATATATAGGGAAGGGATATATAGATATAGGGATAAATTATATATAGGGAAGGGATATATAATATAATAAATATAATAAAATATAATATAATTATATTTTATTATATTATTATATTATATTATATTATATTATATTAATTATATTATATTATATTATATTATATTATATTATATTATATTATATTATATTATATTATATTATATTATATTATATTATATTAATTAGGCAGAGAGGTCCCAGCTTTCTGATATCTTTAAAAGGATTGGCTATTGTGTAGGGTTACCTTCCTACTGCTCCCTTGTTCTTCCCTGATAGGCTACCTGGTATGGCCAGGTAGCTTGGGATGGTGCCTATGGAAATAGGCTTGTGAAGACCTAGCATGTGGTTCTCACAAAGTGGCATCTCTCCCTGCTCAGAACCTGAGAGGCTTGCCATGTGGCCTTTACAAAATGATGATCCTCCTTGTTCAGAAGCCAGGTCCCAACACAGTGAATATATAAACTACAAAGTATAAAACCCAAACCACAACAACCAAACATAAATGTATCCCTGTTAACAAAGCAGGCTGTGGGGTGGTGGGATTGGTGTTAGAACATTATATGCCTAAAACTTAGTTATGAAAAACTTTATAAATTGTGTTGCCTTAAAGAGTATTTTTAAAAAATGTGAATTCAGTGTATACCACATCTGATTTTTGTAAATGAGGGTTTCATTAATGCAATTCTGATTTTTGAAAAAAAAATCAGTGAATGGTTGGTCTATTTCTGTTCTTTGACTTATCTGCATGGATTTAACATATATATGTATGTATATATATGTATGTATGTATGTATGTATTTGATTTATCTGCATTACTTCCTCTTGGTAGTTGACAGTAGAAGATGCCTTTGGGCACATTACCTTGTTTATTTGCTTGCCTGTCCATGGATGCAGTAGTATCCCCATACTGTCAGTTTTTTTACCTGGACTTCAGCTCACGTATTTTTCTTACGCTACAGATCTTTTCTTATGGGCTATGGAAAGCCATAATTTTTATATCTTCGTATAAAAAGAACATAGCTCTCTTAAGGATTTCTACTTTCTCTACCTCCTTTGCAAAATAGATTCCTTTTCACCTCTACACAAATGCAAATTTAGCTTGTTTTGAATTTTTAAATGACTGAAAGCATTTTGAAGTCCAGCTTTGCAGGTTTTATATAACAGAGCCTATTTATCCCACGAAAAGTTGTGAAAAAAATAAATAAATGAATTTATAAGTAGGGTATGTCTATGTATAATTTCATTTTGAAGTATTTTTTAAGGATTACACATTAAAATACCAATGGTTCTTTTTATATATAAAGGTCAAACTAACTTCCTGAAATGCAGTAACTGAAAAAGTATTGTAATAACTTAGAAATTAGGAGGCAATATATTATAAAAAAATAATAATAAGTTAAGAGGCATGTGGAGGTGATAGTTTGTAAGCAGATCAACAATATGACATAATTAAATTCCTATTTGTTTACTTAATTTATTTTAATTCCTATAAATTGTATTCATAAGATTATTAGCCAGGTATGTGCTTTTTGTAATATATTCTATTAAAATAATTTAGGTAAAACATATTTGAAAACAAATTATATCCATTTTAAAATTCATATTTAAAAATTAAAAAATTTAAAACTCACAAGTAATCCATAATTGTTTATCCTTTTGAGCCTGAACTGCATATAAAAACCTCAAAATATTAGGATTCTATTGAAATAATTATTGCATAAAATCAGAAGAAAGGCCAATTTCTGCATATTGAACCTGGGGTATAAAAAAGCAATTAAAGTATAAATAATAATGTTAATGTCTGAAAAATAATTTTATTTTCATTTTGCTGGGATGAATGTTGTGACGACATTTTACATTTTATCTGGATTAATATAAAAAGAAACTGGACTATAGTAGATTGTTTAAATTAAGAAGTCCATGTACCATTATCTGTTCACCCTTAAGAAACCACTTTCAATGGAATCATAGCAGTAGTAGTGAGTAATGAAGCACAGTTTTTCTATGGAAAAATTTTTTTAATATGTATTGTTATTGGGCCAAACCCAGGGATGCTCAGAGGTTACTCCTGACTCTGAGCTCAGAAATCTTTCCTGAATTGGGAGACCATATGGGATGCTGGGAATCAAACTGAGGTCTGTCCCTGGGTCAGCTGCATGCAAGGCAAATGTCATACTGCTGCACTATCATTCTGGCCCCAATTTAATATATTTTTAAGGAAGATATATACATCATTTGTGTGTTAAGGTTTTATGTTGCCTTTCAGAATTTTTTATTATGAAAAACAGTTAATGTTATGGAGATTTACATTGGGTTGAAATTTATTTCTAAGAGCTAATCTTCAGTAGGAAGCTTACCACAGTGGTGAATGTGGTAGGGAGGGTACAGTAGGATAATAGTAGAAAGAAGTAGACACTAGTGGAAAGTGTGGTGTTGGAATGTTGTACATATAAAACCCTAACAAAAACATTTTTGTGAACTATGGTCTAAAATAAAGATTTGTTAAAATAAAAATTCCATTTTTCAGATAGAAGGAACTTGACAAAGTTAATTATGAAGTTTAAATGATGTCTCTTTGAAGTTGAGGAGTTCAGAATGAGTCAAAACAATTCAAAAAATGTTAATATACGAGGCACAAACTAGGTCTTCAGTGGCTGTAGTGGTTGATAGTTTCTGCTCTCAAGTAATTTCCACTCACGTAAGGAATTGAAGTAAATTCAGCAAAAAAGACTAGAAAATAGTCATGTTGATTATAAGTGCTGTAAGAAAAAAAGTAGGGATTTAGAATGCCCAGAGTTTTCCTGTGGAAGTAGAATTGGAAGTCCCTACTGTATGTAGGCACTGCAGGAAAGTTTTATATTTTTAAACAAAAAAATATAACATTTTTTTCAGACATGAACTGATTTTGAGTTATGGTCTCAAAACATAGTTTTTCTTAATAAATGTGAATTTCCTTGTGTAATTCACTTAACTGGGTTCAGTTCTTATTTCTTTCATCAATGCTACCTTCCTTTTTGTTCACATAAATACTCTTGGAAACTGCCAAATCACAAGTATAATGTTTTTCTATCTTCATTTGATGTTCAAGATTTTAAAGTCTTTCTATTTGAATATTTTTGTGGTGACTGTAAAAGTATAGTATTAGCAAATCTCTAGCCACAGATAACCCAGGGGAAGGATTAAGGAACAGGTGTAAATTTTCTCTTTGCATCTGAAGCAGTTACATAAGTACAGAGAGCTTAATAAAAAAAAAAAAGTGGAAAACTGAAGCCTGAGCTGAGAGCCATGATAGAAAAAAAGCCTCTGATTTTAAGAGTTGCCATGTGATCAGAAATCGCTCTTGGCTTGGGGGACCATATTAGACTTGGGGAAATGGAACCACGATCCATCGTGGATCAGCTGAGTGCAAGGCAAACACCCTACCGCTGTGCCATCAATCTGGCCCGAGAAATAGTATTATTAACATCTCTGTGAATAAACATAAATTTCAACATGACTAATTATCATAAATATTTATTGAAATAAGACTTAATAATTGGGAAATGATGTCTGGCTTTCAAAAACTTTTCTGGATTAAACAGGTTTAATGCCAGCAGGAAGTCAGAGATAATACTTCTTATTTCACTTGGACCTGTGTCTCCAGCACAGAGCCCTCACTGAGCTCCATTAGAAATGCATACATCTCCCTGATGATTAGTGATGTGGAGCATTTTTTCTTTTTTTTTTTTTTTTTGGTTTTTCGGGCCACACCCGTTAGATGCTCAGGGGTTACTCCTGGCTACGCGCTCAGAAATTGCCCCTGGCTTGGGGGGACTCCGGGGGATCGAACCGTGGTTCTTTCCTTGGCTAGCGCTTGTAAGGAAGACACCTTCCCTCTAGCGCCACCTCGCCGGCCCCTTGGAGCATTTTTTCATGTGTCTTTTAGCCATTTGTATTTCTTCTTTGTCAAATGTCTGTCCATTTATTCTCCCCATTTTTTGATGGGATTAGAGATTGGTACACATCACAAAGAATGAGAACAAACAGTGTTGGCGGGGATGTGGAGAGAAAGGAACTCTTATCCACTGCTGGTGGAAATGCCGTTTAGTTCAACCTTTATGGAAAGCTATATGGAGATTCCTCCAAAAACTGGAAATCGAGCTCCCATACGATCCAGCTATACCACTCCTAGGAATATACCCTAGGAACACAAAAATACAATACAAAAACCCCTTCCTTACACCTATATACATTGCAGCACTATTTATCATATTAAGACTCTGGAAACAACCAAGATGCCCTTCAACAGACGAATGGCTAAAGAAACTGTGGTACATATACACAATGGAATATTATGCAGCTGTCAGGAGAGATGAAGTCATGAAATTTTCCTATACATGGATGTACACAGAATCTATTATGCTGAGTGAAATAAGTCAGAGAGAGAGAGAAAAACACAGAATGGTCTCACTCATCTATGGGTTTTAAGAAAAATGAAAGACATTCTTGCAATAATAATTTTCAGACACAAAAGAGAAAAGAGCTGGAAGTTCCAGCTCACCTCATGAAGCTCACCACAAAGAGTGATGAGTTTAGTTAGAGAAATAACTACGTTCTGAATTGTCCTAATAATGAGAATGTATGAGGGAAATGGAAAGCCGGTCTAGAGTACAGGCGGGGGTTGGGTGGGGAGGAGGGAGATTTGGGACATTGGAGATGGGAACGTTGCACTGGTGATGGGTGGTATTCTTTACATGACTGAAACCCAAACACAATCATGTATGTAATAAAATTGTTTAAATAAAATAAAATATATTAAAAAATAAATGAAACCCAAATTAAAAAAAAGAACTGCATACAGTCAAAATTGGTGGGCAATAAATAACTATTATTAGGATTACTCTCTGAGAGTTTAAAAATAAGGTATCTAAATCCAAAAATAGATACATAAATTTTGGGAGCTATTAAGTCTAAAGTTAAATGTCAAATATTACCACATAAATTCTTTTTCTCCAAGTCTTTCAGTGCTATGCTGCTTTAGTTATACATAAAAGAAATAATAGTGGTAGAAGAAAAAGAGGTCAGGTCAAGCTAATGTGGATAAAATACCTACTGTCTGCTTCATATGATAATATTATACTGCCTCCTTCCATTTTCCACTAACTCCATGGTAGAATGATGATTGTACAGCTAAACATTTTGGAATAATTTCTAGTAGAAGCATTTCCAACATTTTACCTATCATATAAAGAGGACTGTCTGAGTTTGAGTAGAGTACGTCTTCCATCTTACTGGGTACAGTCCTATTTATTGACCTTTCATTTTCAAAATATGGTTTGGGTAAAAATGTAAAACCCAGGCCATTTGCTATTCATCTAGTCCTCTAGAGGTAAATCCTTCCTAGGGAAAACACTGGGAAACACACAGTGTTTGCACTCATAGATAGTAGATCTTTTCAAATAAAATGAAAATAACTTAAGTATTTCCTTCCTCCAAATAACACCACTGTCATACATTTACACAGATATATTCAATATTTGTGCAAATTGAAATGCTCTCAGTTATAAAAACATGGTAAGAAGAAAAGAGAAGAATATTGATAAGATATGCAAACAAGACATCCCTTGCTAAGAGTGCAAGAAGCTTAGCATTACTGAGCACTCAGCATTTCTGTCCCAGGATGGCAGTGAATGGTGAACAAGTAATTGTACTAGATAAAGTGTTCTTTTGCCAGATGATAGGTTTTCTTTTCACAATAAGGGTGTATTATTGGATTTTGTTTATTCTTGGTCATTTTAAGAATAAACAAAGTCATTTAATTTATGCTTTGCCCAGAAAAGCTTTTGCTGAAGAGCAGTCTGAGCATTCCACATTTAGGTTTTTAGAGTGTTGCAAGGCCTCAAGATTTAAGAACAATTAGAATTAAATAAGGAGAGGCTTGTCCAGCAGCTGAACATTATGGAAAAAAAAAGAAACCTGTAATTTGGCTTTTGATTTATGAATTGAACCCAAATTAAAGTTGAATTTTTTCAAATAGGGTGTGTGTCTTATGTATTATTGCATGAGGTTAGAGAGTTCATATTTAGACGTACCAGATCAGTTTTGGATAAAACTGAAAAGCTTCTTGGTTGCTTTCTTATCTTCCTAAAAATAGCTGCATATATCTACCAAAGCTATATAAACCGGATTTTCTATGGAATCCTCTGGGCTAGAAGGGGTCAGGTAATTATTTTTCACCAGTCATTGGTTGACTGGTTTTTGCTGATTTGTACATCACTCCTCTTCTTTATGTAGCACTGATATCTATTAGCAAAAACTGCTTAACTTACCCTAAAGGCACAAGCTTATTCGTATCTACTTATCTAAAGGAAAAAATGTCTATATTTGATAGAAAATTTTGCCAAGAAAAATTTAACAGAAAGGAATATAT
This sequence comes from Suncus etruscus, assembly GCF_024139225.1. Lineage (NCBI taxonomy): Eukaryota > Metazoa > Chordata > Mammalia > Eulipotyphla > Soricidae > Suncus > Suncus etruscus. Next base: position 67,701,627 of record NC_064854.1, on the reverse strand, counting down.
GTTGCACATATTGTGTTTAATACTTTTAATTTCCATTACTATTTAGTTTCTGATTCTTCATTTAATTTCTAGTCATAGCCAGATTTAATCCATGATGATAGTTATCCTTTACATTTTATGATTTTCAGGGCTGTCATCTACACTTGACATTTTGAAGTTATCCTTTAGGCAGTCTGATTTTTATTTTTAGATCTAAAGTTTAAGTTTCAAAAAATATTTAAAGGCTAAGGATATGGCCTAGGTGAGAAGTATTTACCTCACCAATTTCAACCCTGCTCCACATTGCTATCCTCCAACACTACCAGGAGTCACCCCTTTAAAACCAATATTAAGATTGAACAGTAATCACTGTATTTGTCTGTTTTCTCTTGGGAAGATAGTAGCTATAGGAAAAATCTCTTTAAAAATGGTTAAAACTAATTGTGATCATTTAATGGAGTCTGAGATAAGAACCTATTTTTTTTTGGGGGGGGGGGGCCACACCAGGCGTTGCTCAGGGGTTACTCCTGGCTGTCTGCTCAGAAATAGCTCCTGGCAGGCACGGGGGACCATATGGGACACCTGGATTCGAACCAACCACCTTTGGTCCTGGATCGGCTGCTTGCAAGGCAAACGCCGCTGTGCTATCTCTCCAGGCCCTGAACCTAAATATTTTTAAAGAATCAAAACCCAAGTGTTTAAGTGAAGTCTGGACATAATTATAGTGACAAACCATGTGCCCAGCATGTGTAAGTCCCTGAGTTCCACCCACCATCACACATGGCCTAGTATATCCTAGTAGTTGCTTTAGACCCTGTTTATCACTGGATGCAATTTCTAATATTTTAATAAAAACCTCAACAGATAAAAATTATTATTGTTTTCATGGCTAACTAATAGTCATATAAAAAGTGTAGCTTTATTCTTTCTTTTGATTCCCCCCCTTTAGCCTTTCTACCTAGAATGCTTTAGTAACTGCATTTATAAGTAGTAATTAGCATATCTGTGTCTTAATTAACACACTAAATCACGTTCATATACTCCGATTCTTAACTGTGAATTATAATATAAATAGCTAATGAAGCTCAACAATAATTTAATCTTCCAGTATTATAAAAATATGCATAATTCTTCTTGTCACTTTATTTTTATGTTTGACAGTATTTGATGTATAGTTCTAAAAGACTTCTTTGCAGCATTTGCAGGATGCATACTGTCTCATTGAGAACATGCATTTCTCTTTCTCTATTCTCAAAATTCTATATAGAAATTTATTTTAACTATATAAACTATTTGTCTACTTAAATTTATTTCAACTATATAACTATTTTGTATACTAAAAATTCTGAGGAAGAAATGCAACAATCTAAACAGTTCACCAAGCCAAATTACATCAGAAATTGTATTTTAGGATATTCTTTTTTTTTATTTTGGTTTGGGTTGCATCTGGCAGAGCTCAAGGGTTACTCCTGGCTCTATGCTCAGAAATCGCTCCTACCAGGCTCGGGGGACCATATGGGATGCTGGGATTTGAAACACTGTTTTTCTGCGTGCAAGGTAAACACCTTACCTCCATGCTATCTCTCCAGCCCCATTTTAGGATATTCTTATCCCTAGTAGTAGTGGCTAGTAGTGGGAAGAGTTGGAAGAAAACTTTGTAAGCACAAGTAAAAGTTTCCTCGATAGTGTACTTAAGTGTCTAAAAGCTACAAGATTAAAAGGGCAGGTTTTCCTTATTTGTCACACACAGCACTTGAGACTGTAAAGGAATCTGCAGATCCCACCTCCCTACTCCTCACTTGAAGCAGTATGAGAGACATGGCCATGAAAACAATACCCCATCTCTCCCAACAGAGGGGAGAAAATAGTCATGTTATCCAGAGACCTCATATAGGAGACCAGTCAAAAATATTTTCCTGGGCCGGAGTGGTGGCTCAAGCAGTAGGAAGTTTGCCTTGCGCAGCTAGCCCTAGGACGGACTGTGTTTTGATCCCAGACATCTAATATGGTCCCTCAAGCAGGAGCCATTTCTGAGCGCATAGCAGTAGTAACCTCTGAGCATCACGGGGGTGGCCCAAAAACAAGCAAACCATAAAACTTCCAGGCATCCTGTTAACGAAGAATTTATAAAATCACATAAAATGTTTTCTGGGGAAAAAAAAGAATAGAGAATTCTAAGAATGCTTCTTTTCCCTTTTTATTATATAAATATATATGTATTTCATTTATTGTAACATCAGATTGAAAAAACATTAGAGTGTGGTCTTAGTTTGTAAACAAGTCTAATGAGGAGGAGGAGGAGGAGATAAAAATGCCAGCAGCACAGATTTAGGATGTGTTTGAAACATAAAAACAGTGATTTTGCTACTCAGTGGGCCACTTTCAGATGATTTATATTTTTTCTTTTATAAGGGCCACAGGCAGTGGTACTAGGAGTGGATATCTCGTACCATTCTCTAAAGGAATTTTCCTGCCTAACTCTATCTGTGGGTCTCAGATAGAAATATTATTTTTGCGGGGAAAAAAAGTGTATGTATGGGCCAAATAAGAACACTATTGTAACCTCTGAGAAAGTTAATTTAGGTTGACACTCAAAATTAAGCAATATTTTCCTAGAAATTAGGGGAAAATATATGACCTATTGCCCAAATAAGAAGATAGCACTATCTTGTGATTGAAGTAGTGAATTGATTTTATGTATTGCTTGCAAAAATTGAAAAGGTTATGTTAACTTCTGAATCTCAAAGGTTACTTAAGTATGTTACATTAACCCATTAAGTTATTTGTTTTCTTGTTTTCTTAATGACCCTTTTGTGAAATATCAATTATCAGACATTATTTAATGATTTTGATAATTCCATTAACATTTAGTTATAGCAAGAAAATTAAATAGATTTTTTATTATTCTATAAAATATTTAAGCACCATGATTACAAGTATGATTGCATTTGGGTTTCAGTCATAAACAGAACACCCCTTCACCAGTGAAACATTCCCACCACCAATGACACCCCCCCCCCCCTTTGCCTGTATTCAAGACAGGCATTCTACTTCTCTCACTCATTAACATTATCATGCTAGTTGTTAGTGTAGTTATTTCCCTCTTTGTGGTGAGCTTCATATTGTGAGCCGGTCTTTCTGGCCCTCATCTCTATTGTCTCTGAGCATTATTAACATAATGGCTTTAATTTTTCTTAAAACCCATATATATGTGAGGATATTCTGTGTCTATCTATTTCTCTCCCCTCTGACTTATTTCACCTCAGCATAATAGATTCTATGTATAGGAAAATTTTCATGACTTCATCTCTCCTGACTGCTGCATAATATTTCATTGTGTATACGTGCCATTTATCTGTTGAAGGGCATCTTGGTTGTTTCCAGAGTCTGGCTATTTTAAATAATGATTCAATGAATATAGGTGGATAAAGGGATTTTTGAATTGTATTTTTGTGTTCCTAGAGTATATCCCTAGGAGTGGTATAGCTGGATCATATGGGAGCTCATTTTTCAGTATTTTGAGGAATATCCATATTGTTTTCTATAAAGGTTGGGCTAGACAGCATTTCTACCAACAGTGTATGAGTCCCTTTCTCTCCACATCCCCTCCAACACTGATTGTTCTTGTTCTTTGTGATGTGTGCCAGTCTCTGTGGTGTGAGATGATACCTCATTGTTGTTTTGATTTGCATCTCCCTGATGTGGAACATTTTTTATGTGTTTTTTGGCCATTTGTATTTCTTCTTTGAGGAAGTTTTTGTTCATTTTTTCTTCCCAATTTTTAATGGGGCTATATTTTTTCTTGTTAAATTCTGTCAGTATCTTATATATTTTCAATATTAGCCCCTTATCTGATGGGTATTGGGTGAATAGTTTCTCACATTCCGTGGGTAGCTTTATATCCTAGGTACTATTTCCTTTGAGGGGAAGAAGCTTCTCAGAGGGCTGGAGAGATAGCATGGAGGTGAGGCATTTGCCTTTCATGCAGAAGGTCATTGGTTCGAATCCCAGCATCCCATATGGTCCCCCTAGCCTGCCAGGAATGATTTCTGAGCCAGGAACCAGGAGTAACCCCTGAGTGCTGCCAGGTGTGACCCAAAAACCAAAAAAAAAAAGGAGCCGGAGAGGTGGTGCTAGAGGTGCCTTGCAAGTGCTAGCCAAGGAAGGACCGAGGTTCTATCCCCCAGTGTCCCATATGGTTCCCCCCAAGCCAGGGGCAATTTCTGAGCACTTAGCCAGGAGTAACCTCTGAGCATCAAATGGGTGTGACCCAAATAAAAAACAAAAAACAAAAAAAAGAAACTTCTCAGCTTAGTATATTCCCATCTGTTTATCTCTTCTTCCACTTGTGTGGAGAGTTCTGTTTCCTCCTTGAAGATGTCTTTAGTCTCAATGTCAACAAGGTTTTACCTATGTTTGTTCTATATACCTTATGGTTTCTGGCCTGATATCAAGGTCTTTAATCCATTTGGATTTGCCTTTGTGCATGGTGTTAGATGGGAATCTGAGTTTGCTTTTTTGCAAGTGGCTAACAACCAGTTGTGCCAACACCACTAATTGACGAGGCTTTCCTTGTTTCATTTTGGATTTCTAGCACCTCTTATCAAAAATTAATTGATTGTATGTCTGGGGAATAGTCTCTGAATACTCAAATATATTCCACTAATCTGATAATCTGTCTTTATTCCAATACCATGCTGTTCTTTTTAAATAATGATTGCTTTGTAATACAATTTAAAATTGAGACAGTAATACAATTTAAATTTGGGGGAAGTGATGCCCGCCATATTCCTTTTCCCAAGGACTGTTTTAGTTATTTGTGGGTGATTATTGTTTAAAATAAATTTCAGGAGTGTTTGATCCACTTCTGTGAAGAATGTCATGGGTATCTTTAGAGGGATTGCATTAAATCTGTACAGTGCTTTGGGCAGTATTTTTTTTTTAATGATGTTAATCCTGCTAATCCATGAGCAGGGTATGTGTCTCTATTTCCTTGTGTCTTCTCTGATTTCTTGAAGCAGTGTTTTGTAGTTTTCTTTGTACAGGTCCTTCACCTCTTTAGTTAAGTTGACTCCAAGATATTTGAGTTTGTGTGACTCTAATGTAAATGGGATTGTTATTTGTTTTTTGTTTGTTTTGTTTGGTTTTTTTTTTTTGACTACACACTGTGACACTAGGAGGTTACTACTGGATATGCAGTCAGAAATTACTCTTGGCTTGGAGGACTATATGGGATGCCAGGGGATCAATTGTGGTCCATCCCAGGCTAGCTTGTGCAAGGCAGATGTCCTACCTCTTGCCCCACCACTTCAGCCCCCGGGATTATTATTTTTTTTTTATTTTTGGTTTTTGGGCCACACCTGGCATTGCTCAGGGGTTACTCCTGGCTGTCTGCTCAGAAATAGCTCCTGGCAGGCACGGGGGACCATATGGGACACCGGGATTCGAACCAACCACCTTTGGTCCTGGATCTGCTGCTTGCAAGGCAAACGCCATTGTGCTATCTCTCCGGGCCCATGGGATTATTTTTCTAATGTCTATTTCTTCTCTATCATTAGTGGCTTATAAGAAGGCCACTGATTTTTGCATGTTAATTTTGTAGCCTGCCACTTTGCTATATAAATCTATTGTTTTTAGAAGCTTTTTGGTAGAGTCTTTAGGATTTTATAAATGTAGTATGTCATCTGAAAACAGGGATAGCTTAACTTCTTTCTTTCCTATCTGAATATCCTTGATATATTTTTTCTTTCCTAATTGCTAGGGCAAGTACTTGCAGTACTATGTTGAATAGGAGTGGTGAGAAAAGGGCAGCCTTGTCTTGTACCAGATTTTAGAGGAAAGGCTTTTAGTTTATCTTCATTGAGAATAATATTTGCCATTGACTTATGGTAGATGGCCTTGACTACACTGAAAAAGTTCCTTTTATTATCTTGATGAGAGTTTTTATCAAGACAGGGTGTTGAACCTCATTGAATGCTTTCTCTACATCTATTGATATGGACATCTGATTTTTATTTTTATTTTTGTTAATATGGTGTGCTGCAGACGGGTTAGCGTTGCTAAGCAGAACCTTCGTGGGGTCCGGGAACCTTTCACGGAGAGAGAAGCGGGAACACAAGTGGACGAATATGAAATATGAATAAATGAGACCACACAGAATGCTTTGTATGGGGATCCTCGCCCAAGGGACGAGAGACAAATTTATTTTTCAGCGGATGACATAAGCACAAACTCTGGTATGCAAGGTGTTCTCAAAGAGCAAGGAGAGCAATACAATGGGGAAACAAGCCTTGAATTTACATATTAAAAGACCATTCTTCAGGTGAGAAAGAACTCTAATGGAGGGCAGTGAAACCAGAACTGGGGATGTTTTTGCTTTAGCAAAAAGCAGGTTTTTCAAGAAACCAGGAGGAGAGAGATAGAGATATTTATGGTGTTTTATGTAGTAGCCGGATAATAGATTTTAGGGGGGACGAAATAATTGTTTACCATCATAGAGCTAGAGCTAGACTCAGAAAAACAAGCTGTTGGCGCCAGGTTATACGAACTAGCCAGCAGGGAACTTTTGGCGGGCTTTTGGTACTGACATTTCCTTGTCTGTAGGAGAGCTGAGGCTGGATTTCTATAGTGGTCAAATAGAGAGAAAAATGTAATGTTACAGCCATGTTGAATTACCGCCAATGATCCACGCAAAGGGTCAAATGATTGACTTCGCTAAGCGGGCCTTTTGGCAAATAATTCTTTTGGAGAAAGGCACCATGGAAGGAAAAAACCATATCTGGTGTGTGCTTTCCTTAAATGGGAGGTAACAATGGTGTATTATGTTGATTGGTTTATGGATGTTAAACCATCCTTGCATTCCTGCGATGAAACCTATTTGCTCATGGTGAATGACTTTCTTGATGAGGCTTTAGATCTTATTTGCCAGGATTTTGTTGAGGATCTTTGCATCTGTATTCATCAGGGATATTGTTCTGTAATTTTCTTTTTTGGCAGCATCTCTGTCTAATTTTGGTATCAAGGTGATGTTAGCTTTATAAAAACTATTTGGAAGTGTTACTGTTTCTTCAATTTTATGAAAGAACCTGAAAAGGATTGGTAGTAGTTCCTCTTCAAATGTATGAAAGAATTTAATTGTTAATCTATCTGGGCCTGGGCTTTTGTTTTTTTTGGAAGACTTTTTATTAACTTTTTAATTTCTTCAGTAGTGTTGGGGCTGCTTAGATATGCTGCATCATCCTGATTCCATCGTGGAAGGTTATAAGAGTCCAAGAATATATCCAGTTCTTTCACGTTCTCATATTTTATGGCATAGAGTTTCTCAAAGTAGCATCTGATTATCCTTTGAATCTCTGCAGTATCTGTAGTGTTCTCCCCCTTTCCGTTTCTAATCCAGTTTATCAAGTTTCTCTCTCTCCCTTTCTTTTGAGTTTTGCCAGTGGTTTATCAATCTTGTTTATTTATTCAAAGAACCAACTTTTGCTTTCATTGATCTTTCAGATTTTTTAATTTCCACTTACTTTATTTCTGCTCAAAGCTTTGTTATTTCCTTCTGCCTACCTATTTTTCATTCCTTTTGTTGATCATTTTCTTATTTTATAAGCTTTGTCATTACGCTATTCATTTAGTCCCCTTCTTCCTTACTTATGTGTGTTTTCAAAGCTATAAATTTTTCTCTCTTTACAACTTTTGCTGTGTCCCATAAATTCTGATAATTTGTGTCTTTATTGTCATTTGATTCTAGGAGTGTTTTTATTTCCTTTTTGATTTTATCTCGGACCCACTGGTTTTTCAGTAGTAAGCTGTTTAATGTCCAGGCATTAATTTTTTTTCTGTGTCCCTTTGTAGTTCACATATAATTTCAGTGCCTTGTAATCAGTGAAGGTATTCTGTATAATTTCTATCTTCTTGATTTTATGGAGTTATGGTTTTTTGAGTCAGCATGTGGTCTATCCTGGAAAATATACTATATCTATATCTTATATATATCTTATCTATATCTATATCTATATACATATATATCCCCTAGTCTACTTTCTTCCATTTCTCTTTCAAAACTAGTATATTTTCATTGGGTTTCAGCCTGGTTGACCTATCAAGGGGTGACAGGGCAGTTTTCTATTGATATCTTCTTTCAGATTTGTCAACAATTGTATTAAATGTTTTGCTGGTTTCTCATTTGGTACATATTTTGTTTAGGAGTGTAATTTCTTCCTGTTGTACATATCCCTTGATTAGTACGAAATGTCCCTCTTTTCCCTTATAATTTTTCTGAGTTTAAAATGTGTGTCATCTGATATTAATATTGTTTTGTTTTATAAAATTGTAAAGCATCATAATATATCTTAGCATGACTACCTAGTTCTGCATCATATTTCTATGTCTTCCTACAAATTGAGGGAAAAAAGAAAAAAAAAGTGGGTGGTACCAGGGGCAAAGTGGCCTCATGAGCATTGAATAGAAATAAAAATGATGAGATCTAAATATCCAACACGAGGTGAAGGACAATAAAATCCAGAAACCCAAACTAAAACAAGCTATACACAATAGGGACCTGTTACACTATCAGTCCAGGGAGCTAAGGATGAAGGTATAAGATGCATAATGAGAATAGTGGAGGAGAGAGGTCAACACTGGTGATGGCAATTGCCTTAATTCACTGTCATTATGTACCTTAAATATAACTGTGAGAGACTTGTAATTCACTTTGGTCTCAATAAATATTATAAAAATTATGTCACAAAATATAAAAGTGATCTGCAGGATTATCTGCCTAAGTGGGTTGTGGCTGTTGTGGTGTAGACAATCCCAATTTCTTTGCTTCACCAGAAAATTGACAAACCAAAATCACTGGAGGAGAGTTTAAGCATCTGTTTTTTTTTTAAATAGCTCATTAGGTGATTCTATATGCAGCCAGAATTGAGAACAATTAGCATGATCATTGATAATGCCTAAGAGAAATGCAAAGAATGAACTATATTCTGATCATTATAAACATCTTGTGAAAAGAAAAGAAAATTCTTCACCTTTAGAAGTGTCTTTCTCCCTCTTTGTGTGAAAACAGAGAAATTCATATAAAGGTGCAAGTTAAATGATAGACTTTTTCATTTTAAGGTGATGAAATAGAATTTGAAGTTCAGCAGGCTTTGGGATGCAGAGGACTCAACAGCTGTTAATTCAATTCAAGTGGAAAGTCAGTCAGATGAAGAACTATTTTTAGATGCTGTGCTGACAGGTGATATCTTCTATCATGCCCTACTAGAGAAGGCTTGCTTAGTGTTAATATGAATTTATAAATCACATTCAATAAAAGAAACAAAATCTTGTAAATCTGTAATCAGAGAAGGCAGCACAGATGTCTTTTCAATATCACCTAAAACAATAGACTGAGAAAAGCTTTAGGAAATATTGGAAATATGAGAAAATACTGTTTAAAAACAAAATTTTGATGACTGAAACTTCTTTTCAGAAAAAATAAATTCCACAAAATGCTGTTAATTTTGTCAATTTCCCTCCAATAATGTACTCAGAGTTCATGTCACATCTACACCACACCACACATCTTTTTAATTTTGGTTGTTAATGTTTGAGCCCCATATTTTTATTTTTTGTTAATTCCATAGGTTGGATATTTTGTTCTGTCCTTCCTTAACACCATCAATGTACCTGAATCCCTTTGGAACCTATCTCCCTTTGTTTCATATCTGTCTTTCTTCTTCTTCTTCTTCTTCTTCTTCTTCTTCTTCTTCTTCTTCTTCTTCTTCTTCTTCTTCTTCTTCTTTTCTTCTTCTTTTCTTCTTCTTCTTCTCTTTTCTTCTTCTTCTTCTTCTTCTTCTTCTTCTTCTTCTTCTTTTCTTCTTCTTTTCTTCTTCTTCTTCTTCTTTTCTTCTTCTTCTTCTTCTTCTTCTTCTTCTTCTTCTTCTTCTTCTTCTTCTTCTTCTTCTTCTTCTTCTTCTTCTTCTTCTCTCTATTTCATTCTTTGTTATTATAATCTGGGGCCAAGAGTGTTCTAGACAACTCCCCTTTAATCCATTGCATACCCTGATGCAGTTATTCTAAATACCATATGTAAGTCATATTATCCCTTACTTATCCTTCTTCTTCTGGCTTATTTCACTTACCATGATATATTCTGTAGTAGATGCCATTAATGTCAAATCGTGGGTGAGTTCGCAACCTCACCCAGATTGGTGTATGGTGGGTAGAAAATGACTGAGAGAAGTGAACTGAATCAAACTTTCTAGAGTGACTACAGTGAGGCTACTCTATATTACCAAGGCATAGAGTGTATTTAAACAGTTAAATAGCCAATAGGATTTACCTGGACGTGGAAAGATTGAACAAAGGGAAGGAAAAGTCCTTAGTGGTCAGCGTGTTAAAACTATTGACATGACCTAAGTGACTGGTTAAATGTGACATGTGTGATAAGGGAAGCATAGAAGGTGGGCTTTATTGTGATATGCCAGGTGTTTGCTCTAACAGGCACTCATTTTCCTCTCCCTCAGCGAAGAGGGGAGCCTCTACCTACAGGGGTCATTTTTGTGGGTGCTCCATTTGTTGGGTATGAGAGTCTGCTCTGCTAGAGTGATAATAGTAACAGGGCCCAAGCCTGTCTCTGAAGGACCCAGGCTACAATATTTCTGTTCTATCCATGTTGCAATAAATTGCATGACTGTATCTTTCCTTATAATCAGGTAGTATTCCATTGTATATATGTACCACATTCATTCATGATTGTTATTCTTAATTTACCCCTGTTTAATGCAAATTTGATATCTCAAAAATAATCTACAATTCTAAGCCCCTACTAATATAAATAAATGATTGAAAAATAAGATGTCAAATAATATATGAGGATGAAGAAAAGAAATCCTCTATAGGTAATTCAAATAATGGTGTAATTAGCTCGCCCCAAAAGAGTGGGATATTGCCTCCACCTCCACTTGTTACATAGATTAAGCCTAATGCCTGCCATTTAGAATTTGAAGAGAATGGAGAAAAAGTAACTTTTGATATAGGAACCTTTTATGGGGTGTTGGGGTCACACCCGACGACACTCAGGAGTTACTCCTTGCTCTGCACTCTGACTATGCGGGATGCCGGGGTTCGAACCGGGGTCATCCTGGTGGGCTGCATGCAAGGCAAACAATCTACCACTGTGCTATCACTCTGGCCCCTGATAAAAGAACTTTTGATACAATAAACACTATGAATGAAGGTGTTAAGATCAATATCAAGTCATATTGATGTATACTTAATGTGTTTCATAACAATAACAATGTACTTCTACTGTCTTCTTTCCAAAACCCATAACTCACAGTCTAATTATGAAAATAGCATCATACAAAACCATGTTAAATAACATTTTATAAATAGAAAATAGCTATCATTTTGTATTCTCAAATAGTGTCAAGATAAAAATAATAAGGAAAGTCTAAGGAGAACTTGGACTTGAATTGTCCTTATAAAACATAATCTAATTTGAGATTCTAGAATCAAAAAGGGATAGTAAGTCAAAACTAAGATAATTTAAGCTAAGTATAGGCTTTAATTAATGTATAAATACTGGTTCACTAATTATTTATATGCTCTATTGTAAGATAGTAACATATCCTGGAACTAGGTATTATGCTTGCAAACTTAAGTCTAAAATTATTCCAGAATAAATGGTATTAAATAAACTAGATTATGTATTTTGTTAAATGAAAAAGAATGACTTACCAGAATCAAATTAATGGTAATGAGAAAATGTAAGAATTGACAATAACTAGTATCACAACCCAATAGCAGCACTTATTCTTTGCCTTCTCTACAAGTTTGAGTGTATTTATAGTGATTAAACTATGAATGTGAATTTCTTTTTGTTTATTCTAATACATTAAGGTTGTAGCTTTCTGCACTATAACTTAGTGATATTTTAAGTTAAATTTTTATATTAAATTTTATTTGGAGCTTAGTGGTGAAATAGGGAATGTTTTGTTAATAATTACAGGCTATTAAAAATAAATTTTCACTCCAGTACACTCTTTCAATAAATATAATAGAAGAATCATAGAATGTTGGAATGGAAAGGGACTTTTAAGAGATTAGTTCTGCTCCTTAACTTCATATGAAATACTGAATGCCAGATAATTTTAGACTTGTCTAGAGTTATAATAAATTGACAGGAGAGCTGGAATTCACTTATTTAATTTAACAAGCATTTACTGAATATTTATTATACTTTATAGTCTGTTAATCATGCTAGAGTTATAAAAATCAATAAAAGTTTGTTTTTCAAGAGTAGATATAGTAGGAAGAGGCAGAGAAATGAGTGGATAAATATATGCAACGTGGAAATAAGCCAGTGGACATGAGCATGAGCAGACATGAAAGTAAAGAAATTCATCTAACACCACTAGACATTACCTGAGCCTTTGGAAGATGAACAGGATTTATACAGATGAGGAGGACGGGAGCAGATATTTCAAACAAAGTTGTTTATATGATACAAAGGCAGGAAAGGTGAAAAAAATGAATACATTTTGTAAATGAAACTCTATGCTGCCTTCTATTCTTATAAAATAGTGTAACAAGGAGAAAGCATAATTATGTTACATCTAGTTCATGGATTTTTTATTTCCCATTTAATGAACTGAGTCTTCATTCTGTAAGAAGTGGAGTTATTGGAAACTTTTAAAAAATTTTAGGCCACTCATATAGATTTGTGGAAAATAGAATTGAGGACGAAACTAATTCTGAGAACTTGGTCAAAGAGGTTTATTCAGTTCTCAATAGACAGAGATGAAAAAGAATGATTTAGGGTGGTAGTATGAAATACAGAAACAAGACAGCTCAGAAAGAAATTATTTTTAATTCTTGGACCTTATGCTTGTTGCATTCTTTTTTTTGAAATATTAAGGTAGAGTTGGATAGATTAAAATGCTGGCTAAATCATTTTTATCAGCTACCCAGCCTAGGGGGTCTTTAGAACCTCAAATTTCAAATATTACATATAGCCTCAAATTCCAGTTGCCCATTTCCATTCTGGGAAACACCTCGAATGTCAACAAGTAAAGCAGTCTTGGATAAGCATTAAAAAAAATTATAAACTTATCTTATGACAAAAATGTATTTTATGACATTAGCTTCATTTTACCAAGTCTAAATGAAAGAAGATTCTCTGTAAACCTGGGAATTTCCATACTAAATTTTTGTCTCCTTTCTTAAATTACAGGATGAATTCTTCCCAATTTCATATTTGCCTCGAGCTTACCATTACCTTGAATCCATGCCTTTGCACATGTTAGACTTTTGTAAATATTAATGATTGTGACATCTAAAAAGAGAAAAATAGAAGAATATTAATATAAAATATAGTAAGTTCAAATTTGAAATGTTAAATTTGAAAGGCTAAAGAAGTGGAAAGGTGACCCAGTGACATATGCTTTATATATATGAAGCCATGGACTTAGTCCTTGGCACCAAACAAACCTATAGAATCTATTTGAATTATAAATTTAAAAGTCACTAGAGTAGTTAGATCTAAATTGAAGGAATATATTCTAATTTGAATGTCATAGGTTATGGCAAGAAACAAATTGTAAGGGCCAGAGAGATAGCATGGAGGTAAGGTGTTTGCCTTGCATGCAGAAGGATGATGGTTCAAATCCCGGCATCCCATATGGTCTCCAGAGCCTGCCAGGAAAGATTTCTGATTGTAGAGCCAGGAGTAACCCCTGAGCGCTGCTAGATGTGATCCAAAAAATAAAAGAAATATATTGTATAAGTGATGCTATTTCTGAAGTTTTGCCTTTAGGATAGTTAGAACATTGGAAAGAATAATAGTTAAAATATGCAGATTACAAATTTCAAGAAAGTAATGGAAAAAATTCTGCCCCCTAATTTAATGAAATAAAAACCTAAATTAATTATTTTTAAAAATGAACTGTAAATATTTGAGGGGTTCGGGGAATGGGGTCACAAACACTTTTTTTAAATATAATTTTTATTTTGATCATAGTGGCTTACATATTGTTGACAATAATATTTTAGGTATATATTTACATAAAATCAGGGGGGATTCCCATCACCAAATTGTCCTCCCTACACCTCCGTTTTTGTCCTACCTCCCATTTCCTCTTCCCTCCCCCCCAGGGCGGCTAGAATATGTGGTCCCCTCTGTATCTAACCTACTACTTAGTAGTCTTGCATCAGTTTGGTCTTGATGCCTCCCTTATTTCCCCCTCTAAGTGGAGGCAGGGCTAGCTAGTTCAAGTTGCGTGGTTTTGCCTGAAAAAGAGAAAATAAATAAACTGGGGTAAGAGTCTAATACCCCGAAAATGGGCAGAATCCTTCTAGAGGCTCTCATCATCGATTTGGGAAATGAAGGAGAAAAAGAAGGTGAAACACTCCACAAACACTTTTTTAATTATTTAAATTCATTTTAATTAAAAAATAAAGCAAAACCTACCAGAAAAGAGAAATTTAGAGAAGGATCACAGTGATAAAAGATAAAAGTGATAAAAGTGATAAAACTGTGATAAAAGAGGCACTAAAAACAATACCTAAAGAAAGCATTAAATCATATAGTGTGGAGTATTTAGATGTTTTCTGTAAGTTATTTTTGTCAATTGATTTCTAATGGTAGTGAAGTGTGTTTATTGATATTCGGTTGATTAAAAAAGTGGGCACCACTTTCTATACTGGAGATAATTTGGGTAAACTGGAAAAAAATGGCAAAGAAGCAACTAAAGGCAAAACTAAGGAAGACTATTATTTCTGTTTGTTTTATTTGGGATGAGATGCCTAGTATCTCGGATTTCTATTTTCAATGAGATGTTTCCTTATAGGTCACATCTGTAAAGCAGATATTGATGAGAGGCTGATGTTGATGAGGCAGAATTTAGAGAAGCAGAAAGACTGAACAGAAGAGCACACAAAAGAAGGGAAAATGCTCCTGTACTTTAAAAGAAGGAAAGAAGGAAGAAAGGAAGGAAAGAACGAATAAACAAATGAATGAATGAACAAACAAATGAAGAAAGGAAGGAAGGAGGAAGAGAGAAAGTCAGGAGAGAGGAGGAGGAAGGAAAGATGAAGGAGGAAGGAGGGAAGAATGAATGAAAAAGGAGGGATAGATGGAAGGAATGAGACAAGGAAAAGAGAGGAAGGCAGGAAAGATGGAGGGAAGTAGGGAAAAAAGAGAAAAGAAGGGAGGGAGAAAGGAATGAAGGAAAGTAGGACAGAAAGAAGGAAAGAAGGGAGAGAAGAGGAAGGAAAGATCAAAAAATGATTTAAGAAGAAGATAGAGGAAGGAAAGAGCAAAAGAAGACAGGCAGGAAGGGGAAGGAATGAGGGAAGGAAAGAAAGAAGGAAGAGAAGGAGGAAAGAAAGAACAGAGGAAACTAGGGAAGGAGGAAAGGAGTGAGAGGAGGGAAGGAAGAAAGAAGGAAAGAAGGAAGAAAAGAAAGGACAGAGGAGAAGGAAAGAGGGGAGTAAGGAAGGGAGGAAGAGGGAGGAAGGTATGAAGGAAGGAGGGGAGGATAGAAAGGGAAAGATAAGAAAGAAGGAAGAAAGGAAGGAGGGAAGAAAAGAAGGAAAGAGGAAAGGAGTGAATGATAAAGATAGGAATACTTGTTTGTCCAAGAAAAGGTGATGCCAGAGCCCTGGGAAGCGAACTCCAAAAAAACTACTTTCAGAAGCTAGCCAGCGAGCCAGTGAGTGAGTAAGAAATGGCTGCATGTGGGGGTTTCCAGGCAGAGTGCTGATTGCTCTACCTGCAGAGTCTCCACCCGGCTGTGCTTCTTCTGAGGAAACTGAGGAACTGAAGGGAGCCCTGTCCTACTCTTCTCTGTCTTTCCTGAACTCCGGAAGCTCTCCTCAGAGCCCTGGGAAGCGAACTCCAAAAAAACTACATTTGGAAGCTAGCCAGCGAGCCAGTGAGTGAGTAAGAAATGGCTGGGTGTGGGGGTTTCCAGGCAGAGTGCTGATTGCTCTACCTGCAGAGTCACCACCCGGCTGTGCTTCTTCTGAGGAAACTGAGGACCTGAAGGGAGCCCTGTCCTACTCTTCTCTGTCTTTCCTGAACTCTGGAAGCTCACCTCAGAGCCCTGGGAAGTGAACCCCCAAAAAACTGAAGCTACCCAGCAAGTGAGTGAGTAAGAAATGGCTGGGTGTGGGGGTTTCCAGGCAGAGTGCTGATTGCTCTACCTGCAGAGTCTCCACCCGGCTGTGTTTCTTCTGAAGAAACTGAGGACCTGAAGGGAGCCCTGTCCTGTCTTTTCTGAATTCTTGAAGCTCTCCTCAGAGTCCTGGGAAGCGAACCCCAAAAATACAGCATTCTGAAGCTGCCCAGCAAGCGAGTGAAAACTACGCCTGTCCAGTAGGGCCCAACTGTGAAAAACTGTGGTGCTGCCTGTGTGTGTCTCTCTACTATCCTGTTGCATGAACCTCTTGAGAGAGGGCTAAAAAGAGGCTCCAGAAGGCACTTAGCTCCACTTCGCTACGCAGCCGTGCGCTCTTTCTAAAAAAAGAACACCATCACAAGAAGAAAAAAAACCACACTTAGAACTGTGTTGGATCACAGAAGCAAGAATTTCTCTCCAGACTATCTTCTCTGCTGCTTGCTCAGGCCTAAGATTTGATCCTGTGTGAGGCTTCATCCACGGAGGACTCCCCTACCTTGGAGGCAAGTCGGCCCATCCAGAAAGGGCGGAGCCAGAGAAGTGTGCTGCCTGCATCATATAACCAATGAATACCATCACAACACGTAGAAAAACCCACAATACAAGTGTGACAATGGGGAAACAACACAGGCCAGCATCAGACATAGAGAATGAAGATGACAATTCTGATGAACAGTTAATGACCAACCAACTAATCAACCTCTCAGATAAGGACTTTAGACTAGCAATATGGAAGATGCTCAAAGACCTCAAAGAAACCATGGATAGAGTGGAACAGAACACTAATAAGAATCAAGAAAATATGAAGACAGAAATCACAAAACTCCAAACTGAAATAACATGTCAACTAACAGGCCTGAAAAAAATCAGTAAGCGAAGTGAATGACAAAATGGATAAGCTCTGGGACAGGGTATCAGAGGCTGAGAATAGACTTGGTGCTGTGGAAGATGAGATACATAACAATACCATACAGCAGGAGAGATTGGAAAAAAAAACTTAAAGCAAATGAACAGACAATGGAAAAATTAGTCAAAGAATGGGAACAGATGAAAATAGAAGTCTATGATAAGCTCAACAGAAACAAATTAAGAATCATTGGAGTCCCAGAGACCCAGGAAGAAAATTTCCAGGAAGAATCAATGGTCAAGAACATCATTAAAGAGAAACTTCCAGAGCTAAAGAATATATGTAAACAAATCCTGCATGCTCGAAGAGTACCAACAAAAAGAGACCCAAGAAAAACCACCCCAAGACACATCCTAGTCACAATGACAAATCCCACAGATAGAGACAGAATTATGAAAACAGCAAGATCAAAAGGGGAAATTACGTTCAAGCAAGCATCCTTGAGATTTACAGCAGACCTGTCACAAGAAACACTCAATGCCAGAAAGCAGTGGTGGGATATTGTGACAAGACTGAATGAAATGAATGCTTCACCCAGAATACTATACCCAGCAAAACTCACTTTCCAATTTGACGGAAGAATACATGGTTTCACAGACAAAAAGCAGCTCAGAAACTTTACAGACTCCAAACCAGTCTTAAGAGAAAAACTGAAAGACCTAATTTAAGACAAGATTAACCAAAAAACACACCAAATTTCGATATAAAGATGGCATTAAATCCCAGGACAATTCTTTCTCTCAACGTCAATGGACTAAATGCACCAGTCAAGAGACACAGAGTGGCTAAATGGATCAAAAAACTCAATCCAACCTTCTGCTGCCTACAAGAAACGCACCTGAATAGTCAGAACAAACATAGACTCAAAATAAAAGGCTGGAGAAAAATTATCCAAGCAAACAACACCCATAAAAAAGCTGGAGTGGCCATACTAATATCAGATAATGCAAACTTTATACTCAGGAAGGTTGTAAGGGACAAAGATGGACATTTTATATTAATCAAGGGGTATGTAGAGCAGGAAGAAATAACTCTCCTAAACATATATGCACCAAATGAGGGGCCAGCAAAATATTTAAAACAACTGTTGACAAATCTGAAAAAAAATATCAATAACAACACAATAATTGTGGGGGACCTCAACACGGCTTTGTCAACACTGGATAGGTCAACCAGACTGAAACACAACAAGAATATACTAGACCTGAGGAGAGAAATGGAAGAAAGAGGCCTAGTGGATATATATAGGACACTCCATCCCCAGAAACCTGGATACACATTCTTCTCCAATGTACATGGGACATTCTCCAGGATAGACTACATGCTGGCACATAAAACATACCTCCATAAGATCAAGAGGATAGAAATTTTGCAGACTACCTTCGCTGACCACAAGGCTCTGAAATTATTTGTGAATTCCAAAGGGACTCAGAAGAAAAACTTTAACACCTGGAAGTTAAACAACCTCATACTCAATAAACAGTGGGTCCGAGATGAAATCAAGGAGGAAATCAAAAGGTTCCTGGAAACAAATGACAATAAAGACACAAACTATCAGAACTTATGGGACACAGCAAAAGCAGTACTGAGAGGAAAATTTATAGCTTTCCAAGCACACATCAGGAAGGAAGAAGGAGCTTACCTGAGTAGCTTAAATACACAGCTAATAGAACTAGAAAGTACTCAACAAAAGGACCCAAAAATAGGAAGACAGAAGGAAATAACAAAGCTGAGAGCAGAAATCAACGAAGTGGAAACCCAAAAACTAGTCCGAAAGATCAACGAAAGCAGAAGTTGGTTCTTTGAAAAAATAAACAAGATTGATAGACCACTGGCAAACCTAACAAAGAAAGAGAGAGAGAGAAACATGATAACTCATATTACTAATGAAAAAGGAGAGATCACTACTGATATGACAGAGATTCAAAGGGTAATCAGAAACTACTTTGAAAAACTCTATGCCACTAAAAATGAGAACCTGGAAGAAATGGATAAATTCTTGGACTCTTATAATCTTCCACGGTTGAAAGAAGAGGATGTAGCATATCTAAGCACCCCCATCACCACTGATGAAATAAAAATGGGAATCAAATGTCTGCCCAAAAACAAAAGCCCAGGCCCAGATGGATTCACTAATGAATTCTTTCAAACTTTCCAAGAGGAACTACTACCAATCCTGGCAAGACTCTTTCATGACATTGAACAAATGGAAACACTCCCAAATAGCTTTTATGAAGCCAACATCACCCTGATACCTAAACCAGACAGAGATGCTACGAAAAAAGAAAATTACAGACCAATATCGCTGATGAATGCAGATACAAAGATCCTCTACAAAATCCTGGCAAATAGGATTCAATACCTCATTAAGAATATCATCCACTATGATCAAGTAGGTTTTATCCCAGGAATGCAAGGATGGTTTAACATCCGTAAGTCTATCAACATAATACACAACATCAACAAGAAGAAAAATAAAAACCACATGATCATATCAATAGATGCACAGAAAGCATTTGATAAGGTCCAACACCCATTCTTGATCAAAACTCTCAGCAAGATGGAATGGAAGGAACCTTTCTCAATATAGTTAAGGCCATCTACCACAAGCCAGTGGCAAATATTATCCTCAATGGAGAAAAACTAAAAGCCATCCAAGGCTGTCCTCTCTCACCACTCCTTTTCAACATGGCACTGGAAGTACTTGCTACAGCGATTAGGCAAGAAAAAGATATCAAGGGAATCCAGATAGGAAAGGAAGAAGTCAAGCTCTCACTGTTTGCAGATGACATGATGCTCTACTTAGTAAACCCTAAAGACTCTACCAAAAAGCTTCTAGAAACAATAGACTCATATAGCAAGGTGGCAGGCTACAAAATTAACACACAAAAATCAATGGCCTTTCTATACACCAATAGTAACAAGGAAGAAATGGACATTAAGAAAACAACCCCATTCACAATAGTGCCACACAAACTCAAATATCTTGGAATCAACTTGACTAAAAATGTGAAGGAACTATACAAAGAAAACTATAAAACTCTGCTCCAAGAAATAAGAAAGGACACGCGGAAATGGAATCACATACCCTGCTCATGGATTGGCAGGATTAACATCATCAAAATGGCAATACTCCCCAAGGCATTATACAGATTTAATGCCATCCCTCTAAAGATACCCATGACATTCTTCAAAGAAGTGGATCAGGCACTTTTGAAATTTGTTTGGAACAATAAACACCCTAGAATAGCTAAAGCAATAATTGGGAAAAGGAATATGGGAGGAATTACTATCCCCAACTTTAAACTTTACTACAAAGCAATAGTTATCAAAACAGCATGGTATTGGAATAAATACAGACCCTCAGATCAGTGGAATAGGCTTGAATACTCAGAAAATGTTCCCCAGACATACAATCACCTAATTTTTGATAAAGGAGCAGGAAATCCTAAATGGAGCAAGGAAAGCCTCTTCAACAAGTGGTGTTGGCACAACTGGCTAGCCACTTGCAAAAAATTAAACTTAGACCCCCAGCTAACATCATGTACGAAGGTAAAATCCAAATGGATTAAAGACCTCGATATCAGACCCCAAACCATAAGATATATAGAACAACACATAGGTAAAACTCTCCAGGACATTGAGACTACAGGCATCTTCAAGGAGGAAACTGCACTCTCCAAGCAAGTGAAAGCAGAGATTCAGATGGGAATATATTAAGCTGAGAAGCTTCTGCTCCTCAAAGGAAATAGTGCCCAGGATACAAGAGCCACCCACTGAGTGGGAGAAACTGCTCACCCAATACCCATCAGATAAGGGGCTAATCTCCAAAATATACAAGGCACTGACAGAAATTTACAAGAAAAAAACATCTAATCCCATCAAAAAATGGGGAGAATAAATGAACAGACACTTTGACAAAGAAGAAATACAAATGGCCAAAAGACACATGAAGAAATGCTCCACATCACTAATCATCAGGGAGATGCAAATCAAAACAACAATGAGATACCACCTCACACCACAGAGAATGGCACACATCACAAAGAATGAGAATAAACAGTGCTGGCAGGGATGTGGAGAGAAAGGAACCCTTATCCACTGCTGGTGGGAATGCCGTCTAGTTCAACCTTTATGGAAAGCAATATGGAGATTCCTCCAAAAACTGGAAATCGAGCTCCCATAAGATCCAGCTCTACCACTCCTAGGAATATACCCTAAGAACACAAAAATACAATACAAAAACCCCTTCCTTACACCTATATTCATTGCAGCACTATTTACCATAGCAAGACTCTGGAAACAACCAAGATGCCCTTCAACAGACGAATGGCTAAAGAAACTGTGGTACATATACACAATGGAATATTATGCAGCTGTGATGAAGAGAGATGAAGAGAGATGAAGCCATGAGAGCCAAGAGAGATGAAGAGAGATGAAGCCATGAAATTTTCCTATACATGGATGTACAAAGAATCTATTATGCTGAGTGAAATAAGTCAGAGAGAGAGAGAGAGAGAGAAACGCAGAATGGTCTCACTCATCTATGGGTTTTAAGAAAAATGAAAGACATTCTTGCAATAATAAATTTCAGACACAAAAGAGAAAAGAGCTGGAAGTTCCAGCTCACGTCAGGAAGCTCACCACAAAGAGTGATGAGTTTAGTTAGATAAATAACTACATTTTGAACTGTCCTAATATTGAGAATGTATGAGGAAAATGCAGAGCCTGTTTAGAGTACAGGCAGGGGTCTTGTGGGGAGGAGGGAAATTTGGGACATGGGTGATGGGAATGTTGCACTGGTGATGGGTGGTGTTCCTTTTATGACTGAAACCCAAACACAATCATGTATGTAATCAAGGTGTTTAAATAATAAAAAAAAAGGTGATGGGCAACAGAGGGATGATGGTGTTGCTGTTTGAAGACATTGTCTCTTCTTATTTATTTATTTATTTATTTATTTTCTAATAGGAGGTAGAATCATTTATATTGAATGACAAAGTCAGAGAGTCCTAGGAGATCAGTAGGTTTGTATGAAGACTAAGAACTGTAGGCAAGGGAATTAGTGAGGATTTAAAAGAAATTAAACTAAGACTGTTTAGAGTAGGAGACTTAATTTTTGTCAGCAATAATCTGCATGCTTTGTGTGTCTTTTTTCTTTCACTTAGCTAGCAGAATTTTAGATATTTATTAAATATCCTTTAATCTATTCTTGGCCTAATGCATCACAACACTGTTTTGTAATTTAATACCCATAGTTAATGTTTAAGTTCTCCAAGATTTCATAGAGGATGAAAAGGAATAACAAATGTCTGTCCAGCTCCAAGCCAAATATTAGAAACCAATAAGTTCTATTGCTCCCAAGTAATTAGACTATTAATTATTAAAATACATTTTGCTTCAGGGCATTAAGGTACTAAGGAAGATATGTCACTAAATAATCACATTAAATATGAAGTATTGATAAACTTAGAGAAGCCAAAGGAGGCCATTCTTCTGAGTTTCAAGGTCACCTTAGGAAGTTGACACCTGAATATCAAAAATATAAGTCAGTATATCCCAGGTGAGCAAAGAGCAGAGGCACTCAGACCTGGAATTAATAAGTTCAGGCCTGAAAGCATCATGTCTCAATTTACCTGGGATACAGGGTGACTATTAGGCTATAGGTAAGAGAGTTAGAGGAGATACAGAACAAGATAATATGTGTATTGTGCCTAATAATAACTTACTTTGTTTAGTGATAAACTGACTCCTTAGATTTTTAAAGGAAATAAAGTCATTACATTTGAGTTTTAGATGCATAATCTAACTGTAAAGATCAGTTACATTACAAAATTAATCATTATAAAATTTAAAATTAATAATTGCAATTATTAATTATAAAATAATTATAAACATTGCAAATTGTTAGGACTAGAGAGACAGTTCAGCAGGTAATGAACATGCTCTGCATGTGACCAACTGGGTTCTATCTCTACCTTATGGTACCTTAAGTATCTGAATACTGAATGAAGAGCCAGGAGTAACCCCTGAGTATCGCCAGGTGTGTATATAAACAAAACAAAACAAAACAAAAAGCTGAAAATTGACAATCTATTGACATATGAAAATGGATTCAGTAACTATCATTGTTACATGAAATAAGTATACTTATTACCATTTCTGAGTAAGGTATTAACAAGTCAAGTAACTTTTTCAAGAACTCAGTGCTAAAATGTGACAGACACAGGACATTGTTTGGGCGGTTATGTATTATGATGACTATGGGTAAAAAAAAATGCTGAGGAGTAGGCATTAACAATGAGGCTCCGGCAGAGACAGCACTGAGGCCATTATATTTCCCTGGTATTCTTTCTTTTCTCTTTCTCTCTTTCTCTCTCTTTCTTTCTGTTTTGTCTTTTTCTCTTTCTCTTTTCTTCTTTCTTCTTTCCTTCCTTCTTTCTTTCTTTCTTTCTTTCTTTCTTTCTTTCTTTCTTTCTTTCTTTCTTTCTTCTTTCTTTCTTTCTTTCTTTCTTCTTTCTCTTTCTTTCTTCCTTTCTTTTTTCTTTCTTTTCTTTCTCTTTTTCTTTTATTTCTCTTTTTCTTTCTTTTTTTCTTCTTTTGTTTTCTTTTTCTTTTTTCTTTTCCTCTTTCTCTATTTTTTCTTTTCTTTCTTTTTCTTCTTCTTTTTTTACTTTCTCTCTTTCTTCTTTCTTGTTTCCTTCTTTCTCTTTTTGTAGATTTGCAGCTTTTATATAAGCACAACTCTTACCACAATGGTAGTGAATGGAATAATCTTTCAAAATCTTGCCCGTGTAGTCAGTGCTTTCAATGTTCCCTTGTTTGAAAGTAGGGTCTTTACAGTTGTGCTTAATTTTTTGTTTTTGTTTTTGTTTTTTTTTGGGGGGGGCCACACCCA
Organism: Suncus etruscus; assembly: GCF_024139225.1. Classification (NCBI taxonomy): domain Eukaryota; kingdom Metazoa; phylum Chordata; class Mammalia; order Eulipotyphla; family Soricidae; genus Suncus; species Suncus etruscus. The sequence continues at coordinate 67,677,680 of NC_064854.1, read as the reverse complement.
TTTGATGCTCAGTGGTTACTCCTGGCTAAGTGCTCAGAAATCACCCCTGGCTTGGGGGACCATATGGGACGCAGGGAGATCGAACCGCGGTCCTTCCGTGGCTTGCTTACCTCTAGCACCACCTCTCAGGCCCCATAGTTGTGCTTAATTTTGAAGATGATGTTTATTTTATTAGAGTGGGTCCTATACCTAATGGAGAAGAATATGAAGTCAATCAGATTTGAGTGATGAAATCACAAGCCAGAGAAACCAATATCACAAGGAGGAAAGAGCAAAGGCAAAATCTGTCTCTCTTATATCACCTTTATGATTAATGGTGTCCCACTAACACCTTGCCCTCAGACTTCTTGCCTCCAGGTTGTCAGTGATGAAATTTCTGTAATCTTAAGTACCAAAGTATATGCCTGTGCTTTATTAAAATGTTAAAAGGAAGTAATACAACCTACTTCTTTATTAAGTTCAATTTCCATTTAGGGTTATAATTCTCAAAAAAACATAATAATTTACAAATAAGTGCATATCACTGAAAAGTTTTTTATGAGCTCATCATCTTTGTTGTATCTTACAACCTTTACAATAGATTTATTTTTTTCTTAATTCTCAAGGACACCTCTTGCTTTTACCTTCACATTATTAAAGTTTTTCTTTTTGTTACAGAAACAGAATTATTTTTGCTCTTGCCTGGCAGTAACATGCAAACCAACTTTATAATTCAAATACTGCCTTCATGCTTGAAAGAGTGCATAAATATGCTCAATTGTGCTTTAAACTTAACTTTTGTACTGATATAGGAGCTGACAGAAACTTTTGTTTAGGACTGAAAATATTGGGGATTATTTGCACAGTGCCTGTTAAGTGACTTAAGCAAACACAGAAAAGTTTTTTCATATTTTATTTGAAACTTTGAAGTTCTAAAATATAATCTGCAGAAATTTAGAGCTACTTATTGACTTAACATGTAATTCATATGCAACACAATGGAGTTAAAATCATTTTAACTTTAATTCATGTCATTTGTTTATTTTTGTCACAAAACATTTGCTTGTTGACATGTAATTTTATATTTGTTACCTATTACACAGATATTCCGGGATAGGTACTATTCTCCATCTGTTTTCCATAGAGAAAAGCTGGGCACAGATGTTTAGGTTTTCTGCAGTTGGTTATTCAGACTCATGCTCACAGCCATGTCCAGACACACACATATGTGCACATACACACACCACACTCCCACAAAAGCTTGAAGTGCAACTATATGCTACAAGGAGTAGATTTGTTAACTTGAGTGGTTCTGCTCAAGCATCTTGTTTACTTCTTGCCACCTTGACCTCAGACAGTGCAATTAATCTCATGCTTTCATATAAACAGCAGTAATATAAATTGTGGTATAGTCTGAAACTGTAGGCAGTTAAATATAAAGGTTCCCTAGTAGAATAGATGCAGGGCCTCAATTGGGAATCTGAAAATAGTGCTGGATTCGGTATCAATAGAGTCAACAGAATAGATTTCACAAAGATGTGTGCAAAGTCAATGTAGGTTAGGGAAAAATGGGTAATTCCTAAAGTTCTGTTCATTGAGAAAATGAATGATGAGATGGAAAATATGTTTAAGGTGTTCCTTAAAAAAATGTGATAAAGGGGTCGGAGAGATAGCATGGAAGTAAGATGCTTGTTCAAGTCCATCCATTCCATATGGTTCCCTGAGCCTGCAAGGAGCAAATTCTGAACTCATAGCCAGGAGTAACCCCTGAGCACTACTGGGTGTGACCCCCAAAACAAAAAAAAACAAATGTGCTAAGGAAATTATACTCAAAAAAAGGAAGGTGTTGGCCTCTCAAACACCATTTTCAGAAACTGTGCAACAAGAATATTTAGTTTGAAATCTCCTACTTATGTCTGTAGTCCATGGAAAACAGTTTATAATGTAGGCCTAATACTAAACCTACCAGAAGACTGGAAAAATGTAATTTACCTTGATATAAAATCAATTAAAAGATGCAAAGCAAATTCAAGCCAATATTTGGTTAAACTTTCCTGACCTATTGAATGTGCCTTTACCTGCTCTTTTCAAATCTGATCTCACATGGCTTTATATAGTAAAGAAGAGAGGATTATTTCACTCAAATTTCCTAGGTACTTATTGCCAGGTGAGGAAATTGTAGAAAAAAAGCAAAGATGTCACTGTGTTAAAAGAAAAGTTGAGAATTCTAGCTCCATTAACCTTAGCCAGTGTCACTTAGTTACATTAAAAAGTTCTGAATAAACAGCTTGAGGGGAAAAAGTCATTTTCCTTTTCTGAGTTAATATGTTTCAGTACTGTTGTCTGGGCATCTTTTCAATTTTCCTTTGTTGACTTGGCTGGTTTTGAATTGGAGACTTTTCCCCCTTTATCATTGAAGAGGAATGTTTTTCTATCTAGAGAGCCTGATACTTTGCTGGGAATGACAAGACTTGGATGGGTTTAATATAAAATAAAAAAGCTGGTATCATCATAAAGAACTGAAATATGTTCTATGGTGCTACATGGAAATCAATAGATGGGAAGAAAGATTAAAATGTCAACAGAGCACCTCCCCACTGCCTCTCCTCCTTCTCTAGGTCTGATATTTTCCCCCTATGTAGAGTAATAACATCAGCAAATCCCAAAAGCAATTGACAATACTTTATATTGTCAACACTTTATATTGTCACCTTCTTCCCTCAGAGACCCAAATACCCCTAAATTAACCATAACTAAGTGCTTAAGGCTTCCTTTGACTCCTTCCTCTGGTGATGTCTGCTCCAAATGGTCTAATAAAGTCTCTGTCCCTACTCTGTGTGTGCATAACAGCTGGCACTATATCAGAGTAAGTTTCCTTTACCAACAGTTACTTAAAGTCTGTCATAATGCGGGCCCGGAGAGATAGCACAGTGGCGTTTGCCTTGCAAGCAGCCGATCCAGGACCAAAGGTGGTTGATTTGAATCCCGGTGTTCCATATGGTCCCCGGTGCCTGCCAGGAGCTATTTCTGAGCAGACAGCCAGGAGTAACCCCTGAGTACCGCTGGGTGTGGCCCAAAAACCAAAAAAAAAAAAAAAGTCATAATGCAAGTTCTGAAAAAAATCTTTAACTTAGAGCAGTTTTAAACTTCTGTCTTTAAGCAATATTGTACAATAGAAGTACCATGAAAATTTGACAAGTAATATAAAAGTTAACATTAATGCATTAAAATGGATAAAAGAAGCTGGTGAGATTAATTTTAAAATGTATTATTTAATATAACATCCCAAATATTAACTTAATTAATATTAATTACATATTATAAAATTATATCAAAATACCCAAATAATATGTCATGATAATCACAGTTAATAAGTTTACTTGTAAGATGTTTTGCATTTGATATTAAATATCACAACTCTATTTTTTTTTTTGTTTTTGGTTTTAGGGTCACACCCAGCAGTGCTCAGGGGCTACCCTGGCTCTACACTCAGAAATCAACCCGGCAGGCTTGGGGTACCATATGGGATGCCAGGATTTGAACCATTGCCCTTCTGCATGCAAGGCAAATGCCTTACCCCTGTGCTATCTCTCTGGCCCCAAATATTAAAACTCTTATTTATTTTTATTTACAGTACATTTCCCTTTGAACTAGCCATACTTATTTCTTGACCAAGCTTTTTTTTTATCGACCAAGGTTCTGTGATTTGTAATACTGTTAGTGATAGTTTACCATGCACATAATTTCAACACCACATGCATCACCAATGTACCACCGTTTTTCCTCAGAGACCCAAGTACAAATGGACTAAACCATATTTTAAGTGGCCTATGGCCACAGTCTATTTAAGTGGCTACATTCTAATGATACTCTAGAACTTATGGTTTGTGGTTGTTTTTTATTCATTAAATATTTCTAAAACGAGCTGATGGGGCACCCTGGGTTTTCCCCACTCCCAGGCCGGGCCCGGACACTGGCCTAGGGTGGGGCTTAAATCCCTGTCCTTCGGGCTTGGGAGGGTCTCTCTCCCTTCCTGGAGCAGGATTTTTAGCCAGCATGGGCGGGCAGCTAGCAGGCCTCCGCATGTGCCACCGGCCTCTTGGCCCGGCCTAGGGTAGGGGGGCCCGGACCTGGGTCACCCGACCCCCCTCTCCCTCTTTCCTCCGGATCTCCAGGTGGGTTCCTGGAAGGAGCTGATGGGGCACCCTGGGTTTTTCCCCACACCCAGGCCGGCTCCAGAGGTTGGCTTAGGGGGTGGAGTTTGATCTGGGGGGCAGATAGCTGCTCAGCTATACTCAGGCTGTCACTGGCAATTTCATACCAGTCTACATGTTGCAAACCACTCAGGTGCGCTAGCCCCCGCGCGAACATATGCTCCTCCCAACCATTAGTACCCCAGATTTACCCTTCTTAACTTCAGTAACACACAGTTCTATTCTCTGACCAAAGACATACAGTAGATCTAACAAATCCCAGAACTATTTAGAAGGACACAAATTGAACACATATTGAACACATATATCTTTTGAATATTTTATGGGTATTTTCTTTAACTGATGTAACTCTCTATATATTCTTCTACCATGATGTTTCTATCCACTTTTCATCTTGTCTTTTCTTTGTAAGCTGCTCAGTAAGGATTGTTGGTGGAATTGTCCCTCAGTTTGATGCCTATGATTGAACTATATCATGGAAATTGCTGGTCTTGTTCCTATTGCCTCCAGATGCACCAATAACGCTTCATGGCATTGATCCTTGTTTGCATAGACACATTAAAATGGGAAAACACCATACATACAGATAAGTTCTTATCTAATAAATTTCAGTACAATGTACCTTACACCCTGAACATTGATATAATGACCTGGCACAGGCCTCAGAAGAATGGGCATCCTCCATTCATGCCGGAACCAGGCAAGCTATCTACTAAACATCCAAGGTCTTTTATAGCAACAGCTGGAAGCAATCCTCTACCAGGAAAGACTCTACCAAGGGTCTGACATCGACCCCCTAAAAAGAGACTTCCGTTTACACTGAGAAGACTTGACAACAACAATGACCTGCTCTACAGGATGTGGTTCTCTCTATTGCCCCTTAAGTGTGAGGTGAAACGAGAGGATGCTCTGCACCATCCTGACTGCAATATAGGATATGCAGACTCCAGGATCTTTAATACAGAAGCATGATACCAACAACAGAGACTACATGAGGAATGGAGGTGTATTGCCACTACAGAGGATGACTTGAATTGGACAAACTAGTTTGCCTGGAGCCTAGAGTCAGTCCTGTGCCAGGAAACTTCAGGGGTAGGGTCTCCTTGTATTTAGACCATAATTTGCCTTTCCATGTCCCTTATGTTTTGGTGGGCCTATGCAAACAAATGCCACTTTAATACCGTTTTTTACTATGTTCCCTTGACTCCAATCCTTAAGAAAAACAACCCACTAAAACTTTTGAGGTTAACTTAAACTAGTAAGCATGTGCATGGAACTAGAGAAATGTACTTTGCCCTCAATGTTTAAGGAGTTACATAAGTCTAATGTCTTTAGATTTTATTGTGTGCTGCTAAGAAATCGTATGTACTACAACTGGGGATTTGAGGGACAAAGTAATTGTATTGTACATGGGTTCAGTTTTGTTTTTCTTAATGTTCTTTGGCTGAAAGTTCAAGGCTGGGATATCATCGATGGGACTACCAAGAATTCTGTTTATGGGTGATTGGGCTTCCACTGTAACTTTACCCTGTCCTCTTTCTTTGCATCTTTGTTGTCATAATTAAAATAATAATAAAAATATTTCTAAAATATATCTAATATGTTGAGCTCATGGCATGTGGTATCTAATATGTAGAGCTCATGGCATGTGGTAATGAAGAAAGCAGTCTTATATGAGAAAGTCCAGCTCTCCTAGTCACTTGCCCAAAGCAGATATTTATCTCAGCAGTTTTATCATTGCCCAGAGCCTAGATCTCAGCCTTACTTAAGTAGAAAAATTTTAACTTGATTTATTTGAAGTAATAAAATTGATTTACTGCAGAATCCTAAACTAGTTGAGCCATAAATAAACGCATAAAATATCCAGTGCCCAGACTCAGATAATATGGCTAATCTATGGTGTAGAGATCTAACCACTAATATTAGTTGACAGAATTCTGAGAGTGATGACATAAAAATGAGAATTCCAGTTCATTTGAAATGAGACATGTTAAGAGGTCTGTGTAGTTGGGTCATTTTAATAGAGCAATGGCAATCATCCTTCCTTTACAAGATAAATCCAGTGTATACCTCCTTGTTCTTTATTAAATTTTTTATTTAAATCATCATGATTTACAAAGTCATTCACAGTTAAATTTCAGATGTATGTTTTTAGAACCAATACCATCATCAGTATCAATATCTCTCCATCAATGTTTCTAGAGTCTATCCAGGGATCTCAAACTTGCAGCCCATGGGCCTTAAACGGCCCTCCGGTAGAACATTATGTGGCCCTGCCCTAGAGGAATCTTTTTTGTTTCGTTTTGTTTTAGTTGTTTGGGTCATACCCCCCAATGTTCAAGGCTTACTACTGACTTTGCACTCAAGGATCACCCCGACTTTGCCTCCTGTGGCCTGCAGGTAAATTGAGTTTGAGACCCCTGGATCCCATGCTACCACCACCACCACCACTCCTACCACCCCTACTCCAGCCTGCCATCATAACAGGCCAGTTTTTAAATGATCTAGAAATCATTTATATGCCTTGATATTATGGAAAATAGATCAAAATATAAATTTTAATACATATAATGTATGGAATTCAAATAAAGTGCTACTCTCATTCATTTAAGTATTACAACTGCCTTCATATAATAATGGCAGAATTGAGTAGTTGCAACAGAAGCAACATAGCCTACAAAGTTAAATGTATTAACAATTAACTTATTACAGAAAATGTTTGCCAACCTCTAGCCATAGACTCAGTAGTGTGCCACTTGAAGAGCTCATATAAGTACAATAACTAGTACCCTATTCCAGATTGTTTCAATGAGTCACTGGTGAAGCCCAAGCTTAGTATTGAAAAAGAAAAATTTTATTCTATTTAGTAATTTTTGGTTGTATTCTTCTATTTATTAATTTTTGGACTCAAATGCTCAAATGTTACTCCCAGATCTGCACTCAGAAATTATTCCATATTAATCATATGGGATTTTAGGGATCGAACCTGGTTGGCTGCCTGCAAAGCTAGTACTTTACCTGTTGGACTGTCTTAGCTCTCTGATCCACAGTTTTTATTCTAATATTACATCCAATTCATTAAGAAAGTCAAAATGATGAGAGTGTTGTTTGGAAAATGAAGATTTAAGCCAGAAAAGCAACTTGAATGCACATCCTCAGACAGACCAGCTTCATTAGCATGCCCAGGCACATTCTTTCTACAGGGAGCTCTAACAAACCTTTCATTATTCACCTCTGTGACCATGACATTCCTCCACTTTCAGACTTCACCAGCTCCTGCTGATTGACATGTTCTTCCTGTTCATTCTTTAGTTAATCTCTCATGATCAGCCTGGGGCTATCTATCTCTAAAGTAATTTTGTTTGTCTATTCTGATTCATCATGTGCTGCTTTTATAACTTCTCAAGACCAATTTGACCTTGTTTTTAGTTTTTATTTGTTTGTGTCTAAATATTTTTAGTTGCCTCAAATTCTGTAGCCTAGACAACTTACATTCCAATTGTTGCTTTTCTTGGTGGTGGTGGTGGTGGTGGTGGTGGTGGTGGTGGTGGTGGTGGTGGTATGTGTGTGTGTGTGTGTGTGTGTGTGTGTGTGTGTGTGTGTGTGTGTGTGTTGGTATTCCAGGTTGTACTTAGGATTTATTCCTGGCTCTCTTCACAGTTATTACTTCTGGTGGGTCTTGAAGGACTTTAGTTGTGTTGGGTATCAAACCTGGGTTCACTACATACAATGCAAGCCACTTTCCTTGGTATTTTCATGCTTGTTATAATTTTATCAGTAGTTAAGGAAGTGAATACAAAGTTAGAATAAGATGTGTATGAATAAGAGAGTGAGAGAGTGAGTGAATGAGAGAGAGAGAGAGAGAGAGAGAGAGAGAGAGAGAGAATGTGTGTGTGTGTTTGTGTGTGTGTAGGGACTCAGCCTGATGTTCTCGGCAACTTCCCCCACCCCTTTCTCTTCCCCAAGGCTGCTGCAGTGGCCTAGGCCATAGAAAATGAGCATTAAATGATGACATCGAGGTCTAGCCACATTGACAAATGAACTCATCAGAATGCACTGGAGCAAAAATGTAGGGGCCACATCAAAGACAGCTTTCAGAGTTTGTAAGATTCTGACCAAGGAGAGGAGGCATCCTGGGCCCAAATCCTAGACAAAGTCAAAATATATCCAATATATGCAAAGGAAAAACTATATTCATCAGCAAAACTGATTACGTCAAGTGGAAGAATGCTCTCCTTGGAGCAGCAAGTCCGTGCACTGGAAAAGGCGAGGTCGATTGTCCAACTACGGACCAACTACTCTTCCTGAGACAACAGCCTCTACTCTAGCTCCAAGGGAAGCACCTTCTCTGTCTTCGATTGGGGCTCGAACTGCAGCAGCTCCGAGTCAGAGCCTGAAAAGCCCCAACGCAAGAATAAGCTTTGGATGGAGGCCAGCTAAGTGCTGTGGGGCAGGCCAACAACAACAACAAAAAATCTGTCTTCTCCATATTCTGATCTTCCTATCAGTTCATTGTTAGAACCCTCAGAATAATTTAACATACTTAATTTTTTCTCTCTTTTTTGTTTTTAAATTTTATTTTTACATAGAAGCTCTTGGACAGCAGCTCCTGTTTTCACAATTTCCACTATTGTTTTTTAAAACATTTTCCTTCAGGGATTTCCTATTCCCACCAGGATTTTTTTTAAGACCAAAACACCCCAACTTGGCAGCTTTTTCTGTGGAGGACAGATTGACAGCCGGACTCTGAGCACATGGTGTCCTAATCACCCACCTACTCTGCCTGGCATGGACCCCAGGACTCCTGCTTCCCTACTGCCCAACCTCCTTCCGGGCCTGCCTCACCTCTGATAGACTTTGTGAAACTATGGACTCCTCTACTTTCAGGTGACAACCTGTTTGGAGGAATAAGAATTATGCCCCCTTTTTTAAAGGATATTTTCTTTTCCTAAAATGCTGTTTATTGCACCTGTTGAAAGACCAGATCTTCGAAGAAGCTTGTGATTTAGGAACGTGTTTGGCCTGTTCCACTCCTGCTACTCTCAGCCAGCCTTAGGGAGGGCTGCATGCCCCTTGTGTGGTATGTGCATGGGACAGGTGGCAATAGTGAGATGGGGGCCACCAGAGGGTGGCGGTAGGTGGATGGAACAGGGAGGAAGAATTGGGTGTGAGTTGAGGCTTTGTATTGAACGCCAGTGATAATGTTTTAATATTTATTTCCTGATACTGAAATTTGAATCTAAATGAATCTTCCCTATTTCTGATGATGACGGTATTCCTAAGGGACAGATCCATAAAGTAATGATCAAATCTTTCTTTCTTTTTATGTGTATTTTTAAGAAATAGAGCCAACAGATTTTGCATATAAATACCAAGAGCAATTTGCTGGTACTCAACTGGCATAGCAGTACAGACTTGACCCAACCTTCTCCCAACTCTTTCACTGTCTTCGATCCTGTCCCGGAGTGTGATCCAGCCTTAGTTTTGGCTGGAGTTAACATATCCCAGAAAAGAACTGGTTTTTGTGTATTTAGGCTTCATTTCTTCATCTCTTTCCTATTTTGTTTCAAACAATTGCTGAACTCTAGTGCATACTCTGTAGTCTCAGTTCATGTTTCATTTCATTCCAGAGAAATATAAAATGTATGTTGTATATACTGCCAAGGAATTGTCTTGCCAGTTAGGACTCCCCCTTTACTATAAGATTATAAATAAAAACTTATTTTATCCTTGAAAAAATTTAGAATCGAAGAAAGGCTAAATGAATAGAGAGGAGATTTGCAGATATATGATGTGGAGATGTTAAATTTGAGTCAAAGTGTCTAGTTTCAAGTCCCAACTGCTATTTTCCTTGGAGAACATTTTTGGAAAGATCTCTCCTCCTTTACCCCGACACTCTGACTTTTAGAATGCATGTAACACGGAAAAGTAACCTACATCATAGAACTACATTAGTATGATTTCTCAAGTATGTTCTTCCATATATAATGTCTAACTCATTATAACTGCTTACAAGAAATTATCTCTTCTTTCTCTATGACTATGGTAAAAATTTTTTGGTATTTAGGTATTTAAATGTCCTGACTTGGGGCTGTAGTGGTAGCACAGTGATAGGGCAGTTGCCTTGCATGCGGCGACCCAGGACAGATGCAAGTTCGATCCATGGCATCCCAAATCTTCCCCCAAACCAGGAGAGATTTCTGAGTGCAGAGCCAGAAGTAACATCTGAGCACCATCAGGTGTGGCCCAAAACAAACAAACAAGTCCTGATTTTGTTTATAGATGTAGTTTATAGAATTACATTAAATTATGTAATTGAAAGCAATATTACTTTTCCTTTTCTTCCTTTTGATTTTTCAGGTAACACCCTGCAATGTTTAGGTATTATTCCGACTCTACCCAGATATACTACTTCTGGCAGCCTCAGGGGACCATGGTATGTGGATCATTAACTCCCAGTTAGATATGCACAAGATATCCAAGTGCACCACCCACTGTACTATCTCTCCAACCCCAATAGACAGAAAGAAATATTACTGAAGGTGATTTAATCTTAAAACTTTTTACTTCTTGTGCTCGAGAGATAACATAGTGGGTAGGGCATTCACCTTGCACACAGCTGATCTGGATTTGAGCTCCAGCATCCCATATGGTTTTGCATGTCTGCCAGGAGTAAATTGTGAGCTCAAAACCAGGAGAAATCACAGAGCATCACCAACTTGCCGTCCCCAAATCTACTTCTTGATCATATGTTTTATGATACAAATTTTTAAAATAATTTTAAATAATAAAATTCCATAATTGATAACTACAGTTTGGTATAGCAGCTCTAACTAGAGTAGTTACAAATAGTGAAGAATCAAATGTGTCAGACTTGGTCTTTATGCAATAGTCACCTACAGAGACATTTTTTAAAATTCCAATACCTAGACCTACCTTATATAAGAATTTCTGTGGGGCCCGGAGAGATAGCACAGCAGCATTTGCCTTGCAAGCAGCCGATCCAGGACCTAAGGTGGTTGGTTCAAATCCCGGTGTCCCATATGGTCCCCCGTGCCTGCCAGGAGCTATTTCTGAGCAGACAGCCAGGAGTAACCCCTGAGCACAGCCGGGTGTGGTCCAAAAACAAAAACAAAAACAAAACAAAAAAAAGAATTTCTGTGGATGGTGCTAAACCTTCCTCTTTCAGTCTTTCAGATGAGACCTGTGGGCTTTCAGCATTGGAAGCCACAAATCTTTTGCATTCTATATCATCATATGAGGAAAAATAAAATCCAGAAGTTCAGTTTTCCTCCACCCACTGGAACCTAGACTCAGTTTTTCCAATTACATGCAAATATTCAAGCAACAAAATTGTACTTCTATGAAATATTGTTTAGAGTAATTTTAATGTGTAGATATAAATAATATCAGTGATAGAAAAATTACACGTAAGGGTGAGCAATTCCACAGCAGGGAGGTTGCTTGCTTTGCTGTGTTTGATGCTTAGCACCACCATATAATCCTCAAGCTCCTCCAGAGGAGATCTCTGAGCACAGAGTCAGAAAGAAACCCTGAATAGGTCCATGTTTGCCCTTCCTCAAAATAAATAAATATATAAATAAACAAACAAATAAATAAATAAATAGAGAAAAGGAAAAAATAAAGTAAAATATGAAACCGTAAAAGTAAAAAGAAAGACAAGAAAAATTAACATGTTTATATTTAATTTCTTTTAAAAATTAACAAAATACATATTATGTTTAATGATTCTTTAATTATTTGGTTTAATTTGTGAAATCAATTTCCTATTCTCTTTCTTAAAATGAAGAAATTGATACACAACCAGCAGTAGACTTGCATTTGTTTCCATAGCTAGTTCTCACACAACTAATGTGTGAAATAGCAGGAAATGAACCCCAAAGATAGAACATAATTGAGTATTTCTCCTCCCTAAAAATAAAATCTTGTATTTTGCTATATAGATATGTATATGTGTAGTTCATACATATATATAGACACTGTCTCAGTTGATTTGATCATTTTTTTAATTCTATGGAAATTTTTGTTTAGAAACTAGATAAATACACAAGATAAAGGTGGACTTATAAATTTTATAGGCAATATTCAATAGTTAAAAATGATCAATGAAGTTGGCTTTGAACATAGGGCAAATGTGAGACTGTGAGCTTAATGCCAGATGTTGCTGCATCCACTGAAACAATCTTGATACTACACCTGCCTGAGATAATTGACAAGAAAAAAATCACCTAAGGAAAGATGTAAGATTATATTGGCAGTTTTTTTTTTTATAAATTTAGTGTGTTGCATTATTTTGTTCTTTTGCTTTGTTCTTGGATGCTAAACTTCTTGGATAGAAATGATGAGCAAAAGGCCATTTGGTAATGAGCATGAATTGGTCTCAAGCCAAGAGAACAGAATGGTATTCAGAGGAGGGGATTCTTAAGTGTCCAAATAGAATCAGAACTAGACTCAGCCTGTTAGGTGTTTGACATAATTTGTATCTTCAGAATTTTTAAAATCTCGATTCAAATATTTTCTTAAACACATAACTTTAGTGTTTAAAATCATATGCTAACATTTATTTCCTTTCTTCTTCCTTGAAGACAGTATCTCTGGGTGTCTGTGGAATAGGAGCAGTCATAAGAAACAATTTAGTAGTAAAAATTCCTTTGTGTAAGTGAAAAGGACAGTAAAACTAGGGAAATCATATTGGCATCACAGGAATTTGAAGGCACTGAAGGTGAATGGGGCGGCTAATGCAATCTGGCATCAACTTAAATTACAGATTAAAAGTTTAAAAATAACTTGTAAAGCCTTTTTGTTTAGAAGACTACCTGGGAAAACTTAAATGATTTGAAAGCAAAAGAATGAAAGTATAGATCACAAATTATCAAACATGCGATTATGGAATGAAAGTTTTATGTCCAGAGAATCATATGCAATATTATCTTACTCAAAAAAGATTTGGGGGATATTACATTCTTCCATGTGCCAGAAATTGTCCTGTGTATGCAGGCTAGAATAATAAAGCAAAACAGATAAATGATCTTACATTCCAGTGACTTGTTCTAGTGGAGAACAATTCTCTAAACTATCAATAAGTCAACATATAAGATCACTGAAGCTTTGTGTTTTGATGAAAATGAATGGGGGATTGTCTTGGGGAAAAAACTGTTGATGGATAAGAACCTTCCCTTCTATAGAGAACTTTAGAGGCCTCTAGGAAGAGGTGGTATTTAAATTGAATTATGAGGCTAACAATTATCCACAGAATGAGTTAGGGAAGTAACCTGTTAGGCCAGGGAGCAAGTTATGTGATTCATTCAATAGATGCTCTGCATATGAGATAAGTGAAAAGGTGGCAAGATTACATATATGTTAGTATGTGTTAGTATGAACACCAAATGATGATCAATTGTGGCATTAGCTAAAATAGTATCCAAAAATTGGAATGGGAACTTGAGATGGAAAAAAATCCCCTTGTTTGTTTTATATATATATACACCTTCTTTTCTACTATTCCCAGGTTTTCTCTCTTCTTAAACACACATAGGTAACTGGGTAAAAATTTTAAAATATTGACTTCCAAAACCATCTCTAGCTCATATTTTCATAGCACATATTGCCTTGCCTAAGACTGGTTAATGGATAATTTCTGTTAATTCAATAATTTGGAAACTATTACTTCCAAAGCTGATTTGAAGCAAAAATATTTTTTTTTTTGGGCCACACCCGGTAACGCTCAGGGGTTACTCCTGGCTATGAAGCAAAAATATTTTTACGTCTGTATTTTCATGGAAGAAAGATCAATATCCTACATTCTCTAAATGGAAATCCCAGAAAATAAGCTGTTTTGATACCTTAGTATAAAATGTGTTTGGAATATGGTTTTTTAGACATGGTGGCAAGTCAACTATGGAATACAGCTGTGACTCAGTAGGAACTCGTGTTTGATGTTACAAAAATCTTAAAATATTTGTTTATTTTGTTCTTTTTCATATCTTATAGTTTTTTACCATGATTATTTGTTTCTCAAAGTCAACAATTATGAAATTTTGCAGAATTTATTTTTTTTAATTCAAACTTCTTGTTGCTATTGTTTCTTCTTTGGTAAGATAATATTTTGCTATGTCATTCTTCTAACTTTTGAAGCATACTAACACAAAAATTATAAATACATCTTGTAATATTGTGTATTTTTGAAATCAATGTTTTTCTGGATATCTTACAAGCAAATCAGCTTTTGAATGAAATATATTTTAAACTAAACATAGATCTTAAATTGACAATTATATTCTAGTAATTAAAAAGCCATTGAAAAAAGTATTTCAGTGATGGGTCATATATTTTCATGTTAAGTTAGAATTGTTTTAAGTTAGAATTTTTCTTTCAATTGACTTTGAAATGCTATGACAAATCAACATGCCTCTTGTGTTCTTTGTGTCCTGAAACTTATTGCTACTGTTAGTAACTGGGAGAACATATCTTTCCAATTAATGTGACAAATGAATCTTATTAAATTGTCTTCAACTAAGCATGTAATTAACATCTCTCTTTCAAGGCCATTTTTTGAAAATCAAAATCCAGAGCTGATTTATACAAATTTAGGAATGCACAATATTTCACTGCAGTGGAATTTTAACTATAACGATCTTTTCTTTATGTAGAATGTAAAAATCTATAGTAAGGTATCAACAAGTAGCTCAAAGGAACAGAATCTTAGAATTGGTCTATCTAACTAAGGTTACCAGGGCAATGAGACACGTAGAATTGGGTGGGAATGATGAGGTCGAAAGCATGGCAGACTCTGAGAGAACAGAGTAAAATGTAGGCTATGTTAGTGGTTCTGAAATACTACCACTGATAATATAATTATAAGTAACAATGAATAAAAAAATTTTATAAAACCATGTAATGCCTTATCATGTGTACTCAGTATTTTTATTATAAATCTTTCATAGTAATATTTTAAGTACATAGTGAAATTGTGTCAGGAGCATTCCCACACCAGTGTTGCTCTCTCTCCACCCCTGTTCCCAGCATGCATCCCATATCCCCTTCCTTTGACCCCAGGCTGCTAGTATAAGTGGTCCCCTTTGTGTCTAGCTTGTTGTAGATTAGATTTTGATTCTGTTTTCATTAACTATGGATTTGGTGTTTAAGTCTGATCATTTTTTTATTTCTACTCAATGTTTATACAACTGTTTGGTCTTGGTACCCTCCATTCTTTCCCTCTCAATTTGTGAGGCAGAACAAGTTGGTTCAAGTTATGTGGTTCTGCTTAGAGGAAAGAAAAAATAAAGGGAAAAAAGGGGGCAAAAATCAAACAAGCAAAAAAAAAAACACAACAGGAGGAGTCTTTCTAGAGGTTATAAATATCAATTTAAGAGAAGAAAGAGAAAAAGAAAGAAAAACATAAAAACAATACAAAAAAAATCAAACAAAAGAATTTGAAAAACACCACTGCAGTAAAGACAACAACCAAACAATAACCATGGTCCCGAAATAAAAACAAAACAAGCACAAAAAAGAAGGAAAAAAAAACAAGCAACAACAACAATAACAAAAAATTAATTTGTGCTTTTTTTTTTTTTGCATAGGCACAGTAAATATTGGGGAGATTAGAAAGGGAATTCCCTTGGTCTAAGAGATACAGGGTTTCTCCACTCTTGAAGCATACTGTCCTGGGAATAACTATAGACTCTGTACGTCCTTTTTTACTCTCCTCTAGGTCCTTTTGTTATGTCTGGAAACTTTCCATTCAGTTGTGCATGATAAAATCAGGCCTCTGTAACTAGAGATTTTAGTATTCCCACAGGTCATAGGATCAAGACTAGAATGAAGTCTTTCTTTACGTTTCTAGAATTTCTGTTCCATCTCTGTAGTTTTAATCAGTTTTCTGTAGTTGGTGGTCTTGGTTTTTACATTGATACTAGTATGAAGCCTAGGATAAAGTCTTCCATTATGTTTCCAGAAGTTCTGCTCAGTTGCAGTTGTCTCAGCTAGACCTCTGGAATTAGAGATCTTGGTTGTTGTACAGTTTTTCATCATGAATGGGTGTTGGATTTTGTCAAATGCCTTCTCTTCATTGATTGATATAATTATGTGATTTTTATCTTTCTTGTTGATGTGATGTATGACGTTGATTGATTTGTGTATGTTGAACCATCCCTGCATCCCTGGGATGAATCCCACTTGGTCATTGTGTATAATCTTTTTTATGTAGTGCTGGATTCGGTTTGCTAAGATTTTGTTGAGGATTTTTGGATCTATGTTCATTAGTGAGATTGGCGTGTAGTATTCTTTCTTGGCTGTGTCTTTACCATCTTTGGGAATGAGTTTGATGTTAGCCTCATAAAAGGAATTAGGAAGATTCTTTTTTTGTCTGAGAATGTTTTTAGTCCTTCCTCTCATATAAATGAGAGTTTTGCTAAGTAGTGGACTCTAGGTTGGAAGTTTATTTCATTCAGTAGTTTAAATATGTTGTTCCATTGTCTTCTTGCTTGGATTGTTTCAAATGGGAGATCTGGTTTGATTCTTATGTTCCTTCCTTTGTAATTGAGGTTTTTTTCTCCCTTATTGCATTAAGGAATTCATCTTTCTTTCTTTCTTTCTTTCTTTCTTTCTTTCTTTCTTTCTTTCTTTCTTTCTTTCTTTCTTTCTTTCTTTCTTTCTTTCTTTCTTTCTTTCTTTCTTTCTTTCTTTCTGTCATTTAGATTATTATGTCTTGGTGTTGGTTTATTAAGTTTTATTTTATTAGGGACTCTTTTCACCTCTTGGATTTGCTCTGGAGCCTCTTTCCAAAGGAAATTTTTCTGTTACTATTTCCCTGACCACTTGTTCTTCCCTTTTCCCTTTTTCCTCCCCCTCTGGTATTCCTACAATCCATAGATTATTTCTTTTGTCTTTGTTCATTAAATACCTAGCATTTTCTTCCAACATTTTACCTCTTATTTCCTATGACATTCCTTTGACATTTTTGGCTTGTAGTTTTTCTTCAAGTTCCTCTATGCAGTTCTCCAACTGTGTAATTTTGCTATTATGGCTTGCTAAGACTTTTTTTATTTCTTTAGTTCTGTTTGTATGGACTCTCTCATCTTTTGTAAAACTTCTTTGAGTTGGTTCATTTGTTCATCTATGGATTTCTTAAACATGTTGGGTAGTGATTCCTTTATTTCTCTTGCTATGGCTTTCATTGCCACTTTTATGTCCTCATCTATTGGTTTTGTGCATTTTGGTGGTCTTGGAAACTTGCTAGGATTTCTCTTTATATCCCCTGATGCTGTTGTCTTCCTTTGTTTACCCATATTTCTTTGCATTTGTTGGCTCAGAGCATTCTGCCTTTGGGTTTCAGCCCTACTTTGTCTCCTGTGGTGTGGAACTTGGTCCCTTCTTTGGAGTGCAGCCCTAAGTAGGGATAATGATGGTGGTCGCTGAGGTTTAGCCCTCCCAATACCTCTTAGAAGGAGCAGGGTTGCCTTCTGCCAGCAATCTCCAAGTGCCCACAAGGTGCAGATGTGCCCTCCAAGCCACAACCCACAAGTGCCCACAATGGTGACCTTCTCACTGGGGTAGTCATCCCTCACTTCTTCTTCCTGTACCTGGGAGAAGGTGCAGAATTGCCTCTAAGCCACAGCCCACAAGAGCCCACAATAGAGGCCTCCGTGCTGGTAGTCGACCCTCACTTCTCCTTCCTATACCTGTGAGGAGGTGCAGAAGTGCCCTCCAAGTTGCAGCCCACAAGCTCCCACAATGGTGGCCTCAGCGCTGGTCTGTTGTCAGTATTTTATCATTACTAAGGATGTGGTTCAAAACAAACTTTCACTATAAAGTCTCAGTAATAAAAAGAAAATTTTATTTTTTTAATATTTTTATTTCTTTAAACATCTTGATTACAAATATGATTGTGATTAGGTTTCAGTCATGTAGAGAACACCCCCCATCTCCAGTGCAACAATTCCCACCACCAATGTCCTAAATCTCCCTTCATCCCACCCACCCCCCACAGGTTTTCCAGTTCCTTCATTCATTCTTTTTTTTAAATATATTTTTTAAGTAACATGATCATATTTGGGTTACAGTCATAACCAGAACACCGCCCTTCACCAGTGTAACATTACCCCCTTCCCTCTTCCCATCCCCTGCCTGTATTCGAGACAGGCATTCTACTACAATTGTTTTTAAGTTTAGTAAGTTGTATTTTATTTTCCTTAAAGGATAAAAGTAAAAAAAAAAAGTAAAGATGTGATAGTAGCAATCGCCGTTGTTTGCATAGGTCCAGAAAAATGGGGAAAATGGAAAAAAATCCTTGACCTGATTACTAAAAAGGCCTCACCTCAGTTTATTGGCATAAGACAGACTCTGTGTTCCAGGCAAACCAGTCTGTCCAACTCCAGTCATTCTCAAGGTCCCGGTGAAACTTTTTCACACTTTAGCTGTTGTTGGTATCAGATTCTTATATTTAAAGACTCTGGATTCTGTACATTTCTTTCATCGATGTCAGGCTGATGTGGAGCATCCTCTAGTTTCAGCATACCATTAAATGTGGAGTGATCTGCCCTGCATGCAGACTGTTGCTGAGTCATCTGGGTGTTGGGAGCACTCTTTGGAGTAAGTCACTGCCAAAGCAGTGGTAGGTCTTCCCTGGTAGAGGCTTGGATCCTGGTAATGTTAAAGATAATTGTGGTTGTTTCCATAGATGGTATCCATTGTTCAGGTGTGTATGGGCGATGCCCATTCTTCTGAGGCCTGAGCCAAATCATTATGCCAATGTTCAGGGTAAAAGGCCTAATTATATTACCAAATTTGTGTCCCCATCTCTATTAGATAAGAACTTGTTTGCATATGTATTATTTTCCCATTTTAATGTGCCTATGCAAAAAAGAAGCAATGCCACAAGATATTGTTGATGCATCTGGGGACTGACGAATAAAGTCCAACATTTTTCGTAACTTGGTACAAACATGAAATTTATACAGAGATATTCTTCTACCAGTATTGCTTATAAAACAGATCTCAAAGGGAGAAAATCAAACAATCAAATAACAAATCCAGTGGGCAAAATTGTCACTATATGAGGATATTCGAAAAGAATTATAGATATTAAGGGAATACATCTGAGATATACAAAGGAGATACACGTGACCCTTTTATGTTTTGGAAATAGTCAAGAGGGAGGGGGGTATTTCCGAGACACTACTTTGGTCTGTGATTGGACAAACAAAGAGAGCATGGAGCCATGTCCTCCACTTGTTGCCTGCTGAAGCTTCCGACTCCCCGAGAGGCTTTTGCTTCCTAATTGCTGGAAGTTGAGAGTTCAGCAGTCCCCTAGCCCCTTGCATGAACAAGGAAACCTGGGGTCTCTTTTAAATTGCACTTCACTGGAACCCACTTGCTGGTACCCTGAGCAGGTGTCCAGGAATAACCCTGGGACAGGGAGGAAGGAGAGAGAAGGCTGTGGCGGGGCAACCGAGGCTACATCTTCACCTTATCTTGGCCAAAAAGCCTACAGCATGAAAACTTGCCATGATGCATTGCCTGCTGAAGCTTCAGACTCCACCCAAAAATTACTGTGAAAGATATGTAATCCACCTTGGCCAAAACAAAAATCATTAGTACAGAAAATGGTTAAATGTGTGGTAACAAGAGATGGGAGTGAGAGAGTAAAGGAATAAAAGGAGCACATGAACAATGTTCAGATAATGACTAGCAGATGAAACACAATGATATCCATATATTTCTTATAATATTCCGCCCGTGGGCCCACGCGGTTTCGCACTGGACAGGTTTAATAAGGAAACTTCCCTGATAAGTACTAATGCCAGAACCTATTGTGACCCTTGTCCCGCACCCCCTTCCTAGGCCTGGTTAAGGCAGCCTTTGGTTTGGCGGAGGGCTGCCAAATGCCATGCTTGCAGGACCTCCCAGCTCAGCTCCTAGGAATCAAAGAGGTCCTTCCCGAGCCTGAAGGCTGGGAGGTCGGAGCCCCCTCCCCCAGACCCTCCCTTTGGAGGTGGGAGGTAAATGGGGCAAGCCTAGGAATACCAATAAACTCCTCCAAGGGAACCACCTCGCTGGTTTGCCCCGCCATGTGGCAGGCAAAGCCCTGGAGTACCGGAGGAAGGAGGTAGGGGGGTGCTGGGGAAAAGAAAATTTTAATGGGAATATGGCTCTTTCCAGAATTTTTTGTTTACTTTTGCAACGGAGTTAGAAAAGGGAAGTCTTAGGCAGTAGTGTACACATGTAAGACATGCATGAACTCTATCATGGATCTGCATTCTGGCATTTTAGGAGAGTTTTTAACATAGATAAGATGTTTTTATGCTGTTACATGTTAATAGAGGTTAGAAGTGTTGAATGGAATAGCTTCACTTTGAAATTCTGCTGAGTTTTATGTAGATGAATAACCAGTTATAATCTTCTAAACATGGCTATTATTACTTGGAATAGCTAAGTAAATAAAGACAAATTTTAATTCTTATTTTGGGGAAATGCAACTATTATATTTTTAAAGTGTTAGTAAAAGTAATTCAACTGGAGAGATAGGGTGTTTGCCTTGCAAGCAGCAGACCTAGGACCAATGGTGGTTCAAACCCCAGCATCCCAGCATCTCCTGCCAGGAGCGATTTCTGAGGAGAGACCCAGGAATAACCTCTGAGCGCTGCTGGGTGTGGCCCAAAAACAAAAATACAAACCAAAAATAAAAAAAGTAATTCAAGAGATGACTGTAGTTAGTTTGTTTGGATTCTTCCAAAGAGTTTACCATCATTTAAAAAAAATCACTACATTGATGACAGAAGTGTGCTTAGTGTTTGAATTGCCAATAAAACATCAAGTAAATAAATCATTATTTGCAAAAGCTTCAGTAACAAGACTTCTATGGTTAGGTCCCTGTCCAATGTATTTAATTATATTTTTAATTAAATGTATCATACTCAAATATTAACCTACTAAAATATATTTTGCTATTAATTACTTGCCTACTATATTTTCATTATATCAGGGTTTGAAAGGCATGTGTATAGACACATTATTTTATTTATGAACTTTATTTTAATGTATTAGAGGAAAATATAGCATAATTGGATTTTCTTTCAAAGGAAAGATCTTTTCTTCAAAAGACAGTTGACTAAGAACAATGGCTAAGAACAATAAAGTATATTATTCCTTAAAGGAGTCATGATCACTGCTATACACTTGAACATGTTCAAGTGAAAGCAAAAAAGGGAAAGGCTGCAAAGAGTGATGGGAGAACTGGCCTTGATTTCAGCTTCTGTTGTTCATCAGCCTTGTATCCAACCCTTCAAATGCACGATTTTATTTTTTGTGCACAATGCTTAAAAATGCCATGTGTGCTCCGAATCTCCTGATCCTGGAGTGCCACATTTGGAGCTAATGGCTTGACATTTGGCGAGCAGAGAATGAGAGGAAATGAATAGTTGAATATTCTTGACTTTGCTAGAATGTGAAAATTATTTAAAGTTCTATTAAATAAGTGACAATCTCAGAATCTGATTTAAGGTATCTAATTAAAATTTCACAAAGAATATTATCATAAAATTTTAACAAAGCTCATAGTAGATGCATAGATGCATTCATGTGATATGAACATCCTGCACATTGCTGTGCACATACTTCTTATTAATAGTTCTCGGGACACATCCACAAGTGTTATGAATATTTAAATGTTACACATATGTTTATTTCTTTCTTTTTATTTTTATTTTATTTTATTTTATTTTATTTTATTTTTGGTTTTTGGGCCACACCCGGAGGTGCTCAGGGGTTACTCCGGGCTGTCTGCTCAGAAATAGCTCCTGGCAGGCCTGGGGGGCCATATGGGACACCGGGATTCAAACCAACCACCTTAGGTTCTGGATTGGCTGCTTGCAAGGCAAACACCGCTGTGCTAACTCTACGAGCCCACATATGTTTATTTCTACTTTTAGCTTTGGAGTTGTTTCAGAAGTGGCATCTTCACTAAGCCAAATCCCAGGCATTTAGAAAGTACAAAAAAACTAGAATTTCTAAAGTGAAGCAATTAAGAAAAAATAGGGTAAAGCAAAGACTGAACAAAATGACTGTCAAAAATCTGACACAAAGTAACTTTTAAAGGCACAAAACTTATAAAAAAAAATAATACGTTTTGTTGGCTTATAAAAACCTTGCTGATATATGTTGCTTTTTTTAAATGTTGAATTTTAATACAATACTTAAATTTTTAAGATGATTTTAATTTGTATAATTTCATATGGTCAATTTGAACATTAATGTATTATTTCATTAATTATGGGTTCAGTTAGTTTACATTATTATTTGTTTAATAAATAGTATGCATTTAATATTTAATGAGTATAGCATTGATGTAAGAAGGAAAAAAACAGCAAAGGAGTTGACTTAGGAAGGATTTCACTGAAAAATATTGGCATTTTGCATCCACTTCATAAAGTAGAACATGAGCAGAATCAATCCTTCATGGATTTTCTTTGTTTGCAGGTTGTAGAAACACAAATAAAATTGGTCTAGACAAAACAATGTGTGCTAGCTCATGAAACTAAGAGTATTACTTGCTTCAGGCTGAACACAATATAAGAACTGGATTGATTACTAAATTGCTTTCTCTTTCTCTCTTCCCCTTTTTTTTTCTTTCACTTGGTCTGTCTCTGTTTGTTTTTTTTTTCATTTATTTCTTACCATTTTTTGCTGTAATCCCTCTGAATATAGCCTAATTTAAATTCTCAACATGTTCATTGACAGAAGTTCCATGCTTAAATTATTCTTATTCAAACAGTATGAAATATAATTGGCCACACCCCTCAGTTTTTATATGGAATTTTAAAAGGAAAAAAATGGGATGTGTATTACTCAGCCAATTTGGACTATACAGACATGAATCAAATACTGTGAGCTGGAACATAGTCATGCTGACTGGCCTGACCATAATTGTCCTAGCCAAGGCTATGTACCTGTGTACCTTCATCTGGCAAGAGTGTTATCTCCATCAGAACCCAAACCAGGTGCTTTAGAGCTATAATGGCAATGAAATTTAATACCCTTCAACTGTTTTTATCCCAAATCCAGGAAGAGTAAGTTTATATCAAGAAATTTTGTTATAGTGTGGGGTCAGAGAGATAGCATGGAAGTAGGGAGTTTGCCTTGCATGGAGAAGGATGGTGGTTCTAATCCTGGCATCCCATATGGTCCCCCAAGCCTACCAGGAGTGATTTCTGAGTGTAGAACCAGGAGTAACCCCTGAGCACTGCTGGGTGTGACCCAAAAACCAAAAAAAAAAAAAAAGAAAGAAAGAAATTTTGTTATAATATAACTATATAAACTGTATGTTCATTTTATATGAAGTAAAATAATGAGGAATGACAATTTAAGAATGCAAATAGACGTTTGAATTTTTTGTAGCTGGAATGAATTTAAGTCACTTTTGAGTGACTTTAAGTCACTTATCTTTAAATTGAATCTTACTCATTTTAAGGCCAGGGAATCTTACACTCTAATTAAATATTTGGGAGAAAAATAAAATATGAATCAAAATTTTACTAAAAGCATTCTGGTAAATCCCAAAAACATTTTAAAAATCATCCACAAAATGGTCTATAAGTGTTATTATCAAAACTTTACATAGAACTTAAAGCAAGAAAAATTTTCCTTCATGGTTCTGATTATTATTTCTAAGGTTTGACTATGCAATATCTTATTACTTAGTCTAAAATTTTTAATGAGAGCGAGTTCAGAATTTTTAATCTTTATATTCTTGTTTCTTATGATCATTTCTATTTAATGCACACTTAAGCACTATTGCTAAGTTTTCTTTTCTAGTCAAGAATAAATATTTATGTGTTAATTAAAAATATTTATCTTTAAAAGGTTGCAGAGGCTGAAGAGATAGGACAGCTGTAGGACGTTAGCCTTGCATGTGGCTGACCCAGGACTGATGCAGGTTTTCTCTCCGACATCTTATATGGTCCCCCAAGCCAGGAGTAATCCCTGAGTGCCACAGATGTGCCCCCCAAAAAGGATTGCAAAATGAACTCCAAATGGACAGGTTCTCTTAGTCTTGACAGTGATGTGATTTAGGGATCATATTTCAAGCTATTTATGTAGTTCATAACTACAAGGAGTCAGCAGAAGTCTTTCATGTCTATTCTTGGTTACATTAGTTCATTAGAAATGAATATTGATATTCATGATAAATAATAAGCCCAAGTCAAGGATATGATATTTGGGAATGTCTGAAACACACCAAATCTGTGGACCATGGAGCATAGCACTGTCATATTCATTAGAGAGGGAAATGAATTGAGGATCTGTAGAGTAATACAGAACATTCCCTAAGTTGATAAATCACCTCTACAGAGAATGTTGTTTGCCTTAATAGTCATGCTTGATATCCCAGAAGATTTACTTTGTAAGTGGAATTTACAAAATAATATGAAAAATATCATACTGATTTTTACTGAGCTATCAATGTTTATTTAGGGTTTCAACCTAGTTAATGTCTTTGTCATATTAAAGATAGCAATATTAAATTTTGCAGAAAATACTGAGTTTAACATTTCTAAAGATCAAAAATTGAAATATAAATAGATTTTATAATAGGATTAAAGGGCAAGAAGAGCTAATAGTGAATCTGTTCATTGAACATAATGATATTATTTTCAAGCAGATGAGTCCTTAGCATAAACAAAATTAAGATACTTAGAATAGACATTTAAAACCGATTTCTCTGAAAACATTGACTTTTTCTGTACTGATCTTATCCTTAATTGTGATTTTTGTATTTTGTTTTATTGTTATTGCTTTGGGTTGGGTTTTTATGTTTATTTGGTTGGTTATTTTTTGTGGCTTCACCATAGCAGTTATTTAAGACTTACTGATGGCTCTGTGCTGAGGGAACACTCCTGGTGTGCTACAGGGTTCATGTGAGGTGCCAAGGATCAAACCTGTGTTGACAACATACAAGGTATCAGCTCCTGACTCTTTTAGGAGAAAAATGACAAAGAATCTTACCAAAGTTTTGCAGAAGTAAAGAAATTAGTATTTAGTCCTAAATTCACATGTATTTTAACTAGTTGAAAAATAAAAAAAATGTCATTCACATGACTTTTAACTATTTGAAATAGGACAACATGATAAATAAAATTTAACTTTGGTTTCTCATTCTTTTCTTTCCTTCTTCCTTCCTTCCTTCGTTTCTTTCTTTCTTCTTTCTTTCTTTCTTTCTTTCTTTCTTTCTTTCTTTCTTTCTTTCTTTCTTTCTTTCTTTCTTTCTTTCTTTCTTTCTTTCTTTCCTCCCTCCCTCCCTCCCTCCCTCTCTCCCTTCCTCCTTCCTTCCTTCCATCCTTCCTTCCTTCCTTCCTTCCTTCCTTCCTTCCTTCCTTCCTTCCTTCCTTCCTCCTTCCTTCCTTCCTTCCTTCCTTCCTTCCTTCCTTCCTTCCTTCCTTCCTTCCTTCCTTCCTTCCTTCCTTCCTTCCTTCCTTCTTCTTTCTTGCTTCCTTCTTTTATGGGCTTTTGAGCCACACCTGGTGATGCTCAGGGGTTACTCCTAGTTATGCACTCAGAAATCGCGCCTGGCTTGAGGGACCATACAGGATACTGGGGATCAAATCCAGGTCCATCCTGGGTCAGTCCATGCAAGGCAAATGCCCTACCACTGTGCTATCATACTGGCCCCTATCATTATTTTCACTTATTACAATCAACCACAAATATTATTTATTATTATTGGTAATGCTTCAAAATGCTGTTTGATATCAGCCAATCAAATTACTTATATATGTATAAATAATATAAAATGTCATTTGGATCTAGATTTAAATTCTGGGAAGCATACTTTAACATTTATAGAATGCTTATTTATTTATTTATTTATTTTATTAACTAAAACGTAGAATAGTAGTGTGAACAAATATTAACTGAAAATCAAATTTTGCTTTAATTTGACACAAAAATAGCAACATAGTATTAGTTTTTTAAAAACTAAATAATAATGGGGCCAGAGAGATAGCATGGAGGTAAGGCATTTGCCTTTCATGCAGAAGGCCATTGGTTCAAATCCCAGCATCCCATATGGTCCCCTGAGCCTGCCAGGAGTGATTTCTGAGCATGGAGCCAGTAGTGACCCCTGAGTGCTGCCGGGTGTGACCCAAAAAACAAACAAACAGAAAACCTAAATAACAATTAAACTAAACTTAAAATAAAATTTATTATTAGAATTATACTTTGAATCCTCATTTTTAGTTAGCATCAATTAATTTTTCAGTTCCCAAAATAAGAATTTTACCACATGAAACACATTGTCAATTACAGTGGAGTAATAGTACTATAAAACAGAATTGATTTCAAAGAATTTACATTGTAGATAGAATTAAAGACTTGTAATAACTATAATAATGATTAACAATATAAATAATAACAATAATATTTCTGTGAATATAATGAGATGTGTACAGTAATTTCACTCTATAGCAATTCAAAAATAGTAGACTATTTTAAGAAAAATAGTTTGAGAGATCATTCTAATTTATATTAGTGGAAAACATGTTTAAAAGTTCTCAAGTATGTCATGATTATCTTATCCAGATATTTCCTTGATGTTTTTAGTTTATATTTTTTAAGATAACTTTCAAGTGTGTATTTTAGTTTCAAGATTGAGATTTGGCTTAACATATTGTAATATACAATGAAATTTATACATAGGAATATATTTAGTGAGGAGACATAATAGGTTGATCAAGTTCTCCTCTTATGGCACACTAACATTACTAGTTCAAAGTATTTCTTAATTTATATAAAATACTCAAATTTTTATTGTATTTGCTCATTTAGTCTCCTATTCCTCAATCCTACTATTACATATAGACACCTTGTAGCTATACACACAATAGTTTATAATAATGAATACAAAAGGATATTAATTATAGTTAATTATTATTATTATTGATTTTTGGGTCACACTGGCAGCGCTCAGGGGTCACTCTTTGCTCTACGCTCAGGAATTGCCCCTGGCAGGCATGGGAGACCATATGGGATGCTGGGATTCGAACCACCATCCTTCTGGACACAAGGCATTTGCCTTACCTCCATGCTATCTCTCCGGCCCCATAATTATAGTTAATTATTGACAAAATTATTACCTTTATATATTAGCCAAGATAAATCCTTCATAAAAGTGAACCAGCTATATACAAACATATATATACACACACACAGGGCAGAGACAAATTCATTTTAAGTAATTGGTTTATTTGATTGTGGGGACTAACAAGTCGAAAACCTTTGGACTAGTAACTCTTACAAGAATTGAGGTAGAATTTTTCACTGTTACACTAGTTGTTTCATTGATTGATTGAGATCCACCCATATTACTGATGTAATTTCCTGGATTTAAAGTCAACCTGTGGGGCTGGTGAAATAGTATAGTGATAGGACATTTGCCTTGTACACATTGAACCCTGATGGACCCTGGGTTGATTCCCAGCATCCCATATGGTCCCCTGAGCTGCCAGGAACAATTTCTGATCAAGGAGCCAGGAATAACCCTTGAGCGCTGCTGGGGTTACAATCCCCCCTCCCCCAATAAAGTCAACCTGTTATTAATGTTAACTCAGCTAAAAAATAATTTCACAACATCTTTGATCATTTTTAATTGGTAACTTACTACTGTAATATGGCCAAGTTGCTGACTCATGGAACTATCACACATGACTTCTAGTGCCTGAGGTCAGATCTCTATTTATCTTTTATGGTACTTTATTTAATATGAAATATTAATATATTTAATATATTAATATAAGTTGTATATTCCATTTCCTCTATTGAGGAAAATGAAAAGTCCATTCTAGAAACTTTTTTTTGAGATCTCTAATTGTTTTGGTAGAACTAATTAGCCAAAGTCATACAAATTCAAAATGGATCAAGACCTGCACCTTTTTTTTTTTTTTTGAGGAAAAGTCTATCTATGTTTAATGCCCTTTAAAATCTGTTTGCTTTTTATCTTATCTTATCTTATCTTACATTTGCGTTCCCTGCTTTAAAAATATGTTCACGTCCTTGCTGGGGCTAGCTTTTGTCTGGTTGCATTAGAGAACTTCTTTGAATTCTCTTCAGGTAAGTGAGAACACAAATGACAGCGAAATATGAAGAAATGGGAGAATCACACAGAATTATTTGGGAGAACAGCTTTCTGATTTTTAATGTGAAAAAACAGGGGTATATATGGGGAATTTTGCTAGTCAGTCTTTTCTGTGATATATAAAGAATGGTCACATTTGTTTCTATGCAAAGTACAACATATCTTTCTTGTTAACAGAAGCTTTATCAGTAGACATTGCTTGATTTATGAAACAATTCACCTGGTTTAGGTGGTAAGCAGACCTGATGAATTAATACAAGAGTAAGAGTTCAGAGTTAAAAAGAGAAGGTTAATTTTAACATCTAAAAGCAGTTCCTGTTCATCTAGTTTCTGATGTAAATTGGGAATTTAGCAAGGAGCTGAGTTTCCCTATCAAACTTCCTATTTCTGAGGGGAGAGGCTTTTCTGTAGGGGCAAATAAAGGATACAAACTATATCTAAAAGGGATGCAAATCTATGCCTGGTAAAAGATCTCAACAGCCCAATGCTATATCCTGGCCAAACTTCTTGGATGTTAATTCTGAGGTAAAAATTAGTTAGCAAGTACTCAAAGTGCGTAAGAGATGTCCCAAAAGCAGAACATTCCTTTTTGTTATAAACTGCAAGGGCATTTTAAAGACAAAGAAGATTAGAGTTGTTTTTAAGTGTCTTTTGGTGCTAAGTTTTTCAGGTCAAGAGAAATTTAATCAAGGCTATATTTACCTGTAAAAATTCTTATGTTTGTCTTGTTACTGGAGACAAGTTGCAAAGATTTTTCAAAAAAGTAGAATTTCTTTCATGAGTGCTGAGAGGACATTTTGGTACAAGAGTGTTACACCTGAATATTGAATATAAGTCATTTAAGCCAGTGGTTCTCAGCCTAACTTCTACTTTGGAGTCTTGCATATTTGAAAAGATTGATTGTTGGTTTTCTAGTTAAGATCATGGTGGTGTGGGCTATGATAGTAACTGTAGAATTCAAAGGAACAGAAATGTTCCAGCTGATTTTAATACACTACATGAGCTCAGAACCACAGTGATACATTCATCATTTTCTCATCTGCAGCAATTAAATTTTTTTTGCTCCCTTTTATACTACCTCACAAAGATATTAAAGAAAGTAGAAAATAATGGGAAAGCACTTATGCTGTAGATAAAAAGTGCTACTGAGAGACAAGGTATATGTTATGTTTCTGCTGAAATTATGGTGAGGAAACTATCAATTAGTTTTATTGACATGGGACACTGGGAGCATCTCTTTAATTCTTTAATGAAGCATGCAGATGTGTAAGCAAAACTTACTCAGTCATATGCATATGTACTACAGTCTTGTGTTATACTTGTGGTAGTCTGTTTTAATTATCTGATTTTACATAGGAAAGACAAAATAGTAAGGCTTAAAGTCTGTAATCATCAATGGCTCATAATTCGTTAAAATTTTTCATACAAAAAATTCTTATGTTTAGAAGTAAACAGTTCAAATGTATACACCCTTAATACAGAAGAAAGCAGATTCATATTTAGGACAAATAAATGTTTGTTACTAAACATGAGAAATGACACCTTTCACTATAAAATATCTTGATCAGCCATCCATGCTGAGGGAAGACTTTTCAGTGGGCCTTCTGATGGGATTCTCATTAGATTGTGAGAAGTGATACTTCCTTATCTTCCTTATTGAAGAAGATATTACACTTATTGGGTAAAGTTAGAAAACTAAGAAAAATAGAATAACGTCTTCTAATAATGCCAAATTGATAATCCCACTACTTCTAATATGTTGCTATATTTATTTTAGACCTTTTATTAGTATTAATTTCCTTTTTTCTTTTGTAGTCATCTTGATGATTGGTATTTATTTAAAATGGATTTATTTAAAACTAAAAAAATTAAAGAGTTGTTTTATTTGTTATTTTATGTCTTGAGCCTTAGAAGCCTTGAACCAAGGAGCCTTTCCCAAGCCAAGCAGTGAATGAAAACATAAATAACACCACATTATTTTGGGAGTTATATTCACATAAACTTTCATATAGAAGAACACATGTAAAAGTAATCATTCTGTTGGCTGGATATTTACTACATTTAGTGGAATTTTTCATATAGAGTACTTTCCTATAATTTCACTATAATAATGTTGAAACAAGCATTTAATAAAATGTCTGAAAACAGATACCTTCATTTCAAAGGCTTCCCTTCCCTTACTTTCATTTTTTTCTACAGTTCACAGGTATGGCCTTGATGTGGTTTGGATATTTTTGTGAACTGTTGGAAAATTTCACTCACACACTAATGTTCCAATGAACACAAAATACCTCTTCAAGAAAGCAGTTGCCAGTAAGCAGTATTTTTAGAGACACATGTCACAGTTTCTCTTTGCTCTGTTGTGACTCTTATTGGACCTTGAGCAACTAAGAAACAGCCTTTGAGAAAAAACATTGCCCCACTGCTTTATTATATGCTTTGGGGAGTAAATGTTTACTACATTTTAGGCTCATTCTAATATGTGATTAAAGCATGTTCCAGTTAAATAAACTCTCAGTGAATAACAGGGAGGTTAGTTGTACATGCATGTCATATCCAAGTGTTTGGAATAACAATTAATTCTTTTGGTTTCTTATGGGCTAATTGTCCCTTAAAATAAAATATCATATAATGTGTTGCCTCCTCAGGGAAATGATTTTAATTAGCTTTTAATTCTTTGGTAAATTTTGTCCTTACTCCAGGAGAACAATCCTAAATAAATATTACTATTATTTGACTTGTTAAAAAAATTTTTTTAAGGAAGTAGCAAGGGAATGACACAAGTTACTTATATTTAAACATCAGGTGAGGTGACATTTTATTGCACAGAATATGCACTGTGACATTCTGCCATGTTGGAGTCACTTTCCTCTGGAAACTAGAGAACATTATTTCTAGTTTTTGTCCAAAGTAGTAATTTATTTTTCTTTCCTATCATAAGAGTGGTGAAAGTATCAAACTGTCTTAGGCTCTCATCCTATGGGAAACTTTTTTATTTCTTTTGCTTGGTTTAAAGATGAAAAAAGGAATTACTTGCTACGAAAAAATAATCTAGCTACTATAATATTAGTTCTATAGATTATGACTATAAGCAATTAAAGGGGAAAAGTCATCCAGGTGCTTTTTTGTTTTGCTTGCTATAAAATTAAGTGCCTCTTTGGGTATGTTTAGTTATTAATTATTTTGGGGTTACGAATGAATACAGGAAAAAATATCTGAAACATAAACATGTGTTTTTCATTCTGACATAGAGTTAACATTATTTCCACAGTTTACAATTATGAAGTGTTGGTGTTTTTAAACCTATTTAAAACCACAGAGTAATGTTTCTATTCTGGTTAACCTGGAGATGCTTAGAATAATGTATGTGGTTCTTATTGGTTCAAACTATTTACTTTTATGAGGTTCATTTCAGCATATTTACACAAGAACAGAGAAAATTGTTTGCCTAAAGCTCAGGCATGGCATCATCACAAATGGCATTGCTGAATCATAGATCTCACTAAATGGCCTCAAAATGCAGTAAGTGGAAATTTGTTAGGGTCCCAACCAGTATACAAAATAGCTGCCACTGTTGACCCTGAACTTCCACACTAATTTCCACTGCTAAATTGGTAGAAAAGGGGAAATTCTGTTGACAGTTCTGGAAGAAAAATAAAGTCTTGTGAGGTGTTTTGTTTTGTTTCGTTTTAGTTGGGGGACCACATTTAGTGCTACTCAAGGGTTACTTCTACATATGATGTCACATAAATACTAAGATCTGGTTTATTTTTTGAAATTGTGTTAAAACAGAAGCCCAGAGCAATATGATTCCTATTATGCTGAAAAACATTTGGAAAGTCAAGACTGATTCAATAGCAAAGCCCCTGTATAAGCTGTCATGGATTTAGTGCTAAAATTTTAGACATAGAGTATCTTGGATCTAAGTGAGAAAATAAATGGTGAGAAAGAGCAAGATTGTATGGCGCATATTGTTCCTGGATATTTCTGAATGATGGAAGGAAGGAAGGAAGGAAGGAAGGAAGGAAGGAAGGAAGGAAGGAAGGAAGGAAGGAAGGAAGGAAGGAAGGAAGGAAGGAAGGAAGGAGGGAGGGAGGGAGGGAGGGAAGGAGGGAAGGAGGGAAGGAGGGAAGGAAGGAAGGAAGGAAGGAAGGAAGGAAGGAAGGAAGGAAGGAAGGAAGGAAGGAAGGAAGGAAGGAAGGAAGGAAGGAAGGAAGGAAGGAAGGAAGGGAGAGAGAGAGAAGGGAGGGTAGAGGGAGGGAGGGTGTTAGATTTGTAAAGTAAGAACTACTTTTAAAGGCAAAATTTCCTGAGAATTCTCATTGAAATATTAAGTAAATCTAAGCTCATTCATTGTAAAAAAAAATTGCAGAAATTTTAGGAACAAAGAGCAAATTAATTTTTTTATTTAAACACCTTGATTACATACATGATTGTGTTTGGGTTTCAGTCATGTAAAGAACACCACCCATCACCAGTACAACATTCCCATCACCAATGTCCCAAGTTTCCCTCCTCCCCACCCGACCCCCGCCTGTACTCTAAACAGGCTCTCCATTTCCCTCATACATTCTCATTATTAGGACAGTTCAAAATGTAGTTATTTCTCTAACTAAACTCATCACTCTTTGTGGTGAGCTTCCTGAGGTGAGCTGGAACTTCCAGCTCTTTTCTCTTTTGTGTCTGAAAATTATTATTACAAGAATGTCTTTCATTTTTCTTAAAACCCATAGATGAGTGAGACCATTCTGCGTTTTTCTCTCTCTCTCTGACTTATTTCACTCAGCATAATAGATTCCATGTACATCCATGTATAGGAAAATTTCATGACTTCCTCTCTCCTGACAGCTGCATAATATTTCATTGTGTATATGTACCACAGTTTCTTTAGCCATTCGGCTATTGAAGGGCATCTTGGTTGTTTCCAGAGTCTTGCTATGGTAAATAGTGCTGCAATAAATATAGGTGTAAGGAAGGGGTTTTTGTATTGTATTTTTGTGTTCCTAGGGTATATTCCTAGGAGTGGTATAGCTGGATCGTATGGGAGCTTGATTTCCAGTTTTTGGAGGAATCTCCATATAGCTTTCCATAAAGGTTGAACTAGACGGCATTTCCACCAGCAGTGGATAAGAGTTCCTTTCTCTCCACATCCCCGCCAACACTGTTTATTCTCATTCTTTGTGATGTGTGCCATTCTCTGTGGTGTGAGGTGGTATCTCATCATTGTTTTGATTTGCATCTCCCTGATGATTAGTGATGTGGAGCACTTTTTCATGTGTCTTTTGGCCATTTGTATTTCTTCTTTGTCAAAGTGTCTGTTCATTTCTTCTCCCCATTTATTGATGGGATTGGATGTTTTTTCTTGTAAAGTTCTGTCAGTGCCTTGTATATTTTGGAGATTAGCCCCTTATCTGATGAGTATTGGGTGAATAGTTTCTCCCACTCAGTGGGTGGCTCTTGTATCCTGGGCACTACAAAGAGCAAATTAAGAAAATTAGTGAACAATAATATAGTGTATTTAAAATCATTTGCAGTTGGGTAATTTCCAAATCAAAAACCAGATGTGGACACTTATGCATGGAAGTATAGTGCTAATTTTTCTCTTTTTACCATTACTGAGCATAGGTTGCTTAGGTCAAATGGTTAAAATTAGGGAGTAATCTTTGCAATTTGTGTGTCATTGTTTATTTATTTTTTGATATATTTTGATTTGGGGGCCACACCTGCTGGTGCTTCAAGGTTAATCGTGGCTTTGCACTCAAGATCACTTCTGAGTTCAGGTAATCACATGATGTACTGGAATTGAACTTAGGTTGGCCACATGCAAGTCAAATATATTACCCATTGAGAGTGTATTATGCATAGGCATATCACTTTATCTCATTTTAGCACCCAGTTCTTGTCCAGAGTGATCATATTTGACCATATCTGACCAATCATTGTCAGAGTAGTTCTTTCTTTGCCCAAAATGGACTCCATCATTATTTATGGAAACTTTTCTACATAGACTGGTCCTCCTGGACTTTATCCTTTGTATCTCTCAATATTATTATACTATATTTTTAAATAGCTCACAAATAAGTGAGTATATTCATCTTCATATGATTCATTTCACAGAATATAATACTCTTCATATTCATCCAAATAAAAGCAAATTTCAAGAATTCAGTTTTCTTAACAGCTGAAGTATTTCATTTGGATAGATATCTCACTATTTCTGTATACATTCATCTGTTTTCGGGCACTTGGGTTGTTTTCAAATTCAGGCAATTGTTACTAGTGCTTCAATAAGCATAGAAGTGCAGAGGGCTTTTATGCATTGTGTTTTTAGGTTCCTAAGGGATATTTGTAAGAGAGTACTTGCTGGATGAAATGAAAGCTCAATATCTAGTTTTTTTGAGGAATACTCATATTATTTTCCAAAAAGGATCAACCATTTAACAGTCCCATTAGCAGTGAATAAGAGTCCTTTTCACCCCTCATTCATGCCAGTACTGTTTGTTCTTGTTCTTTTGATGTGTGTTAGTCTCTGGTCATTTGAGATGACATCTCATTGTTGTTTTTATTTGCCTCTCCCTGATGATTAGTAATGTGGAACATTTTTTATGTGCCTTTTTCCATCTGTATTTCTTATTGAGGAAGTGTTGGTTCATTTCCTCTCCCCAGTTTTTGGATGGGTTAGATGTATATTTCTTGCTGAGTTCTTCTACTGCTTTGTATATGTTAGAAATTAATATCAGATGGGTACTGAGTAAATAGTGTGTCCCATTCTATGGGTAGTCTTGGTATCCTAGTCACTATTTACTTTGAAGTGTGGAAGCTTCTTAGATTAGTGTAGTTCCATTTCTTTAACTTTGCTTTCATTTGATTGTCCCTTGGTGTTTCCTTCTTGAAGATGCCTTTAGCTTCAGTGTCATGTAGTATTCTGTCTACTTTTTCCTTTCTGTATATTAGGGTTTCAGGATCTTATATCAGGATATACGATACCAAGATTTTTGATCCAATATGATTGGATCTTTGTGCATCATGTTAAAGAAAGATCTAAGTTCACTTGTTTGCATGTAGATGTCCATTTTGGTGAACACCACTTGTTGAACACCACTTGCTCCAATTTGTATATCCAACTTGTATATTTATCAAATATTAGTTAGTTAAATACAGACTACAATCTCAGAATATTCAAATCCCAAGATATTCATTGAGCTGAGAGTCACTCCTTTTTTTTTCTTTTTCTGTTTTTTTTCTTTTTTTTTTTAGTTTTTGGGCCACACCCAGTGGCACTGAGGGGTTCCTCCTGGCTCTGCACTCAGAAATCACTCCTGACAGTCTTGGATATTTAGTTCTGTCCTTTTTAACACAACCTGTACACCTGAGATACTTGGTCCCTGTTCCCCATCCTTTCATCTTTGTGTTTCTCCTCTTCCACCCAGTTTCATTCCTTCTCCTCACTCTAAGGCCAAGAGTGTTCCAGACAACTCTCATTTAGACCATTGCATTTCTTCATACAGTTATTCTAAATACCACGCATAAGTGATATCATTCTGTATTTATCATTCTCTTGCCTTAATTCATTTAACATAATACCTTCCAGATTCATTCATGTTGCAGTAAATTTGCGTGTTTACATTATTTCTTGCAATTATGTAGAGTTCCATTGTATATATGTACTACATATTTATAATCCACTAATCTGTTTTTGGACATCTAGTTTGATTCCAAGTCTTGGCTACTGTACTGAGTGCTGGAATGAATAGCATTGTGCATACATCCTTTTGGATGAAAGTTTTATGTCCTTAAAATATATGCCTTATAAAGGGATTGCTAGGCCATATGGCTCAATGTCGAATTTACTGAGAACCCTTCCCAGTGTTCTATAAGGTTTTGACCAGACAGCATTCCCACCAGCAGTGGAGGAGAATTCATTTCTCACCACATCCCCATCAGTAGAGATTGTTCCTATTTGATATATGCCAACATCACTGGCATAAGATAATATCTCATTGTTGTCTTGATTTGGATTTCCCTAATGATAAGTAATGATAAACATTTTTTCATGTTTGTTGGCCATCTGTTGCTCTTCCTCAGAGAAGTGGCTGTTCATTTTCTCTCTTCATTTTTGATGAGATTTTTAGGTTTTGTGGAGTTAACTTTTGTGAGTACTTTGTATATCCTATTTATTAAATCTTATTTGATGTGTTCAGTGCAAAAATTTTATCCCATTCAGTTAGCTATCATTTAATTCATCTTTAAATGGATCAGTACATTTCCACTGATTTCTACATGGGAATAATATGTAAACCAACAGTAGTCAGTGTGGAAGTGAGACAAGTACAAGAGTCATTTAGAAGATATAAGTGATATGATACATTTTGAGCACCCAAGTGACAATGGCAGTCAGACAGCTGCATAAGAAGAGTTGGCTGGAGGGAAGATAGTGAGTCTAACTAGGGATTTATTAAGTTGATGATTTGCTGGCAAAACATTTAACACAGGACTGAAGGCGTTTTTAATGGAGAGCTCATTCACATAGAGAAGCAAGTGCAGACTTGGCATTAATAACCAGGGAGAAAGAATTGATAATAGAAAACTAAGTATGATTCTTAAGGAATATCTATTTTTAAGAGAAAGACACAAGTGAAGCAATGACCCCACCACTATCAACAACACACACAATTGAAATAAATATTATAGAGTATTGAGGAAGTTGCAGTGTAAGAAACTATTAGTAAGAAAAAACAGTTAGTCACTTTATTTATGCAACTAAATGTGAAAGCTGGAAAGAAAAGTTGAATATGGTGACCAGGAGGAAGCTGGGACCCTTTAATAACAGCAGAAGAGTAGTCAGGGCCAAAACCATCTGGTAAAAAAAATAAGGGGGAAATATGAGGTGAGAAAGGAGAAACAATGGTCATAAAATATTTTTTTCAGGCTATTTGTTGCTAAAGGGAAAGATGGCTTAGATTAAGATTAATTCTATTCCCTAAAAAAATCACTAAAATTCACATGTAATTTAAAAGGAAAGTAAAGGAATTTTGTAGAAACAGAGAAAACACAATGGGTCCATAACAATAGAAAGACCCAGTGTGCCATCAGGGAATATGCTTAAAAACTAAATGTGGGTGGTATAAGATCTAAAAGCAAGTGATAGTTTATAGGATAAAAGCAACACTTTTTGATATAGTCAAGTTTATCATATCCATGTTATGTGTCATCCAGATTACTGTAACAATTAATGTGGTCTCACCAATAGTTTAGAAGTGGACATAAGGAAACCCCCAGTGGTATATGAACAGTATAATATTAAGTTATGTGGTTTTCCCCCTTGACTATAATTTGATTTCCCAGGAAAGAATTACTTTCTTTCTCTATTATGATTGTTTATAATTGTCCTTCCATTTTTATTATACTGTTGAGATCATATAATGCTAATATATCTAAAATATATTTCTCCAAAATGTAAAAAAGAAAATGAGTTTCTCAGTAATATATTCAACAAAGAACAAGGGGAAAATATTTCCATAAAACTTGTCTTGCATATTACTGAGGGGTAGCATGCCTAACTATTTAATATACTTTCAGCATCCGATTCTTATTCAGTGTGATCAGTTCCAACTATCATTATCATAGTGGAATGGACCCCTATCTGCCCTAACAGCACACCACTGCTATTTGTAACAAGCTTTCTACCATACATCAGTCTCCTGGCCCTCATCCTTATTCTTTCTGTATATTATTATCATGTCGACAATTCTTACTGATGTTAGATCATTATCTTTTTTATTTTTATTTCCTGTAAAAGTGATGAGGACGATTTTTCATGTGTCAGTAAGTAATCTGTGTGTCTTTGGAAAACATCTATTCAGCCCTTCTTTTCATTATAATAGGGTTACTTGCTGTGTGTTATAGAGTTTTATGAATTCTTTGCATAACTTGGTATTTTTATAATTTTTCAGATGAAGAGTACGTGGCTATGTCCTTATTCCATGGGATATAACTTTGTTTAGATGGTCTGTTTCATGGTGCAGAAGATTTTTTTGTTTGATATAACCCAGTTTTGTTTTGTTTTTATTTGTTGGCCATGGGAGTTTAATTTCTAAATACATCTTGTTTTACTTACATTTATGCCAATTTTGTATCTAATGAAATTTTTGTCAATTTGTATCTAATGAAAGTTTTAATCCATTTCAAGTTACTATTTTGCATGAATTGAGAGTCATCCAGCAACTTTCTTTTGCATATTTCTAGCCAGGTTATCCAACACTATTTTTGAAAAAAAAATCTTCAATTTTACTTTTTTGACTTATTATCAGCTAGCTAACCATTCATGTGGTAGTTTATTTCTAGAGCCCCAATTATACTCCTTTGATCTGTTTGCTATGATTTTAATACCATGTTTGTATTACTGTAGTTTAATAGCATAATTTTTTTTAATTTATTTAAACACCTTAATTACATACATGATTGTGTTTGGGTTTCAGTCATGTAAAGAACACCACCCATCACCAGTGCAACATTCCCATCAGCAATGTCCCAAGTCTCCCTTCTCCCCACCCGACCCCCGCCTGTACTCTAGACAGGCTCTCCATTTTCCTCATACATTCTCGTTATTAGGACAGTTCAAAATGTAGTTATTTCCCTAACTAAACTCATCACTATTTGTGGTGAGCTTCCTGAGGTGAGCTGGTACTTCTAGCTCTTTTCTCTTTTGTGTCTGAAAATTATTATTACAAGGGTTTCTTTCATTTTTCTTAAAACCCATAGATGAGTGAGACCATTCTGCGTTTTTCTCTCTCTCTCTCTGACTTATTTCACTCAGCATAATAGATTCCGTACACATCCATGTATAGGAAAATTTCATGACTTCATCTCTCCTGACAGCTGCATAATATTCCATTGTGTATATGTACCACAGTTTCTTTAGCCATTCGGCTATTGAAGGGCATCTTGGTTGTTTCCAGAGTCTTGCTATGGTAAATAGTGCTGCAATAAATATAGGTGTAAGGAAGGGGTTTTTGTATTGTATTTTTGTGTTCCTAGGGTATATTCCTAGGAGTGGTATAGCTGGATCGTATGGGAGCTCGATTTCCAGTTTTTGGAGGAATCTCCATATAGCTTTCCATAAAGGTTGAACTAGGCAGCATTTCCACCAGCAGTGGATAAGAGTTCCTTTCTCTCCACATCCCCGCCAACACTGTTTATTCTCCTTCTTTGTGAAGTGTGCCATTCTCTGGGGTGTGAGGTGGTATCTCATTGTTGTTTTGATTTGCATCTCCCTGATGATTAGTGATGTGGAACATTTTTTCATTTGTCTTTTGGCCATGTGTATTTCTTCTTTGTCAAAGTGTCTGTTCATTTCTTCTCCCCATTTTTTGATGGGGTTAGATGTTTTTTTCTTGTAAATTTCTGTCA
The DNA here is from genome assembly GCF_024139225.1 of Suncus etruscus. Taxonomy (NCBI): domain Eukaryota; kingdom Metazoa; phylum Chordata; class Mammalia; order Eulipotyphla; family Soricidae; genus Suncus; species Suncus etruscus. The sequence goes on along the minus strand of NC_064854.1, from coordinate 67,637,930 downwards.
GTGCCTTGTATATTTCGGAGATGAGCCCCTTATCTGATGGATATTGGGTGAATAGTTTCTCCCATTCAGTGGGTGGCTCTTGTATCCTGGGCACTATTTCCTTTGAGGTGCAGAAGCTTCTCAGCTTAATATATTCCATCTGTTAATCTCTGCTTTCACTTGCTTGGAGAGTGCAGTTTCCTCCTTGAAGATGCCTGTAATGTCCTGGAGTGTTTTGCCTATGTGCTGTTCTATATATCTTATGGTTTGGGGGCTGATATCGAGGTCTTTAATCCATTTGGATTTTACCTTCGAACATGATGTTAGCTGGGGGTCTAAGTTCAATTTTTTGCAAGTGGCTATCCAATTGTGCCAACACCAGTTGTTGAAGAGGCTTTCCCTGCTCCATTTAGGATTTCCTGCTCCTTTATCAAAAATTAGGTGCTTGTATGTCTGGGGAACATTTTCTGAGTATTCAAGCCTATTCCACTGATCTGAGGACCTGTCCTTATTCCAATACCATGCTGTTTTGATAACTATTGCTTTGTAGTACAGTTTAAAGTTGGGGAAAGTAATTCCTCCCATATTCTTTTTCCCAATGATTGCTTTAGCTATTCGAGGGTATTTATTGTTCCAAATGAATTTCAAAAGTGTCTGATCCACTTCTTTGAAGAATGTCATGGGTATCTTTAGAGGGATGACATTAAATCTGTATAATGCCTTGGGGAGTATTGCCATTTTCATGATGTTAATCCTGCCAATCCATGAGCAGGGTATGTGTTTCCATTTCCGTGTGTCCTATCTAATTTCTTGGAGCAGAGTTTTATAGTTTTCCTTGTATAGGTCCTTCACATATTTAGTCAAGTTGATTCCAAGATATTTGAGTTTGTGTGGCACTATTGTGAATGGGGTTGTTTTCTTAATGTCCATTTCATCCTTATTACTATTGGTGTATAGAAAGGCCATTGATTTTTGTGTGTTAATTTTGTAGCCTGCCACCTTGCTACATGAGTCTATTGTTTCTAGAAGCTTTTTGATAGAGTCTTTAGGGTTTTCTAAGTAGAGTATCATGTCATCTGCAAACAGTGAGAGCTTGACATCTTCCTTTCCTATCTGGATTCCCTTGATATCCTTTTCTTGCCTAATCGCTATAGCAATTACTTCCAGTGCTATGTTGAATAGGAGTGGTGAGAAAAGACAGCCTTGTCTTGTGCCAGAATTTAGAGGGAAGGCTTTCAGTTTTTCTCCATTGAGGATAATATTTGCCACTGGCTTGTGGTAGATGGCCTTCACTATATTGAGAAAGGTTCCCTCCATTCTCATCTTGCTGAGAGTTTTGATCAAGAATGGGTGTTGGACCTTATCAAATGCTTTCTCTGCATCTATTGATATGATCATGTGGTTTTTATTTTTCTTGTTATTGATGTTGTGTATTATGTTGATAGATTTATGGATGTTAAACCAGCCTTGCATTTCTGAGATGAAACCTACTTGATCGTTGTGGATGATCTTCTTAACGAGGCATTGAATCCTATTTGCCATGATTTTGTTGAGGATCTTTGCATCTGCATTCATCAGTGATATTGGTCTGTAATTTTCTTTTTTGGTAGCATCTCTTTCTGGTTTAGGTATCAAGGTGATGTTGGCTTCATAAAAGCTATTTGGAAGTGTTTCTGTTTGTTCAAGTTCATGAAAGAGTCTTGCCAAGATTGGCAGTAGTTCCTCTTGGAAAGTTTGATAGAATTCATTAGTGAATCCATCTGGACCTGGGCTTTTGTTTTTCAGCAGACATTTGAATACTGTTTTAATTTCATCAATAGTGATGGGGGTGTTTAGATATGCTACATCCTCTTCCTTCAACCGTGGAAGATTAGAGTCCAAGAATTTATCCATTTCTTCCAGGTTCTCATTTTTAGTGGCATAGAGTTTATCAAAGTAGTTTCTCGTTACCCATTGAATCTCTGTCATATCAATAGTGATCTCTCCTTTTTCATTCCTGATACGATTTATCAAGTTTCTCTCTCTCTCTTTCTTTGTTAGGTATCCCAGTGGTCTATCAATCTTGTTTATTTTTTCAAAGAACCAACTTCTGCTTTCGTTGATCTTTCAGATTGTTTTTTGAGTATCCACTTCGTTGATTTCTGCTCTCAGCTTTGTTATTTCCTTCTGTCTTCCTATTCTTGGGTCCTTTTGTTGAGCATTTTCTAGTTCTATTAGCTGTGTCATTAAGCTACTCAGGTAAGCTCCTTCTTCCTTCCTGATGTGTGCTTGCAAAGCTATAAATTTTCCTCTCAGTACTGCTTTTGCTGTGTCCTATAAGTTCTGATAGTTTGTGTCTTTATTGTCATTTGTTTCCAGGAACCTTTTGATTTACTCCTTGATTTCATCTCGGACCCACTGGTTATTGAGCATGAGGCTGTTTAACTTCCAGGTGTTAAAGTATTTCTTCTGAGTCCCTTTGGAGTTCACAAATAATTTCAGAGCCTTGTGGTCAGCAAAGGTAGTCTGCAAAATTTCTATCCTCTTGATCTTATGGAGGTATGTTTTATGTGCCAGCATGTAGTCTATCCTGGAGAATGTCCCATGTACATTGGAGAAGAATGTGTATCCAGGTTTCTGGGGATGGAGTGTCCTATATATATCCACTAGGCCTCTTTCTTCCATTTCTCTCCTTAGGTCTAGTATATTCTTGTTGGGTTTCAGTCTGGTTGACCTATCCAGTGTTGACAAAGCCGTGTTAAGGTCCCCCACAATTATTGTGTTGTTGTTGATATTATTTTTCAGATTTGTCAACAGTTTTATTAAATATTTTGCTGGCCCCTCATTCGGTGCATATATGTTTAGGAGAGTGAATTCTTCCTGCTCTACGTACCCCTTGATTAATATAAAATGTCCGTCTTTGTCCCTTACAACCTTCTTGAGTATAAAGTTTGCATTATCTGATATTAGTATGGCCACTCCAGCTTTTTTATGGGTGTTGTTTGCTTGGATAATTTTTCTCCAGCCTTTTATTTTGAGTCTATGTTTGTTCTGACTATTCAGGTGCGTTTCTTGTAGGCAGCAGAAGGTTGCATTGAGTTTTTTGATCCATTTAGCCACTCTGTGTCTCTTGACTGGTGCATTTAGTCCATTGACGTTGAGAGAAAGAATTGTCCTGGGATTTAACGCCATCTTTATTTCAAAATTTGGTGTGTCTTTTGGTTAATCTTGTCTTAAATTAGGTCTTTCAGTTTTTCTCTTAAGACTGGTTTTGTGTCTGTGAAGTTTCTGAGCTGTTTTTTGTCTGAAAACCATGTATTCTTCTGTCAAACCGGAAAGTGAGTTTTGCTGGGTATAGTATTCTGGGTGAAGCATTCATTTCATTCAGTCTTGTCACAATATCCCACCACTGCTTTCTGGCATTGAGTGTTTCTGGTGACAGGTCTGCTGTAAATCTCAGGGAAGCTTGCTTGAACTTGATTTCTTCTTTTGATCTTGCTGTTTTCAGAATTCTGTCTCTATCTGTGGGATTTGTCATTGTGACTAGCATGTGTCTTGGGGAGGTTTTTCTTGGGTCTCTTTTGGTTGGTACTCTTCGGGCATGCAGGATTTGATCACATATATTCTTTAGCTCTGGAAGTTTCTCTTTAATGATGTTCTTGACCGTTGATTCTTCCTGGAAATTTTCTTCCTGGGTCTCTGGGACTCCAATGATTCTTAACTTGTTTCTGTTGATCTTATCATAGACTTCTATTTTCATCTGTTCCCATTCTTTGACTAATTTTTCCATTGTCTGCTTATTTGCTTTAAGTTTTTTGTCCAATCTCTCCTGCTGCATGGAATTGTTATGTATCTCATCTTCCACAGCACCAAGTCTATTCTCAGCTTCTGATACCCTGTCCCAGAGCTTATCCATTTTGTCATTCACTTCGTTTACTGACTTTTTCATTCCTGTTAGTTGACATGTTATTTCAGTTTGGAGTTTTGTGATTTCTGTCTTCATATTTTCTTGGTTCTTATTAGTGTTCTGTTCAACTCGATCCATGGTTTCTTTGAGTCCGTTGAGCATCTTCCATATTGCTAGTCTAAAGTCCTTATCTGAGAGGTTGATTAGTTGGTTGGTCATTATCTGGTCCTCAGAATTGTCATCTTCATTCTCTATGTCTGATGTTGGCCTGCGTTGTTTCCCCATTGTGACACTTGTATTGTGGGTTTTTCTATGTGATGTGGTGGTATTCATTGTCTATATGATGCAGGCAGTACACTCCTCTGGCTCCTCCCTTTCTGGATGGGCTGACTTGCCTCTAAGGGAGGAAGTCCTCCGTGGATGAAGCCTCACACTGGGTCAAATCTTAGGCCCAAGCATGCAACAGAGAAACAGTCCAGAGAGAAATGATTGCTTCTGTGATATAGCACCGTTCTTAGTGTAATTTTTCCTTCTTGTTGCAATGGTGTTCTTTCCTTAGAAAGAGTGCACGGCCTCGTAGGAGCCTCTTTTTGCCCCACTTGCAAGAGTTTCACGCAAGAGGACAGTAGACAGACATAGACAGGTCACACTCACAGTTTTTCACAGTTGGGCCCCACTGGGCCTGTGTACTTTGCGGATTTTCCCCGCCTGCTGTCACACACAGGGAGTCAGCTTTTGCAAAGCCTTGCAGGTTTTCATGCTCTGTAGTCCCTCCCTGAAAATGGCATCTGGGCGAGCAAGGTTTCTGGAGCCTCTTTTTGCCCCACTTGCAAGAGTTTCACGCAAGAGGACAGTAGACAGACATAGACAGGTCACACTCACAGTTTTTCACAGTTGGGCCCCACTGGGCCAGTGTACTTTCGCGGATTTTCCCCGCCTGGTGTCACACACAGGGAGCCGGCTTTTGCAAAGCCTTGCCGGTTTTCATTCTCTGTAGTTCCTCCCTGAAAATGGCGTCTGGGCGAGCGAGGTTTCTGGAGCCTCTTTTTGCCCCACTCGCAAGAGTTTCACGCAAGAGGACAGTAGACAGACATAGACAGGTCACACTCACAGTTTTTCACAGTTGGGCCCCACTGGGCCGGTGTACTTTAGCGGATTTTCCCCGCCTGGTGTCACACACAGGGAGCCGGCTTTTGCAAAGCCTTGCCGGTTTTCCTTAATAGCATAATTTAAAACTGAGGGACATGCAACATTTTCTCCTCAAGATTATTTTGGCAACTGAAAGAGGTTAATGTTTTCATACAAATTTTTGCTTTATATCTTTTAATTCCATAGAATTGTTATAGAAAATTATTGGGGTCTTTACAATGCTCTCGATAAGATGCATGCTGGGAATAGGGGTGGAGGGAGGGCAACACTGGTGGTGGATTGTCCCTCATTTATTGTCACTATGTACCTTAAATATCATTGTGAAATATTTGTAATTCACTTCGGCCACAATAAAAAATTTTAATTGCTATATATATTCCACCACTACTACCCCGAATAAATTCGCCTTGTCTGCATCTGGTTCACTCCATAGATTTTAGTCTCAAAAGTGAAGTAAACCAGGCTATAAAAATTTATGGGTATACAGGTCTTTCAGCTGAAAGCTGGCAGTTTCAGTAGGAGAGGTGGGCCAAGTCCCTAACCTACACAGACACCAATCTGACCAAAACTTTGGGTATGAGGGTATTTGGGCTAACATCTTCAGGACATTTTTGGAGTGAGTGTTGGCAACCATCCCCACATTTTCATATTTCCAGAAGGCTCACAGCTGAAAGTGTGCATCGTGAAAGCCACAGTGCTTAGAATTCCTGGACCATGAGGTTGCATGCAAGGCCATACAACAAGTTCAATTTTTTTTTAATGTTGTTATTGCAGTAGGAGCACAACAGTCAGAAACTAATGAATATCTGAAGATATCTAAAGTTCAGGAACAAAAGAATTAACATCAACTAGTAACAAGAGCTTTGTAAACCTCCTGACAATGGTTTAATAACATCAGTACAAGATGCAATAATTTTCAAAAATTTTCTTGCTGCTATACTCTTTTTCTTTTTTTCTTCTTTCTTTTATTTTTTTAAATAATTTTGCTCAAAATACTTAAAAATGTAATATGATCAATGTAATATCTGGTCTTCAGGTAAAGTAATATATGTACTAAAGATGCTAATTTTGGTACAGAGTGAGGAGTAAGCCTGAGTACCACTGGGTGTGGCCTCAAAACAAAATATTAATTCTTGTGATTTTTTAAAGTATAGATAATTTATATTTCTTTAAGTTTTCTTTTAATAATAACTTATAGTTATTAATACACTATATATTTTATATAGTTTTAAATGTAACGGTTCTACTAACTTATTTCACTTCTAGTTATTTTGAATATAGAACTACCACAGATTTTTGTGTGATGCAACATTACTACTTTACTGTCTTGGGATTTTTTCATTAAAATCTTCGGGGTTATATTTTTTTAATTTTTTATTTAAAGTATTATGATTTACAAAGGTATTCATAGTTGAGTTTTAGACATACAATATTTCAGCACCAGTCCCACCACTATTGTCAACACTTCCTCCACCAGTGTTCTTAGAGATCATCCCATACATTCCCATGACCCACATCCACCCCATCCTGCCATATTTTTAAGTTTAGTTGTTAAAAAATTGGGTCTTATTATTTCAGTTGTTGTTAATTCCGTAGTTTTGAGTTTTAGTTTTGTTTTTCCTTAACACTACTAATGTACCTGAATCTCTTGTATATAAAATCAAGTCATCTGCATATAGTGACAATTTTATTTCTTCTTCAATTTTATTTTTTCCCCTTTCTTGGGGGGTCACACCCAGTGGTGCTCAGGGGTTACTCCTGGCTCAGTACTCAGAAATTGGTCTTGGCAGGCACGGGGATTGTATGGAATGCTAGGATTCAAACCACCATCTTTCCTGGATTGGCTGCCTGCAAGGCAAATGCTCTACTGCTGTGTTATCTCTCTGGACCTTCTTTTTCAATTTTAATACTTTTTTATATTTCTGTGGATGGAGGTGTTAAGCTACATACAATGTGCTCAGGGCTTACTCTCCTAGTAATTCTGATCAAAACAGAAAAAAATTCCTAGTTTCTGATCAAAACAGGTAAGCTGAGTGTAAGTCTCTCTGTTACCTGGCTATCTCAATTGCCTAATTGCTAAAAGTAATACTTCTGTTGTTCTGCTGAATAATAGAGATGAAAAAGAATGTTCTTGTCTTGTGCCTAATCTTAGGAGAAAAGCTTTCACTTTTTGGCTACTGAATATATTGAATGGGCTTGTATAGGTTATGTACTGTGTTGAGATGTATTCTTTAAGTCACCATTGCATTGAAGGTTTTGTAAATTATAAACAAATGATTAATATCATCAAATTTATCTTTATTGATATTGTCATAATTTTTTATCATTTTTATCCTCTGGATGTCATTATAAGATGAATTGATTTGTATATGTTGATGAATCCCTATAATAATAAGTTTCAGTTGATATACAGTCATTTTAATGTATTGCTGAATTTGGTTTGCTAAAATTTGTTGAAAACCTTGGTGTCTATCTTCATAATGAAAATTGGCATCTAGGTTTATTTTTCTGACATCTCTGTTTTGAGTATCAGGAAAATGTTGACTTAATAGAAACAGTTTCTTTTTTTTTTTTTTTTTTTTTTTTTGGGTTTTTGGGTCACACCCAGTAATACTCTACGCTCAGAAATCACTCTTGGCACGCTCAGGGGACCATATGGGATGCCAGGATTCAAACCACCGTCCTTCTGCATGCAAGACAAACACCCTGCCCTATCTCCATGCTGTCTCTCTGGCCCAGTTTCTTCGATTTTTAAGCAATACAGGAGAATAGATAGAAAAATCATTTGAAATTGGACTTTGGGTGCGTTTTAATATTGGACAACTTTGGATTCACTTGCTTTTAATTACCTGTTTGCTTTTTCTCTTTCCTTCTGATTCAGTGTGAGAAATATGACTGAAAATTCATTCATTTCTTTTAGTAATATCAGCGCTGTAATGTGAAGTTGTAGATAGTACTTTCATGGCTCTTCATGTTGCTGAAAGTCAGCACGGTAACATGAAATTGTACATAGAACTTTCATATTTGTTTGTTTGTTTTTTTGGTTTTTGAGTCACACCCGGCCGTGCTCAGGTGTTACTCCTGGCTCTGTGCTCAGAAATCGCTCTTGGCAGGCTCGGGGGACCATATGGGATGCCAGGATTTGAACCATCGACCTTCTACATGCAAGGCAAATGCTTTTACTTCCATGCTATCTCTCTGGCCTCTTGTTTTTGTTTTTGTTTTTAATTTTTATTGAAACCAATGTGAATTAGAAGTCTTTCACAGTTATATTTAAGGTACATAGTGACAGTGAATTGGAGTCATTCCCACCACCAGCGTTGACCTTTCTCCACCACTGTTCTCTATGTGCATTAGAAAATCTCTATTCTGAATTTGAGTCTTGGAGAGCAATATTCTTGTGGTAAGTCACTTGCATTGCATATAGCTGACCCAGTTTAGACCCTCAGCTCCCTGTTTGGCCTCCTGAGAACAGAACCAGATGTAAATTTGATCATCACTAGATGAAATATTTCACAACTACAAAGTATGATGCAATTATGCAATTTGTTACAACTTGGATGGAACAAGAAGATAATCATGTTAAATGAAATAAGCCAAAAGAAGAATAAGTACGAGATGATAACACTTATATGGGATATTTAGAATAATTGCCTTAGGGAATACAAGTGTTTAAATGGGGGTATCCATAGGTCACTGTGGCTGCAAAATATAGGACGGCAAAATAATGAAATAGAATGTAGAAGAGGGGAAGAAAAGCAGAGAAATAACGGTGGGCAGGAGTCAAAGAGATTCAGACACATTGGTGGAGTTAAGGAAAAACAGAACTAAATATCTAAACCATAGAATCACTGCAATCATAAGTCCCAAACTTTTAAAAATCGAACTCGGCCAGAGTGGTAGACAGTGGTAGGGCATTTGCCTTGCGTGAAGCTGACCCAGGACAGATGAGGATTCAATCCCTGGCATCCCATATGGTTCCCTGAACCAGGAGCGATTTCTGAGTGCAGGGCCAGGAGTAACCCCTGAGCGTCGCTGGGTGTGGCCCCAAAAAACCAAAAGGAAAAAAAAAAGAATCAAACTCCAAAAGGTACCTATCAAGAGGACAGATTAGAAAGGAGAGGGAATCTGGGAATATAGGTGGAAGAAAGTTAACACTGATGGTAGGATCAGTGCTATAAAATGAATGTTTAAAACTCAATTATGAACAACTTTGTAAATCATAAAACACATAATACAAAACTAAAAAGTTTTGAAAGACCATTGCTCTATTATTTATATTTAGTTTGACTGAATCCGTTCAATACTGAGAGTGGAATATTAATGTCCTCTACTGTTACTCTGTCATATCTCTCTACAGATCCATTAATAGTAGTTTGATATGTTTTATTCCTTTCTTTTGTTGAATATATATAAGTTTAAGTTCTCTTGATTTGTTGATACTATTACCATTATATAATACCAATCTTAGTCTATTATTAAAACTAAATTCTTATTAAGACACTGTGATTTACAAAGTTGTTATAATAAAGTTTTTTCAGACATAAAATGTTCAAACACCAATCCTACTTCTGACGTCTACTTCCCATCACCAGTGTTCCTTGGTACATTCCCATCTCCTCCAGTCTGCTGTTCCCTTAATGGGAATATAAAATTTCATTTCATATTACATGCACTGATAAAACCTAAAGGAGTGGCAAATATAATTATCAGAAAAAAATAGTGAGAGTTAATTTGTAATGATTGATTGCTATATTGTTAACTTTCCTCACTCTAATAAAGGACGGTCATTTGTATTATTAATGAAAGCCACACTCAGTGCCACATGTTGAGAAGTTTCCCCGGTCCTTAGAGAAGTTCTATTAATGTTTCTTGCAAAACTGATTTCAAAGTTATGAATTCCCTGAGCTGTTGCCTTTTTGTAAACTTAGTATATAGTTCCTTCAAATCTGAATGATAGCTAATTAGAGAATTCTTGGTGAGGAGGTTCATATTTTGTTGAATTTTGTACTCTACTGGTTTAAAAGTCTCAGTTGATAAATCTACTGTATATCTTATGGAATGTTTTTGTATCTAAGTTAATTTTTTTAATATTACTGCTTTATGTATTCTGTCTTTATCATTGGATTTTGTTAGTCTGAGTATAATGTATAATGTATCTTGGAGTTTTCCCAATTGGGTCTATTTTCTCTGGGACCTTTCAAGTTTCTTGGTGTGTATAATCCTCAAATGTGGGAAATTCTTATCAATGCTTTATTTATTGTTTGTCCATCAATTTTTTCTTCTTGTTCTCCAGTAACTTAATTATTCTTATATTGTTCCTCTTGAACTCATTCTATAGTTCTCTGCTCTATGACAGAGGCAAGCAGGGGAGAGGGCAGGGAGGGGGACAGGAGGGAAATGGGGGACATTTGTAGAGGGAATGTGCACTAGTGAAGGATGTTGAACACTATATGACTGAAACTCAATTTAGTAACTGAACAATTTAGTAACTGTGGGGAAACAACTATTTTACAAACAATCTTATAAATAATGGTGTTTAAATAAAGTAATTTTAAAATAAGAAGTTCTATTGATTAAGCATTTTAAGTTTAGCATAGTTTTAATTTTTAATTTGTTTTCTCTACTCATTAAGAATTTAAACCTCATAACTCAATATACTTATGGCACTTTTTAACATATATGCTATATTATTTTATATATCTTTATTTTTCAAAACTGTAGTGTAGAAATTGCTAGGACAGATGTTTTTCAAGAGTTATACAATTTAGCTATGTTCAGTATATGTGCAACTATCTAATAAAAACTAAAAATATTTAATTTACATAAATATTGCTATTAATAGACATCTAAGTCTATGTATTATTTACAATAAAAGTTTTATATTTATCTTTACATGGTTCTCTTTGCTTTGTGCTAATTATTTTTTAAATTTTTTAACATTGGTGGTAGGATTGGTGGTGGAACATTGTATGCCCGAAACAATTCTATACTGAACAACTTTTTAAAAAATCAGTATCTTAATAAAAAATTACTTTTTAAAAAAAGGAAAATAAAAATATGTTGGAACTTGAATAACAGAGCAGGTCCACAAAATTAGATGATGAGTAAGGTGCTTACTTTCCATATGGCTGACCAACCTTTGATCCTCAGCACACCTAGACAATAAGCAAGAGAGGAAAATATTAGGGAGAGTGCCAACAAGTCCACTAATCCATTATAAGTAAAAGCATGTCGTTTTTCTTTTCCTTTTTATCTTGTAAGTAGATTTAATAGATTCGTAATTAAAATATAAGGCCTAAAAAGTAGGCTGTTTTTTATAAATACTTTATTTTATTATCTAATTTCTTATTATAGGAAGAATAAAATACATTACAAATCGAAACACAGAAAAAGCCTGAGGGGAGTTCAGAGAAAATTGCAATTTTATTTGCTTTACCCACAACAAATCAGACTTACTATAAAGACACAAGCAACCCTGGAGATCTCAGGGAAATCCATCATTTATCTACTGTAGTGAGGATCTGCCTCTGGGCACCACAGAGCTTTGAAAACATATACATGCCATGTTTATGAGTCTAGGATTTTATAAATGTATTACAAGAATTATTATTTTCCAAACTATCTTCTGCAGTAATCTTGTGAAAGCTAGGATATTTTATGAGTACATTTATAAATGTGGAAGACTGTATTAAATGATCTCATTGAACATTTAGAGAGACTTCTGGGGAAAGAGGCTGATACTGAGATGATGAATATACATTTCATGACAGGACTAGAAGGAGAAATGAAAGAAAAGTAACAGAGCCCCTCAAAGACTCTGTATCTTCAAAAACTTATTGTAACATGAGGTGATGTGGTAGACAGCGTGAAGTTTAAACAGAGATTAAAAAGACTGAAGGAAAGATGTGGATATATGCAAGAGTTGCAAATTTAATATAATAGTGGTAGAATATTTCACATACTTACCAGGAATTAGTATTCTAAGCAATTTTCAATATGTCTACAGTTTCTTGTACTAAAATACTTATTCCACATACTGCCAAGACCTTCTTTGCTCAAAGAATTGCTTTAAGCAGATAGGCCCTGAGTTCTAATCTCTTTTCTCTGGCACTGGATACAAATTATCTCCCTTCTAATTTTAACTGCAGCATGCACATTAAAAAGGGACAGAACTATTTGTTGTCCTTCCTTTAGTTTTATATATTATTTCTTCACTGAAGAGAATATTTGGAATTAAACATCTCATCACAGCTGATTGCCACAGCCATTTATCTTCCAAATATTTTTCATTGCTGAGAAAAATTGCTCAAAAAATTCAAAGGATTGGAAAAAAGATTACAGTCTTCTCCACATGTCCAGTCAGCTGATAATTTCTAAAGTCATTTTTTTCTCATATCTCTTTTGCAACTATTTTACTAAAAACCCATCATTTCCTACTTGGTCAGCCATCCTCATTTTTTGTTGTTTCTTGGGATCCAATGCCCTAGAAACCTCTCCCTGAAGCAACTGCTGTAGTGTTACTGCCAAAATCGTCTTCACTGAACTATTTAATTGTGTCAGGCTCTTCTCTCCAAGATCTTTGTGTGCTTTTTATTATTACCTAACAAAACAAGATTTTGTAACTTAGTCTTTACATTTAGCATTTACATTTGCTAGTCTCAGAGAGGCTCTTATAGTCATGATCAGTTTTATCTCTAACAATACTTCATGCTTTTTTTTTTTTTTTCCAAAATGGATCTTTGAAAAATCTATCTCCTGTATATGCCCTATCTGACCAACTTTGGGAAGTGATTATCATCCTGAAATGACCAAAGTTGTAGCTCCTAGACATTTTTCATCATCAATTTTAACTTTTCTTATATGATACATTATTATGACTTCACCTGTTCAGGCTACTAAAATAGAGAGTGGGATAACTGATCATTATAAACATGAATTTCTAACAGTTCTGATGCCTCAAAGTCTAGGATCAAGTTGCCCACAGATTCAATACCTGTATGAAAGTGCTCTTTCAGGAGGATGTGAGAATACTTTATGCCCATGTCTGCACTTGATAAAGGAGAGCAGAGTCAGAGCTGTGGTCTCTTTTTCTCAATTTATGAAAATGCTAATTCTGTTTGAGGAGACTCATAACCTCATTTCAACTGAATTATCTCCCTTAGTCCCTTCCAAACTCCAGACATTTGGAATTAGGTGTTGAACATATAAATTTAAAGAAGCAAAAACATGTGTTTTTGTTTATCAGCCACCCAGTCTCTGAGGATACAAGCCATATGGGTGAGTGACTGCTTTCTTGGATCATACTCTCCACCAGTCACAGAAGAAATATGTTTGTAGTAAATACCTAGGGATGGACCACTTGATAAAGTCACTAAATGATCTCATTAGAACTTTCTCCAATCTGTTTTAATAGTGTGAAGTTTAATCGGATTCAAATAATATATTATGATAATAAATAAAGTTCCTAAGTGTTTTCCATATATTGTGTTCCTAAAGTTGTGTATCTGGAAATTTGCAGTAATTCAGATTTCTTTGGTTTCTTTTCTTATTACATTTATCTTCTATTTTTGCTGATCTAGCAACTATTGTATAATGAAAGGAAAGTCAATTTATAAACATTTGGTGATATTTTCTATTACTTCTGTAAAAACTGGTTCTTTTCTATGGTAAAAGTGAAAAAATAGTAACTGATTCACTGTCTTAAACAAAAAAAATTATTTTTAAATTCCATTTTGGAGGGGCAGCACCCAGTAATATTTAGGAGTTATATCTGACTCTGCACTCAGAGCCTTGGAGAACTTGGGTGACTTCATGGGGTGCCAGAGATTGGTTCCGGTTGGCCATATGCAAAGCAAGCCACACCCACTGTAACTTTGATTAAAAGCTAAAGATCAGTATTACAAAGTGAAAACCAAGGTGTTGGCAATGCTATATTACTTCTGGATTACTTCTAAGAGATTACTTCTAAGAGAAGATTCCCATTTTTCATATTTTATGTCCCTACAATCCTTGGCTCAGAGACCCTTATCTCCCAGAGCTCTGCTTCTATAGTTATTTCTCTTTCTCTAACTGTGACCTTCTTATCACCCTCTTATAAAGAACCTTTGATCACCTCGGCTGACTATTCTGAACTTTTCATAAGGTCTTCAAAGACCTTTTCCAAATAATGGTAATACATACTTAAGTTTCTGAGACATTTGGTTTAGGATGTTATTATGATACCTCACTGTATTTCTTAGATATGAATTTGAGTTTGTGTATAATATATTTCACATGCTGAACTGAAATTAAGCACATTAATATTCAAATGAAGAAAAGAAAGTTATTTTTCATCACCATGATGCTTCATGATTGACAGCTTTGCATTGTGCTTCTTAGTTTTCACAAGGTGACTTCCCTCACTACTTACAGAATTGGAGAAGAAAGATATGGTACCTGCCATCAAACTCAGAGCCTCATTAATGTTACACTTGGGATCTGCCACTTAACTATCTCTCGTTATGTTTTTATAATAGAAGAATATTTTTAATATAATTTTTATTTTGATCATAGTGGCTTACATATTGTTGACAATAATATTTTAGGTACATATTTACATAAAATCAGGGGGGATTCCCATCCCCAAATTATCCTCCCTACCCCTCCGTTTTTGTCCTACCTCCCATTTCCTCTTCCCTCACCCTCAGGGCGGCTAGAATATGTGGTCCCCTCTGTATCTAACCTACTACTTAGTAGTCTTGCATCAGTTTGGTCTTGTTGCCTCCCTTATTTCCCCCTGTAAGTGGGGGCAGGGCTAGCTAGTTCAAGTTGCATGGTTTTGCCTGAAAAAAGAAAGTAAATAAACAGGGGTAAGGGTCTAATACCCCCAAAATGGGCAGAATCCTCCTAGAGGTTCTCATCATCGATTTGGGAAGTGAATGAGAACAAGAAGGTGAAACACTCCACCAGTACCAAAAGAAGTGTCAAATATCCAGTGAGGACTCCGGTTATATCGATAGGCACCACAAAAAAACGATTAAAAAATAATAAAAAAATAAAAATAAAAAACAAACAAACAAAAAAAAAAACACGCCGAGGTCTTGAAATAAGAAACATGGTGTAGCACAAAACAAAAGAAGAGAAAGGAAGAGAGGAAAAAAAATAAGAATAATTGGGGACAACAATTTCAATAATCACATCCAAACAGAGAAATCGACCAAAATAGCTAGGTAAATAAAAATAATAATAACGATAATAAATGAAGGTAAGATATATATATATTTATATATATATATATGAATATCCAAGGTTTTGTGTTTTTTGTATTTTTGTTTTTTTCCCTCCTGCCCTGGCACAGTAAATATTGGGGTCATTCGAAAAGGAATTCACTTGCCCTATGCGATATGGGGTTTCTCCGTCCTTGGAGTATAGTGTCATGGGATCAGCTCTTTGCTCAGGATCATTACTCTCCCGGTGGTGTTTTTTTTTTTTTGTTTGTTTTTTTGTTTTTTTTTTTTTGGTGTGTGGAAGACTTCTGCTCTGTCCAGGGTGATACAATCAGAGCTCTGTGTTTAGAGGTCTCAGTATCTGTACAGATCCTGAGGTGGGACTTATGTGAAGTCAGTCTTTGTGCATCTAGATGTTCTGTTACCTCAGTGCCATTTTAATCCATCTTCTGTGGTTGATGGTCTTGGTCTTTGCACTGAACCTAGGATGGCATCTAGGATAGCGTCTTTCTTTGTGCTTCCAGAAGCCCCATTCCGTTACAATTGTCTCTGCCAGACCTTTGGAACTGGGGATCATGCTTATTGTGCAGATCTTAGCTCAAGCCCTAGACTAGGGCTTTTTTATTGGTCCCAAGATGTATACAGTCTGGTCGTGGTTCTAGCAGCCAGTCATCTGTAAATCACGATCTTGGCTTTTTGGACCTACCAAAAGGTGCCACGTCTTCTGGTTTTGTCTTGTCGTTAGCTGGTAAGGTAGGCTAAACTGCTCTAAGGTCAAGTTGTTCACATTTTCCTCATTGTCGGGATATCATGTTAGAGCTGGCCCTTGTTGTTGACCCTGCAGTATTAAGGCTGTCCCAGATGGAGTTTGTTTCTTGCAGCTGTTGTGAAGAGCTGTGCCGTTTCTATGTCTGGGATCCAGGGTTCAAGGCTGGATGAATGGTATCTAATCATCTGAGGTCTAAGTTGATTCCACATGACATATTTTCAAGGTAGGAGATATCCCTGTGTTATAAACAACTATGAGTTCCTATCTCTAGTAGATAAGAGCTCTTTTTTTTTGTATGTAAGATTTCCCCTTTATTTAGTGTGCCTTTGCATGGGGAAGTGGTGCTCCGTTATATTGTCGGTGTATTTGGGGTGGACAGAGTGGGTAACAGAAATAGATTGCATACCCAAAAATGATTAAAAAAAAAGAAATAAAAGTATATGTGCCCACAAATGTATATGTAGGACAAACATTTAAAAAAATAAATTAATTAATTAAATAAATTACAAAAACAAAGAAAAAAAATAAAATAAATAAAATAAAAAAAATAAAATGAGTTAGCGAAGTTTTTAAAGGACCAAAGTGATGCAAAAGACTACTTTACAATTGGGGGAGAACAAGTAAAGAGGTAGTGTATTACAGGTCTTATTCCTATGTTGGAAGTACAGTTTTTCCCGTTGTCTTTTGGATTTTTCTTGTGGTGTGTGGGTTTGAATATTTATTGCATATTTCTAGTATCCCATAGTGGTCAATTGTCAAATTACTTTGACTCATGTATCTAATACATATGATAATATTTGCCATTTTATTTTTATTTTATTTTTTGGTTTTCGGGTCACACTCAGCAGCACTCAGGAGTTACTCCTGGCTCTATGCTCAGAAATCGCTCCTGGCAGGCTCGGGGACCATATCGGATGCTGGGATTCGAACCACCGACCTGCATGAAAGGCAAACACCTTACCTCCATGCTATCTCTCGAGCCCCATATTTGCCATTTTAAAAGTAAGTGCAATCAGGGAGATAGTACAGGTGGTAAGACACATTCCTTTTATGTAATTGATCTAATTCAGTCACCTGCACCACTTATGATCCTGAAGCATACCAGAATGATCTTGAACACAGAACCAGGAGTAAGCTCAGTGGGTTTGCATTTTTTCTGATTATGCAAGTTTTCCCCCAACATTTTTATTTGGACACAACTAACTTTCCCTTTCACAGTTTCCGATCTGATAATAACTGCAGTCTAAAACTCTACATGCTATTGACAGATAATTGGCTTACTTCAGTCCCTGACCTTTGCTGAGTTAACCAGCTGCACACCACTGAGGCTGCACACTAGTGGGCCAAACCATATGTTAGCATAGTAACTCAAGAATTAAAAACATTGAACTGAAAAAGATACTAATTGACTTAGTAAAGCAAATACACATGGAAACCCATTCAACCTATTGAATTTGAAGGTAATTCTTTTGAAATCAAACACTTTTTTTTATGGCCAACTTAAAGTTATTAAATTTCATCTATTTTATCCACCATATATGCCAATGTTCTATTTGCCTGTCTAGTATACATTATGCTTATATGCATATACTTACATTAATGTAAGTTTTAGTTAGGTTCATTTTCATTTTCTCAAACTTTTTTATGTATTAATAAGTGCAACTTTAGTATTTTTTGAAATTCTTGTTTAGAATAGGATCATGATTTGCAATGAATAAAATTAAACATGAGATGTTTGATCTCCATATTTGTTTTAGAAAATTAGTTTCCTTTTCTAAATAGTTGTTTATAGTATGTTAAAATAATAAACTAATTGCAGGCTTCCTAAGTACTACTTTAGAATTAATTGAACCATAGAAATTGAACAATAAATCAAAATTTTCTGTTCTTTCTATGTAGAACACTTAGAGGGAAAAGCTGTGAAATAATGAAAAAATACGTTTTAAAGGAGAACAAATTGAAAATTAAATTCGGAAATTGTTAGTTTTATTCCTTATGTCAATGTATTATTTTTTTATTGTTACATGTTCTTAAAAATAGACTTTCATAGATGTCCTTCATTTTCTGCTTGATGATTTTTGTTGTTTTCTATTTCCTAAATAATTTGACAGGCTGCAAGCTTAGCCTGCCTTTCAATTTACACATTTACTTATTAGAGTAAAGTCAATATTTTTATCCTAGAATTGAGTATATGCTTTCCAATGGTAAGAAACAGAAAAACCTACAAAGAACAAAGCTGTGCCATCCAGCAATCACTTTCTGGTGAAAAGGAGTATTATTTCATGTGAATAAAGTCAGCTATCAGCTTCATCTATGTTTCTAGCAAAGTCCTACATTTAATCCTTCCATTGCTTGCTCACTTGCTCTCAGACACTTTAAACTTTATACTGCAGTTATTAATGTTAGATAAAATAATAATTCCCTGTTTCTAACATGATTCTGATCATAATTAGCCAATGTGTAAAGAGCTTTCATTGTTTATCAAATGACACATTTTATAGCCATTGTCTTCTTTGATCCTCATGGTGCTGAGAGATGAATATGACAGGCAGTAATAGTTTCATCTTGACACATGAAGAGCCCTCTTCAAGCTTCAGTGCTTTGGAGTGTTTTCTCTGGGCTGTGTTGTTAGCCATAACTACCAGGTGAACTTATTTCCAAGGTCCACTTGTGGAGAAATAAAGAGCAAAATCAAAAATCACACACAAATAAAACACATTTTATTCCAGTATATCTTGATTTCATTTTGCCTTTATTCCATGGTATAATTCCATGGTATAAGGCGGTTAATTACCACCTTGTATTCAATTCACTACCTTCTATGCATTTAAGGGTTTTTCCCATCACCTCTTCAAATTCCACTGCAAAGAAAAATTTTCTGTTCCCTTACTTTGCTTTCTTTTTTTCTCTTGCATTCATTACTTTTGGATGCACTTAATATTTACTTATTTACCAATGTACTTTTTCTCTGGTTTTTCCTTGGAAATGTAAGATGCTTGGAGCTGTGTTTTTTTTGGTTTTTTTTTTTTTTTTACTTTTATTTCTCATAATTCTAATACTGCTGGCAAAGAGCATCATCAAATGTCAGCCTGAGTCACTCTGTACAATAAATACCAGTCCTGAGGACAGACAGGTCACCTGATTGCTGTGCTGGAGAGTTCTGTCCTTTTCACAAGTGAAGGTATGCATAGCCCTTTAAATAAAGTAAAAGGAGTTTTATAACAGTCTGGTCTCAGGTAATAGCCATTTACAGAATTTCTGGGAAACCCATGTGGAATCTTGAGGACCCACAATTAGAAGAGTTTATGAGAAGGGCCTCCTGTTTCTAAGTAGGGAGTTCAGGTGCCTTTCTTGAGCACCCCATCGTACTGGCTAGGGTCTCTCTTATTTGTCACTCACACTGAGACTTGAGAAGTGCTATATTCAATGAGTGGATGGATAGATGGAGGATAGATGAATGGATAATTAAGTCAATGATACTAGTTTATACTAAATTTGTATATTAAAGTAAGCAAATGTTACAGAATGCTTTATTTTTCCTTTTAGAGTAAAATTCAATCAGGTAAAATCAGCAAATAAATAAAGTATATTTAGGGTAGGAAAGGACAACTTGGTTAACCAATCTAACCAATCACATCAGCCTTCCTGAAGTAAGTATTGTCCCAGAAATCACACTTCCTCACTTCCTGGCTGAACAGCCACTGATTCTAGAATATTCTACTGCCTCTTCTTTCACAGAGCCATGTTAGAGTAATTTTCTCATACGTCTTCAAAACCACAAAACTACAAGGTAAAGAAATGAAGTTCATACTTGTTTCAAAAGATAAAGACAACTCAATTATGACACTAGAAAACTTAGTCACCAATCATTCTTCCTCTAAGATTAGTCATTAGGTTTTCTGATTGGAAAAAACAAGATAATTCTATGACCTATATTTAGGACACCAGTTATTTTTGTAAATTGGAAGTAGTGATAAATACTGTATCTTTGGTAGTCTTTCCACCTGAAAAGATATAAGACTATTATAAGAAATTAATATTAGGATGTAATATGACATGCTTTTGTTAAAATAGAGACTTTTATTTCAGATCTTTGTTGCATGCCTATTTATTTTAATGCAATCAAATATAAGTTTAGTATTATCTCCTAAATTTCCTACTATGATTTTAAAAGTTGTTTTTAAGCATTCTAGATTTAATAAAGAAAACAAGATTTATATATTTATGTCTATAAATTTTCTATTTATATGCACATATGTTTACATATTTATCTATTTTTATAAATCAGATTAGTAGTGATAAGGCCTATGTCTGCTCTTGTTTGTTCCAGGCTACCATTTGACTCTGCTAAGATGGTATTAGATATTTCTCTCCCTGGTATCAAACATGAATCTGATTCTGCCATACAGATTGAAATATAGTTTTTTTTTTATTAAATAACTGCTACTATGATGGAGAGATACTAGACTTTAGGTAGTGGATGTGTTTACATTTGACTCCTAACGCAAACATTTATGCTCTTATAAATCACTATTACCTTTTTTATTTTAAAGTTTTTAAAATGGTGAGTATTTATTTCAATAATTATAAAGATATGATAAAATCTTAAGACACTAAATAAATTAATTATTTATTTTAAAATGACTTTATTTAAACACCTTGCTTTACAAAGTTGTTCATAATTCAGTTTGGTTTTTTTCACATTTACAAAGTTGTTCATGATTGACTTCCAGTCATATAATATACAACACACTTCCAATGCATATTTTCCATCACCAATGTCCCCAGTTTCCCCCGTGCCCTCCTATCTGCCTGCCTCTGGAGCATGTATTCCCCCCTCTCATTTTTCCTTTTAGATACAGTGATTTGCAATATTGTTACTGAAGGAGTATCATATATATCATTTTATCTCCTTTCAGCACCCAGTTCTTGTCCAGAGTGATTAGTTCCAACTATCATTGTCATAGTGAACTATAGAAATGAAGGCTAGGAGGACGAGTCCATGGTAGTAAGCTTGCAATTAGAGCAGAGAAGGGTTCACTATGACAGTGATAGTTGAAAATGATCACTTTGTACAAGAACTGGGTGTTGAAAGGTAAAGTTATACCCATTTACTAGCTATAGCATATACAGTGCTTAAAAGAAGAGAGAGAGAAAAGAGAGAGAGAGAGAAAGAGAGAGAGAGAGAGAGAGAGAGAGAATAAGAAAAAATGTCTGCAACAGAGGCAAGCAGGGGAGAGGGCAGAAGAGATGGTGGGAGAGAAAAAACTGGATACATTGGTGGCAGAAATTTGCACTGGTGAGAAATGTTGTAAACTGTATAACAAGTTCAGTCATCAATAAGTTTGTGACTGTGGAGGTAAAAACTGTATTACAAACAACCTTGTAAGCACAGTGTTTAAATAATGTAATCATTCATTAAAGAAAAAGATGTGACCATGAGACTCCCATCCTAGTTTATATATATGCCAGGGCCGGGCTGCAGACATCCACAAAGACATGGAGATTCACACCATCATTAAGGTTTCTAGTGTTCCTACATTTATAAGTAATATTCTATTGTAATTTTCTCTTCTGTAATTTTTGGCTATTTAATCACTGATACAATTAGGATACTAAGGAAATATGAGAGTCAAACTTCATAAAAACCTTAAATAGCCTCTACTATGGGATATTTTAAAATGTATTTGTTTATCTTTAGTATTATATGCTGAAAATACTTTTAAAGATTTAATATTCATTTAACTTTTTAGATGATGACATTGGGAAAGATTTTGTTTGAGATTTTATTGGCTTCTAAATTGCTTACGTTAAATACTTGTAGAATTAGGAGCTGAATTAAAACATTTTTAAGATAAAAATTTACATGATTTATTTTAGAATTCTTTTTAGAAATACCTAATGTAGCCCTAAAGAAAATAGAAAATAAATTATGAAATATTTAAACTATGCAATAGTTAGAAAAATGATGTATTTGTCAAATCAGCTGATCGAAAATGCATAGTTAATTATAGTGATAAAAGCAAATTATAAAATAATATGCAAAATTATATTGCTTGTTTCAATTAAACAAGAATCATTAGGTAATATACTTTGTAAGTATGAATACAGTGAATGTATATAAACATAGACTCAAAGGCACATACCTAATTTGTGATAGTAATTGTATCTTTTAATAATAGGAATAAGGGTATAAATATGCACCAACAGATGATTGAAATAAACAATTTCAGGGCTGGAGAGATAGAACATAGGTTACAGTCTGGTATGCAACTGCAACTATGACAATGGTTTAAATCCTGGCACTGCCAGGAGTGGGCACTGAGCACTGCTAGGTTTATGCACCCTCCCTAAAAGTAAGGTATGAAGTTGTTTTATAAAACTAAAATATAACAAAATGATAATTTTAATCTAGGGAATTGCTTATGATAATGTTTGTTATATTATCCTCCATACCTTTCTTTGTTTTTCAGATTTATAAAAATAAATATTTAATTAAATTTGACTTAAATGTAAAAAAATAACTTAATTAACAATAAAGAAAACTCCTATCTCTGTCTGCCTGAAACTGTGCTTCTGAACTTCCGAAGGTTTCCTCAGGGGCCTAGGGAGCGCACCCCCAAAAACACTGCATTTTGAAGCTGGTGAGTGCCTGCATTGTGGGGCCGCGGAATCGCTTTGCCCTGCCCTGCCTTTGTTCACTCTGAGGACTTTGGGGAAAACTCCTATCTCTGTCTGCCTGAAACTGTGCTTCTGAACTTCCGAAGGTTTCCTCAGGGGCCTAGGGAGCGCACCCCCAAAAACACTGCATTCTGAAGCTGGTGAGTGCCTGCATTGTGGGGCCGCGGAATCGCTTTGCCCTGCCCTGCCTTTGTTCACTCTGAGGACTTCGGGGAAAACTCCTATCTCTGTCTGCCTGAAACTGTGCTTCTGAACTTCCGAAGGTTTCCTCAGGGGCCTAGGGAGTGCACCCCTAAAAAACTGCATTTTGAAGCTGGTGAGCAGCTGCATTCTGGGGCTGCGGGATCGCTCTACCTTGCCCTGCCTTTGTTCACTCTGAGGACTTGCAACTAGAGGCAACAGAAGCGCTCAGCCGCTTCGCTTCCCTTTGCAGCCGCGAACTCTTCCTAATCAATGAACCCCACCACAACACACAGGAAAAACCACACTACAAGCATGACAATGGGGAAAACTCGCAGGCAAACACCATCCATAGAGAATGAAGACGAAAGCTCGGTTGATCTAATAAATTACAACCACCTGATTAACCTTTCAGATAAGGAGTTTAGAGTAGAAATATGGAATATGTTTGTAGACCTCAAAAAGAGCATAGATCGATCTGAAGAGAACACAAAAACAGAAATCAGAAAACTCCAAACTGAAATAACAGATCTGAAAAATACGGTTGCTCAACTGAAAACCACAATGGATAGCCTCGCCAACAGGGTATCAGCAGCTGAGGAGAGAATCGGAGTACTGGAAGATGAGATGCAGAAAAGCTCAACACAAAAGAAGAAATTGGAAAAGAACATTAAGACAAACGAACAGGCAATGGAAAATGTACTCAAGGCATGCGAAGAGATGAAAATAGAAGTCTTTGATAAACTCAACAGAAACAACATAAGAATCATTGGAGTCCCAGAAACCCAGGAAGGAGATCTCCAAGAAGAATCAACTGTCAAAGACATCATCAAAGAGATACTCCCAGAGTTAAAGCCTACATGCAATCAAATACTGCATGCCCGAAGAATACCAGCTAAAAGAGACCCAAAGAAAAACACCCCAAGACATATCCTCGTTACAATGACAAATCCCATAGATAGGGATAGAATACTGAAAGCAGCAAGATCAAAAAGGGAAATTACATTCAAAGGAGCATCCCTAAGACTTACAGCAGACATGTCACAAGAAACTCTCAAGGCCAGAAGACAGTGGTTGGATATTGTGACAAGATTGAATGAAATGAATGCCTCCCCAAGAATACTGCACCCAGCCCGACTCACATTCAGGTTTGGAGGAAGAATACACAGCTTCACGGATAAACAACAGCTCAGAAACTTCACAGAAGATAAACCAGCCTTAAAGGAAAAACTGACAAGTCTACTCTAAGACAAGAGAGACCAACAAACACAGCAAACTTATCTACAAAGATGACATTAAATCCTATGACAATCATCTCCCTCAATGTCAATGGACTAAATTCACCAATTAAAAGACACAGAGTGGCAAAATGGGTCAAAAAGATGAATCCAACCTTCTGCTGCCTACAAGAAACACATCTGAATAGTCAGAACAAACATAGACTCAAAATCAAAGGTTGGAAGAAAATTATCCAAGCAAACAACACCCTGAAAAAAGCTGGGGTGGCCATATTAATATCAGATGACACCAACTTTATACTCAGAAAAGTGGTAAGGGACAAAGATGGACACTATGTACTAATCAAGGGATATGTGCAACAGGAAGAAATCAGACTATTAAACATATATGCACCCAATGAGAGACCAGCAAATTATCTAATACAATTACTGACAAATCTGAAAGAAGAAATCAATAATAACACAATCATTGTGGGAGACTTCAACACAGCCCTATCAACACTTGATAGGTCAACCAGACTGAAACCCAACAAAAACATACTAGCCCTGAAAAGTGTTATGGAAGAAAGAGGACTAGTAGATATATACAGGACACTCCATCCCAAAAAACCTGGATACACATTCTTTTCCAATGTACATGGTTCATTCTCCAGAATAGACTACATGCTGACACATAAAACATACCTCCATAAAATCAAGAGGATAGAAATCTTGCAGGCTACCTTTGCTGACCACAAGGCTCTGAAATTAGATGTGAACTACAAAGCCACACAGAAGAAAAACTTTAACAATTGGAAATTAAACACCCTGCTACTGAACAACCAGTGGGTCCGAGATGAAATCAAAAAGGAAATCAAAACTTTCCTGGAAACAAATGATAATGAAGACACAAACTGCCAGAATCTATGGGACACAGCAAAAGCAGTCCTGAGAGGAAAATTTATAGCTCTACAAGCACACATCAGGAAAGAAGAAGGAGCATACCTGAATAACTTAATGGCGCAGCTTAAACAATTAGAAAATGACCAACAGAATGAACCAAAAATAGGGAGACAGAAGGAAATAATAAAGCTGAAAGCGGAACTCAATGAAGTGGAAAACCAAAAAGCAATCCGAAAGATCAACGAAAGCAGAAGCTGGTTCTTTGAAAAAATAAACAAGATTGATAGACCATTGGCAAAACTCACAAAGAAAGAGAGAGAGAGAAATCTGATAACCCGTATTAGAAATGAAAAGGGGGAGATCACAACAGAAATTGCAGAGATCCAAAGGATAATCAGAGGCTACTTTGAGAAACTTTATGCTACAAAACATGAGAACCTAGAAGAAATGGAAAAATTCTTGGACACTTATAACCTTCCACATTTAAGTAAGGAGGATGTAGCATATCTAAACACCCCCATCACTACTGAGGAAATTGAAACTGTAATCAAACATCTACCAAAAAAGAAAAGCCCAGGCCCAGATGGTTTTCCTAATGAATTTTTTCAAATCTTTCAAGAGGAGCTACTACCAATCCTAGCCAGACTCTTCCATGAAATTGAAAAAAAGGGAACTCTCCCAAACAGCTTTTATGAAGCCAACATTACCTTGATACCAAAACCAGACAGAGATGCTGCCAAAAAAGAAAATTACAGACCAATATCCCTGATGAATGCTGATGCAAAGATCTTCAACAAAATCCTGGCAAATAGGATCCAATGCATCATCAAGAAGATCATACACTACGACCAAGTAGGCTTCATCCCAGGAATGCAAGGATGGTTTAACATCCGTAAATCTATTAACATCATACACAACATCAACAACAAGAAAAATAAAAATCACATGATCATATCAATAGATGCAGAGAAAGCATTTGATAAGGTCCAACACCCATTCTTGATCAAAACTCTCAGCAAGATGGGAATGGAAGGAACCTTTCTCAATCTAGTTGATGCCATCTACCACAAGCCAATGGCAAATATTATCCTCAATGGAGAAAAACTAAAAGCCTTTCCTCTAAATTCGGGTACAAGACAAGGCTGTCCTCTCTCACCACTCCTCTTCAATATAGTACTGGAAGTTCTTGCTATAGCGATCAGGCAAGAAAAAGATATCAAGGGAATTCAGATAGGAAAGGAAGAAGTCAAACTCTCATTGTTTGCAGATGATATGATACTCTACTTAGAAAACCCTAAAGACTCTACCAAAAAGCTTCTAGAAATAATAGATTCATATAGCAAGGTGGCAGGCTACAAAATCAACCTACAGAAATCAATGGCCATTTTATACACCAATAATAATACGGAGGAGATGGAAGTCAGGAAAGCAATCCCATTCACAATAGTGCCACACAAACTCAAATATCTTGGAGTCAACTTGACCAAAGATGTGAAGGACCTATACAAAGAAAACTATAAAGCCCTGCTCCAAGAAATAAGAGAGGACACACGGAAATGGAAACACTTACCCTGCTCATGGCTTGGCAGGATTAACATAATTAAAATGGCAATACTCCCCAAAGCATTATACAGATTTAATGCGATCCCCTTAAAAATACCCATGACATTCTTCAAAGAAGTGGATCAAACACTTATGAAGTTCATCTGGAACAATAAACATCCTCGAATAGCTAAAGCACTCCTAGGGAAAAGGAAAATGGGAGGCATTACTTTCCCCAACTTTAAACTGTACTACAAAGCAATAGTTATTAAAACAGCATGGTATTGGAATAAAGACAGACCCTCAGATCAGTGGAATAGGCTTGAGTTCTCAGAGAACATTCCCCAGGCATACAATTACCTAATTTTTGACAAAGGAGCAAGAAATTCTAAGTGGAGCAGAGAAAATCTCTTCAACAAGTGGTGCTGGCAGAACTGGTTAGCGACTTGCAAAAAAGCGAACATAGACCCCCAGTTAACATCATGTACGAAGGTAAAATCCAAATGGATTAAAGACCTTGATATCAGACCAGATACCATAAGGTATATAGAACAACATGTCGGTAAAACACTCCATGACATTGAGACTAAAGGTATCTTCAAGGAGGAAACTGCACTTTCCAAACAAGTGGAAGCAGAGATTAACAGATGGGAATACATTAAACTGAAAAGCTTCTGCACCTCAAAAGAAATAGTGCCCAGGATACAAGAGTCACCCACTGAGTGGGAGAAACTATTCACCCAACATCCTTCAGATAAGGGGCTAATATCCAAAATATACAGGGCACTGACAGAACTTTACAAAAAAAAACCCATCTAATCCCATCAAAAAATGGGGAGAAGAAATGAACAGACACTTTGATAAAAAAGAAATACAAATGGCCAAAAGACTCATGAAAAAATGCTCCTCGTCACTAATCATCAGAGAGATGCAAATCAAAACAAAGATGAGATACCACCTCACACCACAGAGATTGGCGCACATCACAAAGAATGAGAACAATCAGTGCTGGCGGGGATGTGGAGAGAAAGGAACTCTTATCCACTGCTGGTGGGAATGCCGTCTAGTACAGCCTCTATGGAAAGCGATATGGAGTTTTCTTCAAAAACTGGAAATTGAGCTCCCATTCGACCCAGCTATTCCACTCCTAGGGATATACCCTAGGAGCACAAGAATACAATACAAAAACCCCTTCCTCACACCTATATTTATTGCAGCACTATTCACAATAGCCAGGCTCTGGAAACAACCAAGATGCCCTTCAACAGACGAATGGCTAAAGAAATTGTGGTACATATACACAATGGAATATTATGCAGCCGTCAGGAGAGATGAAGTCATGAAATTTTCCTATACATGGATGTACATGGAATCTATCATGCTGAGTGAAATAAGTCAGAGGGAGAGAGAGAGACGCAGAATAGTCTCACTCATCTATGGGTCTTAAGAAAAATAAAAGTCATTTTTGTAACAATCCTCAGAGACAATTAGAGGAGAGCTGGAACACCAGCTCACTCCATGAAGCTCACCACAAGAGTGGTGAGCACAGTTATAGAAATAACTACACTGAGAACTACCATAATCAAGTGAATGAATGAGGGAACTGGAAAGCCTATCTGGAGTACAGGTGGGGGTGGGGTGGGATGGAGGGAGATTTGGGACTTTGGTGGCGGGAATGTTGCACTGGTGAAGAGGGGTGATCTTTATAGGACTGAAACCTTATCACAATCATTTATGTAATCAAGATATCCAAATAAAGAGGAAAAAAAAAAGAACTATGACTTTAATAGGCTTTTTCTCAATATGAGTTTCTCCACTTATAAAGTGACAAATATAAGTAAATTAAGTATAAATAATTCCCTCTCTTTTGGAAGGAAGCTTGCCATAGTATGAAGCTTGCCACAAAAAGAAGAGAGTACAGTTAGAATAGAGAAGGTTCTACTATAAAAATGATAGTTAGAACTGATCACTCTGGACAAGAACTGGGTGCTGAAAAGGAATGAAGTGACATGTACAGCTCCCCCCTTTTTTTTAACTGTAGTGCAAACCACTGTGTCAATAAAAGAAAAGAGTGGGGGAGGAGTGAGGTATAAAATTCCTTTCTCAGAGGGAGGCAGGGGAAGATCAGTAGAAAGAAGAGGGCATCAGGAAAGGTGAGAGAAAAACTGGGGACATTGGTGTTGGGAAATGCGCACTGGTGAGAGTTGTTGTACACTGTATATCTGTAACTCAATCAAGAACAACTTTATCTGTGGGGGATAAAATTGTATTATGAACAATCTTGTATCCACAGTGTTTAAATTAAAAAAAGAAAAAGAAAAAAAAAACAATAAAGTAACTTCCCTAAATTAGAATTATGTTGCCAAACCAGTAGTATTCAAACTAATTTTCCCTTCCCAGGGCCAGAGCAATAGCACAGTGGGTAGGACATATGCTTTGCAAACAGCTGACTTGGGTTTAATCCCTGGCATTTCACATAGTTCCATGAGACTGCCAGGAGTAATTTGCAAATACTGCCAGGTGTGTCCCACAAACCAACAAACCAACCAATAAACAATAAAGAACTTGCTCTCTCCCAAGAGGCTAGTACTCAATATTATGGGAATTTGTCTACCTTCTAAAGTACCTATAGGATACATGATTTTGAGATTTGAATAAAAACCCATCAGAAGATGCTTGTAGACACTTATAACTGATTTTACTAATATTTTACTCATAGATATCTTATTCTAAATAATACTCTAAATGTCAAGAGTTGTTTACAAAATAGTCCCAAGAAACCCCATATTTCTTAGGCCAAGTGAATTCCTTTTCAAATGACCCCAATATTTACTGTGCCAGGGCAGGAGGGAAAAAACAAAAATACAAAAAGCACAAAACCTTGGTTATTTAATATATATATATATAACCTTCATTTATTATTGTTATTATTATTTTTATTTACCTATCTGTTTGGGTTTGATTATTGAAATTGTTGTCCCCAATTATACTTATTTTTTTCTCTTCCTTTCTTTTCTTTCGTTATGTGCTGTGCCATGTTTCTCATTTCAAGACCATGGCGTGTTTTTTGTTTGTTTGTTTTTGTTTGTTTTTGTTTGTTTTGTTTTGTTTTTTAGTCTGGTTTTGTGGTGCTTATCGATATAGCTGGAGCCCTCACTGGATATTTGACACTTCTTTTGGTACTGGTGGTGTGTTTCACCTTCTTTTTCTCCTTCATCTCCCAAATCGATGATGAGAGCCTCTAGAAGGATTCCGCCCATTTTCGGGGTATTAGACTCTTACCCCAGTTTATTTATTTTCTCTTTTTCAGGCAAAACCACACAACTTGAACTAGCTAGTCCTGCCTCCAGTTAGAGGGGGAAATAAGGGAGGCATCAAGACCAAACAGGTGTAAGACTACTAAGTAGTAGGTTAGATACAGAGGGGACCACATATTCTAGCCGCCCTGGGGTGAGGGAAGAGGAAATGAGAGGTAGGACAAAAACGGAGGTGTAGGGAGGACAATTTGGTGAATGGAATCCCCCCTGATTTTATGTAAATATGTACCTAAAATATTATTGTCAACAATATGTAAGCCATTATGATCAAAATAAAAATTAAAAAAATAGTCCCAAGGAACACGTTGTTCCTTGGAAAAATGCTGAGACATTATTTAATTTTATTCGGTTCACTTAAGAAACTTACAATTGGCCTGCTGCAAGGTCCTGTTAATCTGGCTTTTTCTATATAGAAATTGTATTATTATAATGATTGCAAAGTCAAAGGCTTTGCAATATTTTGCTAAAATGCAACTGTAACATCCAATAACATATCTCAAATATATTCCTGAATAGCTATTTTTGTTGTACAAGAGAAAAAAACTTGACCAAACTTGAAAATAAAGAAAAATATACTTACCGCATTAAGGTAAGAGAGAAACTCTTGATATAGGAGAACTAGAACAGCAGGTCAGGGGTCAGGTGCTTGACTTTTATACAGCCAACCCAGGCATCAGTTATGGTCCTTTGAGTTTAATTGGGGTGATCCCTAAGCAAAAATCTAGGAATAACCCCTAAGCACCACCAGATGTAATTCAACAAAGAAACAAGCATGCAAAAGTATGCTGAAATGGAGCAGGGTACACCTAAAAGAAAAATAATTATACAATTAATATTTATTTATTAATGAATATGATACTAAATGTTGAGGTAAATTTAATGATGTTATTAATCATTCAATTTTTTTTCATTTAAAATATTTACATAGTATAATATAAACATGATTACTAATTTGCTTGTCTGTTTGCTTTGCTTTTTGAGCCACACCCTGTGGTGCTCAGGGGTTACTCCTGGCTATGCACTCAAAATTGCTCCTGGCTTGGGGACCATATAGGACACCAGGGGATCAAAGGACGGTCTGTCCTAGGTTAGCACGTGCAAGGCAAATGCCCTACCACTTGCACTTGTGCCACTGCTCTGGCCCCAGCATAATTACTTTTTAAATATGTATCCCATATGTACTTTGCTGGTACTGTCTTATAAAAACAAATAATAATTATCCATATAAAATATGAAAGAATTACTGTCTAAAGCATTGAGTTATTGTTTAGATCTGAATGCTGTACATTTCTAAAGTGTCGTCTTCTAATTGCATAGTACCTTATCTATGCTTCTAGAAAAAGACCAAGTGGGCTGAAGTGATAGTGTAGCCGTAAGTTGTTTGACTTGCATACAGCTGACCCTGGACAGACCCAGTTTTGATCCCTGGCATCCCATATGGTCCCCCTGCACATGTCAGGAGTGATTTTTGAGAGCAGAGCCAGAAGTAATGCCTGAGCATTGCCAGGTGTCGCCCAAAAACAAAAAAACAAAAAAGGAAAAGAAAAAGGCCAAGTAATATAGTTAGGAATATTGAGAAACTTTCAACCTCATTGGAGGAAAAAAAAAACATGAGTTTACATAAAAGACAAAAATTTAATACTATTTATTTAAGCCACAAGGTAAAAATTATCATATATAAAAGTCAGAAATAATAAATTTGTTTCTCAATTTATAGTAAGTAAGATGACATACAATGAAACCAAGTCCTCACTAACATTTGTATTCAAACTTGACTTAGGTATTTTTATTCCTCATAAATGTTATAACATTATTATTTTTAAATGAAATATTTTACTTTGTAATCTTTGCTATATATACTATATATCTCTTTTTATCATTAATGTCAAATATTGAAATAACAATAGCATTCTTATTTTCATTCCTGACAAAATAACTTTAAGAAGCTATCATTTATACACATATTTGTTACTGCCTATAATATTTTAGGATATATTCCAGATTGACTTAACATTAATAAATATAATTCTAATATATGTATCATTGATATATGCACACACATATATATATGTGCACCATGGGTACCAAGTTATTTAGTTTCTTCAAATACTAAAACGCTGACCCATCAAATATAGCAACTTTACCATGCATAAGACTATTGATTGAATAATTGCTTTGCATTTATACTACTTAGGTTATATGTAGAAAGGTTCACCAAATTAATTTACAAATTAAACCTCTGTATCCCATGATCAGTTAATTCAATTCAAATTATTAAATAAAATATTTTCTATCATCTTTGCTAAATTAATACACAAAACCAAAACTTAAAACAAAGTATTTTACTCACAAATTATGTGCTTTCAATTTTATGAATAATGCTTTTATGTATAATTTGTGTTATGTAACTTAAAATAACCTCGATATCTTTAAAATATATATTTCAGGATTGACTGCAGTTCTATTCTCCGGCATCCCATATGGTCTCCCAAGCCAGGAGCAATTTCTGAGTGCATAGCCAGGAGTAACCCCTGAGCGTCACCAGGTGTGGCCCAAAAACAAAAACCAATATATCTATATCTATATCTATATATAGATATAGATATATATATACATATATATTTCAGATCAAAATTTTGGAGAAATTAACTTAATACCACTTTATATATTTGTATTCTCTATTATTTTTTTTTATTTTGAGGGGCCACACGATGACACTCAGGGGTTAACCTGGCTATGTTCTTAGAAATCGCTCCTTGCTCTAGGACCATATGGATGCTGGGGATGAAACCAAAGTTGGCCCTGGATCACTGCGTGCAAGGCAAAAGCCCTACCACTGTGCTATCTCTCTGGCCCCTCTATTAATTTTCTTGTATAAATTATATAAATGTGTGAAGGAAGTTGGTTAGAACATGGAACATTTTCACAGAAGCCATGAGAAAGCCCTAAAGTACATCCAGCAATGTGGCCCCAAAACAAAAACTAAACCTAAAAATCATAAAGTAATTATCATTGCCCCATTTTCAGTGAAAATAGCTACCATATTTTCCAGCGTATAAGACGACTTTTGAAACCTTTGCTTGTTGTGATTGGCTCACTGTGGTACATATAGTTGCAGCACAGGAACGTTCTGTCTGATGCAGCGAATATAGGCCTAAACCTATGTTTTAACTGCAAAATTAGGGGGTCGTCTTATACACATAGTTATTTTATATGCCGGCAAATACGGTAATACTAAGAGATATTATTTTATTTATTTAAAGTAAAACTAATGCCTTGCAGAACAAGAATTACAATCACATAAATCTGACTTCTAGTAAGAATTTGTAATCATTTTAGAACACAAGCCCTTATACTTGACGGGGATGAGCTCACATAATAAGAAAATAACTTGTCTGTATTCTCTGCAAAGATTGCAATCTTTGGGGCTGGAGCTGTGGCACAAGCGGTAGGGTGTTTACCTTGCACGCGCCAATGTAGGACAGACCAGGTTCGATTCCCGGGCCTCCTATATGGACCCCCATGTCAGGAATGATTTCTGAGTTCAAAGCCAGGACTAATCCTGAGCATCACCGGGTGTGACCCAAAAACCAAAAGATTGCAATCCTACAGAGAAAAAGTGTTTAATTCAATCAATTATTTATTCATGTTACTCAAATTAGAAAAGTTTTCAATTGCTTATTTTTATTTTTAGAATTTCTTTAAGCACTGTGGTTAATTGTTCATTGTTGGATTTAAGTCATATAATGTACACCATCCATAATCAGTACACCCTTTCCATCACCATCACCTATGTCTCTCTTTTCCCTCCCACTTTCCAAACCCCCACCCTGCCTTGCTCTCTCCCTCTCTATCACTTGCTCTCTCTTTCTTTCTCTCTCTTCTCTACCTCTCTCTCTACCTCTATTTCAATATTTTCCTCTCTCTCTTTTCTTTTTTGGGACTGTAGTTTGCACTATTGTTAATGTTAATTTAGCCTGTTATTTTCTCCACTTTCAACATCAATTTCTTGTCCAAAGCGATCAGTTCCAAATATCATTGTCCTCGTAGACCTTTCTCTATGCCAGCTACAGTCACTGTTCTTAGTGACAAGCTATCTACCCTGGACTGGATCTCCTTACCTCTGTCTCTATTGTCTCTAGGCATTATTACCATACTACCACTTGTTTATCTCATATTCCACAAATGAGTGAGACTATTCTATATCTGTCCCTTTCCCTCTGGCTCATTTCACTATAGTGTTGTACTGAATATAGGAGTGCAGACGGCATTTTTTGTTTTGTTATGTGCTTTTGTTTTTCTGAGGTATATCCCTAGACGTTGTATTTCTGTCTTATATGGAAGCTCAATTTCTAGTTTTTTGACGACTGTTCACATCATTTTCCAAAAATAATGGACCAGTCTTCATTCCCACCAGCAATACATGAGAGTCCCCTTTTCTCTGCATCCACACCACCACTGGTAGTTCTTATTTTTGTGATGTGTGCTAGTCTCTGAAGTGTGAGGTGATATCATATTGCTGTTTTGATTTGCTCTCTGATTATTAGTGATGAAAAACATCCTCAAGACCACAAAAAAAGCATATAGAAACAATAGTCTTGTATAGTAAAGTGGCAAGCCACGAAGTTAATACACAATAATTCATGGCTTTTCTATACACAAATAATGAAAAGAAGAAAAAGATATTAACAATACAATCCTAGTAACAATTTTGCCTCAGAAAATCAAGAACCTTGACTTAACTAAAGAGATGAAAGAACTCTCAAACAAAATTACCAAATACTGTCTCAAGAAATAAAAGAGAATACAAGAAAATAGAAACTTTTTTCTTTTTTTATGTATATTTTATTTAAACACCTTGATAACATGCATGATTGTGTTTGGGTTTCAGTCATGTAAAGAACACCACCCATCACCAGTGCAACGTTCCCATCACCAATGTCCCAAATCTCCCTCCTCCACACCCGAAACCAGCCTGTACTCTAGACAGGCTTTCCATTTCCCTCATACATTCTCATTATTAGGACAGTTCAAAATGTAGTTATTTCTCTAACTAAACTCATCACTCTTCATGGTGAGCTTCTTGAGGTGAGCTGGAACTTCCAGCTCTTTTCTCTTTTGTGTCTGAAAATTATTATTGCAAGAATATCTTTCATTTTTCTTAAAACCCATAGATGAGGGAGACCATTCTGCGTTTCTCTCTCTCTCTCTCTCTCTCTCTCTCTCTCTCTCTCTCTCTCTCTCTCTCTCTCTCTCTGACTTATTTCACCCAGCATTAATAGATTCCGTGTACATCCATGTATAGGAAAATTTCATGACTTCATCTCTCCTGACAGCTGCATAATATTCCATTGTGTATATGTACCACAGTTTCTTTAGCCATTCGTCTGTTGAAGGGCTTCTTGGTTGTTTCCAGAGTCTTGCTATGGTAAATAGTGCTGCAATGAATATAGGTGTAAGGAAGGGGTTTTTGTATTGTATTTTTGTGTTCCTAGGGTATATTCCTAAGAGTGGTATAGCTGGGTCGTATGGGAGCTCGATTTCCAGTTTTTGGAGGAATCTCCATATTGCTTTCCATAAAGGTTGAACTAAACAGCATTCCCACCAGCAGTGGATAAGAGTACCTTTCTCTCCACATCCCCACCAACATTGTTTATTCTCATACTTCGTGATGTGTGCCATTCTCGTGGTGTGAGGTGGTATCTCATCGTTATTTTGATTTGCATTTCCCTGATGATTACTGATGTGGAGCATTTTTCATGTGTCTTTTGGCCATTTGTATTTCTTCTTTGTCAAAGTTTCTGTCCATTTCTTCTCCCCATATTTTGATGGGATTAGATGTTTTTTTTCTTGTCAATTTCTGTCAGTGCTTTGTATATTTTGGAGATAAGCCCCTTATCTGATGGGTATTGGGTGAATAGTTTCTTCCACTCAGTGGGTGGCTCTTGTATCCTGGGCGCTGCTTCCTTTGAGGTGCAGAAGGTTCTCAGCTTAATATATTCCCATCTGTTAATCTCTGATTACCATTTTAATTTTATCAATAGTGATAGGGGTGTTTAGATATGCTACATCCTCTTCCTTCAATCGTGGAAGATTATAAGAGTCCAAGAATTTATCCATTTCTTCCAGGTTCTCATTTTTAGTGGCGTAGAGTTTCTCAAAGTAGTTTCTGATTACCCTTTGAATCTCTATCATATCAGTAGTGATCTCTCCTTTTTCATTCCTAATACGAGTTATCAAGTTTCTTTCTCTCTCTTTCTTTGTTAGTTTTGCCAGTGGTCTATCAATCTTGTTTATGTTTTCAAAGAACCAACTTCTGCTTTCGTTGATATTTCAGACTGATTTTTTGGGTTTCCACTTCATTGATTTCTGCTCTCAGCTTTGTTATTTCCTTCTGTCTCCTTATTTTTGGGTCCTTTTGTTGAGCACATTCTAGTTCTATTAGCTGTGTCATTAAGCTACTCAAGTAAGCTCCTTCTTCCTTCCTGATGTGTGCTTGCAAAGCTATAAATTTTCCTCTCAGTACTGCTTTTGCTGTGTCCCATAAGTTCTGATAGTTTGTGTTTTTATTGTCATTTGTTTTCAGGAACCTTTTGATTTCCTCCTTGATTTCATCTCGGTCCCACTGGTTATTCCGTGTGAGGCTGTTTACTTCCAGGTGTTGAAATTTTTCTTCCGTGTCCACAAGGCCCCTTTTTCC
This sequence comes from Suncus etruscus, assembly GCF_024139225.1. Classification (NCBI taxonomy): domain Eukaryota; kingdom Metazoa; phylum Chordata; class Mammalia; order Eulipotyphla; family Soricidae; genus Suncus; species Suncus etruscus. Next base: position 67,601,399 of record NC_064854.1, on the reverse strand, counting down.
ATTTCTCTCCTCAGGTCTACTATATTCTTGTTGGTTTTCAGTCTGGTTGACCTATCCAGTGTTGACAAAGCCGTGTTGAGGTCCCCCAGATTATTGTGCTGTTATTGATATTATTTTTCAGATTTGTCAACAGTTGTATTAAATATTTTGCTGGCCCCTCATTCGGTGCATATATGTTTAGGAGAGTGATTTCTTCCTGATCTACATACCCCTTGATTAATAAAAAATGTTCATCTTAGTTCCTTACAACCTTCCTGAGTATAAAGTTTGCATTATCTGATATTAGTATGGCTACTCCAGCTTTTTTATGGGTGTTGTTTGCTTGGATAATTTTTCTCCAGCCTTTTATTTTGAGTCTATGTTTGTTCTGACTATTCAGGTGCATTTCTTGTAGGCAGCAGAAGGTTGGATTGAGTTTTTTGATCCATTTAGCCACTCTGTGTCTCTTAACTGGTGCATTTTGTCCATTGACATTGAGAGAAAGAATTGTCCTGGGATTTAATGCCATCTTTATATCAAAATTTGGTGTGTCTTTTGGTTAGTCTTGTCTTAAATTAGGTCTTTCAGTTTTTCTCTTAAGACTGGTTTTGAGTCTGTAAAGTTTCTGAGCTATTTTTTGTCTGTGAAACCATGTATTCTTCCGTCAAACCGGAAAGTGATTTTTGCTGGGTACAGTATTCTGGGTGAAGCATTCATTTCATTCAGTCTTGTCACATCCCACCACTGCTTTCTGGCCTTGAGTGTTTCTGGTGACAGGTCTGCTGTAAATCTCAAGGATGCTCCCTTGAATGTAATTTGCCTTTTTTATTCTTGCTGTTTTCAGAATTTTGTCCCTATCTGTGGGATTCATCATTGTGACTAGGATGTGTCTTAGGGTATTTTTTCTGGGGTCTCTTTTGGTTGGTACTCTTCGAGCATGCAGGATTTGATCACATATATTTTTTTAGCTCTGGATGTTTCTCTTTAATCATGTTCTTAACCATTGATTCTTCCTGGAAATTTTCTTCCTGGGTCTCTGGGATTCCAATGATTCTTAATTTGTTTCTGTTGAGCTTATCATAGACTTCTATTTTCATCTGTTCCCATTCTTTGACTAATTTTTCCAGTGTTTGTTCATTTGCTTTAAGTTTTTTTTTTCCAATCTCTCCTGCTATATGGATTTGTTATGTATCTCATCTTCCACAGCACCAAGTCTATTCTCAGCTTCTGATACCCTGTCCCAGAGCTTATATATTTTGTCATTCACTTCGCTTACTGATTTTTTCAGGCCTGTTATTTGACATGTTATTTCAGTTTGGAGTTTTGTAATTTCTGTCTTCATATTTTCTTGTTTCTCATTAGCGTTCTGTTCAACTCGATCCATGGTTTCTTTGAGTTCATTGAGCACCTTCCATATTGCTAGTCTAAAGTCCTTATCTGAGAGGTTGATTAGTTGGTTGGTCATTATCTGGTCATCAGAATTTTCATCTTCATTCTCTATGTCTGGTGATGGCCTGCGTTGTTTCCCCATTTTCACACTTGTATTGTGGGTTTTTCTACATGTTGTGGTGGTATTCATTGGCTAAATGATACATGCTGCCACACTCCTCTGGCTCTGCCCTTTCTGGATGGGTCGACTTGCCTCCAAGGGAGGGGAGTCTTCATGGGTGAAGCCTCACATAGGATCAAATCTTAGGCCCGAGCACGCAGCAGAGAAGACAGTGCAAAGAGAAATGCTGGGCTTCAGTGATCCAGCACAGTTCTTGGTGTGATTTTTTTCTTCTTGTTGCGATGGTGTTTTTTTCTGAGAAAGAGCGCACGCTCTGCATAATGAAGCGGAGCTAAGTGCTATGCTGGAGCCTGTTTTCGGCCCACTCCCAAGAGGTTCACGCAACAGGACAGTAGACAGACACACACAGGTAGCACTCACAATTTTTCACAGTCGGGCCCCACTGGGCAGGCATAGTTTCTTGGATTTTCCCAGCTTGACGTCACAAACAGGGGACCTGGCTTCTGCAAAGTACTGCTTATAGCTGGTTTTCGAAAATAGAAATTTATACCCTGTTCATGGAGGAGAATGTTGCACTGGTGAATGGTGGTGTTCTTTTCTATAAATGAAATCCACATACAAACATGATTACATGTTTATAATCATAGTGCTTGAAGAAAGGTATTATAATAAAAAATAAAGTCAGGAAAAATAAAAAGTAAATAAAGTGTCAGTATTTCTAAAGCATTGTACAGATTCAATGCAATTTCTATTAAAATTTCAATTCCCTATTTTAAAAATTCCTATAAAAAGTCTAATCCAAAGAAGTGGATCAAACACTCCTGAAATTTATATGAAGAAATAAATGTCCATGAATAGCTAAATCCTTCACACACACACACACACACACACACACACACACACAAACATAGAGAGAGAGAGAGAGAGAGAAAGAGAGAGTGATGGAAAGAATCACTTTCCCCAACTTTAAATTAGCAATCATTAAAACAGCATAGTATTTAAATAAAGACAGACTGTTAGATCAGTGGAATGTACTTGAATATCTGAACCTGGACAACAGGTTTATGAACAATTAATTTTTGATATAGGAGCAAGAACCACAAAGTGGAATAATGAAAGCCTCTTCAACAAGTGGTGCTTGGAAAACTGGTCAACTACATGCAAAAATATAATTGAACTTAATCATTTCCTTAACACCATGTAAAGGTCAAATCAAAATAAATTAAAGCCCTTGAGATCAAACCTGAAACCATAAAGTACATAGAGGAAAACTTTGGCAGAACATTCCATGACATTGAAGCTGAAGGCATCTTGAAGGATGAAATACCGCTGGCCAAAGATAAACAAATTAAACTACATTCAACTCGGGATACACAAAACTCGAGTTTTGTATCTGAAAGGAAATAGTGACTAGGTTACAAAAGCTACCCACAAAATGAGAGAAACCATTCACCTATTCACTCTACACCCATCAGATAAGGGATTAATATGTAAGATGTACAAGATTAAACTTCACAAGAAAAGAATATCTAAACCCATCCAAAAATGGGCAGACGGGTCCAGAGAGATAGCACAGCGGTAGGGCATTTGCCTTGCATGGAGCCTACCCAGGACAGACCCAGGTTCGAATCTCAGCTTCCCATATGGTCCCCCGAACCTGCCAGGGGAGCGTAGAGCCTGGAGTAACCCCAAAGCGCTATAGGGTGTGAACCACAAAAAGCAAAAAAAAAAAAAAAAGGAAAAAATGGGAGAGATGGAATCAGAAGAGGTATCGTCCTTTGAACTGTGAAAAATAAGAGCACCAACAACAGAAAACTAACTTTGACAACTGTGACTAAACAGAACCTACCGTAGGTTGTAGCCCAGGACTACAGCAACAACAAGATGTCTTATTGCAGAGGCCCAACTTGGACAACAGAGACTGAAGAAGCTTTGGATCCATAATATCCTAGGCTTTGGCTTAGGAACTGAATGAAAACAGGGAACAAGGGCCCGGAGAGATAGCACAGCGGTGTTTGCCTTGCAAGTAGCTGATCCAGGACCAAAAGTGGTTGGTTCGAATCCCGGTGTCCCATATGGTCCCCCGTGCCTGCCAGGAGCTATTTCTGAGCAGACAGCCAGGAGTAACCCCTGAGTACCGCCAGGTGTGGCCCAAAAACCAAAAAAAAAAAAACAAAAAACAGGGAACAAGTGTTACAGAAGACTGAACACAACAACAATGATGGATAGGAACCTCTAGAACCGTAGACACTATCCTAGACCCTGACCTATAACCTGCGCAAATACCAAGATTGCTAGCTACAGTGGCTTGATTTTCTCACACACAACAGAGAGGAAAGTTTCCTGGCACCACATAAAAGCCTTTGGGATGGGGTAATGAGTATATATGGAGCCAGGGGTATGCTTCAAGGATGGAGAAACCCTGAATCTCTTAGGCCACGGGAATTCCCTTTCTTCCCCAATGCTTACTGTGCCTATACAAAAAAAAATAAAAAATAAGTAGGAGGAAAGCCAAACCCTGCCACTCCAGCAGCCCTACTTTTTCTTGTTTTGTTTTGATATGTTAGTTTTTTACTTTATTTTCCTTCTCTTTTTTTTTCTACTTTTCTCTTTCTTTTTCACTCTTGTGGTTATTATTTGGTGATTTATTTTTATTTTTATTTGCCAGGTGCATATTTTTCTTCCATTTTTCTTTCTTTTTTCTTTTTTTTTCTTTTTTTCTCTTTCTTTTTTTGGTAGTTATTACCAATTTTTTTCTCCCTTTTTTCTTATCCTTTTTATCTCAATGATGGTGGAATGGATGCTCAATCTACAACAAGCTGTAAAGTGGAGACCAGTTGCACTAACATTCTGGGGAGTAACGGAGGGAGATATGAAATACATGCTGGAACAGGGGTGGAGGGAGGACAGCACTGGTGGTGGGAATGCCTCTCATTCATTGTCACTATGTACCATAAATGATGCAGTGAAAAATTTGTAATGCACTTTGGTCACAATAAATATTTTAAAAAAATGGGAGAGAAGAAATGGAGACATTTACTCAAAGAAGAAATACAGTAGGCCAAAAGGCACAAGAGAAAATATTTTGAAAGCCAAAGAATGATATAGAGATGCAAGGCATTGTTTTATCTTTGATCCTTTTTCTGTTTTCCCTATTTCTCTCACCACACTTGGTAAATAGATGAGTCATCCCAAAAACTGTGCACTTCTCCAGCTTACTCATCTCTACATCTATCCCATAATAAAATATAGTTCTCAAAAAATGATAATAGTATAAAAATAGAATTAAGGACAAATAAGTCCCTATTATTTACATTTATATATCAATCTATTGCATTTTTTTCTTTTGGGGTCATACCTAGAAATTCACAGTTTATTCTTGACTCTGCTCTCAGGATTTACTCCTGGCATTGCTCAAGTGACAATGTAGTGTAATAGGGATCAGACCTGGGTTAGCTACATGCTAGGCAAGTGCCCTAACCCATTACATGTTCACTCCAGCCTCAATATATTTTTTTAGTTTCTACAGTAATGAGTAATTGTAATTCAAATATATAATAATTAGCTAGCTGAGAGAATTATTCAAGTCTTCATTTAAATGTACTGCATAAAAAAATGGAATTGTAGGGGCCGGAGAGATAGCATGGAGGTCGAGCTTTTGCCTTGCATGCAGAACAGTGGTTCGAATTCCAGCTTCCCATATGGTCTCCTGAGCCTGCCAGGACCGATATCTGAGTGTAGAGCCAGGAGTGACCACTGAGCACTGCTGGGTGTGACCCAAAAACAACAACAACAACAACAAATAACAGAATTGTAATGATGGTTAAAAGACCTGCACAAAAATTCTGCAGTGTATATCTAATTAAAAAAATAAAACAATTGTAAAACTATAAACTCTTTACAAGTGGCATCCCTAACATTTTTCTAAATTACTTGAAAGTTGTGACATTTCGTGACCACTGGCACAGCTAAATATAAACAGCTTATTCTGTGCCTGCTCCCTGCACTTTTGCTGACTGACACAACAATTAAGAAAACAAGTTTCCTTTGTAAATTATAGCTCTGTGAAGCTTAGAGTAAGCAGAGTGTACATTAGAAATATTTTTAGCTTAACACGAAACTTTCCAAAGGCTCCTAATTAAGCATTTAAGCCCAAGAAACTATAATTGCAACTGCAAAATAACTGGGAAATCATACCTTGGGCAGAACTGAAACTATTGTTTGGCAAAAACTCTTTAATATCTTAAATAGAATGATATTTCTAATTCTGTCGATGTTGTGAGAAGTTTCAGGTGCAGAGCTTATTTGCAGAGGGTATAAATAATACATATGTAAGAACATATATACAAAATGACTATAAATATTCACCTTTGTGGTTAGAAATGAACACTTTCAGAGTCTTGTACTGAATGCTAAGTAAAGCTTTATAATCCCAAGGGTTAGATATAAGCTCTGGCTATGGGTATTTAGCTGTCAGAAACAGGTATCTTATTAGAGCACTGTCACACAAAACTTGATCTAAAGGAAAGCATTTAATCTTCATGAATGTGTAACATTCCAAAAAAATGGTAATGAAATTTTATGCACATTTCTATACACATTCATACTTCACATAATATTGCATGAAGGTAACATGACTTGCATAGTTTAAATGATAACTGCTTTCAGATTAAAATACTAGTTGCTGGGGCTGGAGTGGTGGCGCTAGAGGTAAGGTGTCTGCCTTGCCAGTGCTAGCCTGGGAAGGACTGCTTTTGATCCCCTGGAGTCCCATATGGTCCTCCAAGCCAGGAGCGACTTCTGAGTGCATAGCCAGGAGTAACCCCTGAGTGTCACCGGGTGTGCCCCCCCAAAAAATACTAGTTGCTTTTACTGAGAAATTTTAGGACCAATATTTATATGTCATCTAGTTATTATTGTCATAAAAAGTCATGCTTTAATTACTGGTACAATTACTGAGATAGAGACATATCAATAGTATTGCAGTTAGAACATTTGTCTTACATGCGGCTGATCTGGGTTCATTCATTCCCTCCAGAAACAAAACCAATTACCTAGATAAATCTTACATGGATGCGTTTAATATCCTGCAATATTAAGTATAATGGTTTTATTTATCATGTTGATATTTATATTTATATTTTTTATTTTATTTGAACGTAGATAGTATGATGATGTTTACAGACTAAGCAATCTCAGAGCACTGTCAGTGGCACAAAGTGGTCATTAGTAAAACTTTCTATAGCTGGCATTTCATAGACCCTGTTCTTGGTATCAGACAGTGTATGTATTTGCTCATTGGATCCCCTAGCCCATGCACTATGTTTTACTTATTTTACTAAAATGAGAAAACTGAGAATCAAGACAGAGGATGTAATCTGTCCAGGATGGCACAATACCATGTCTGAGTTGGATAAAGATCTAACCTATCTGGCTCCAAAATCCTTCTTGAACCCTGAAGTGACATAGTGACAGAAGGCCATTGGCACTCTGCAATAATTTTGAATTTTATGATTATAAATTTAAAGACTACTGTAATCCTATTACCTGAGATATAATAAAATATATTTTGGTCATTGGGCCATATCTGCCAATTATCATCTTCTGCCAAGGCTTATTCCAGGCTCTGTGCTCAAAGTTCATTCCTGGCAGGCTCGAGAGATCCTATAGGATGCCAAGGATAAAACAATTGTTGGCTATTATCTAACCCTAGTATAATAAAAATTTTACTCCTCTTAATATTCATAAAGTTTTCATGTAAAAAGTCTTGAGCAAGTAAATGAAAGAATGGGGCTCCAACATAGAAGATATCAAGCAACAATATAATAATAAATCAAATCATTCATAATTTTCAAATAAATAACTTCATATTGATTTATTATCTGATTCAGAGTAGGCCCTGATGACACTTTCATTTTATTCTAATGGCACCACCTATTCTTACAACAGTGTGATGTCATGTCTGTGAATTTATTTAGATCAAATTTATAAGCTACAAGTGTACTTTTTTTGGTTTTTGGGTCACACCCAGTGGCACTCAGAGGTTGCTCCTGGTTCTGTACTCAAAAATTGGCTCCTGGCACTTTCTAGGGACCATATGGGATTCCGGGAATTGAATCACTGTTGGTCCTGGATTGGCCACATGCGAGGCAAATGCCCTAATGCTGTGCTATCTCTCTGGCCCCACTACAAGTATACTTAAACTAAGGGATTTATAGTCTTACCATTTTTAAAACCAAAGGACCTACCTTGCATGATTATGTACCTTTTTCAAGGGAGTTAAAATACTTTGCTGTTAAAAGTGTCCAATTCATCATCCACTGTAAAGTATAAAAATGTGTCAGCTGCAAAGTAGCAAAAGTGATCTGAATTCAGATTCAATATCAGTTTATTTTAATCAGGTCTAAAATGATGTTGAGTTACAAAGAGAAGGTTATAATCTGTGTGTGAAAATACATTTTTGTTTTATGGTAAAAATGTGGGCATATCTGATGGGTAAGGTATACTTGTGAAGGAACAGAAGTGTTGGACATTGTATGACTGAAAACTGTGTACAGCTTTGTATATTATAGTGATTTAATTACTCTTATCAGAAAGTAATGACAAAATTATCAGAAAATAAAAATAAAGTTATCAAAACTAAATGTTTAAAAATATACATGTTTGAGGAAGAACATGGCTTGAATGAGCTAGCTCAGAGACTGCTTTTCATGAAAAGCAATTATAAACTCTTAAGTTACACTGCCATAATAACCACAAAGAGGTCTGTTCCATTAAGATGACCCCCTGGATAACTGTCATTTAGTGGTAGTTTCCCAGGGTTATATAAAACCCAGCTAAAATATGGGGGGTGTGGGTGCTGGCTGGTGCTGCTGTGGGGGTGGCTGATGCTGCTGTTTCTTCCAGACTGGCTGAATTTCCTTGACAGCTTTGCTGAAAAAAAAAAAATAACTGTTGCCTAGACTGTCCTGTTGCTCCTTCTGCCTATCCCTTTTCCCTTATCCTAGATCTGACTGAATCCTTATGCTCTTTCCTCTCTCTTTCCCCCTCTCTCTCCACTCCCTCTATCTTCCCCTCTTTCACCTCCCCCCTCTCCTTTCTTCCTCCTCCTCTCTTCCTCTCTCTTCCTTTCTCTTATCTCCCTCTCCTCTCTCTCCTCTCACTCTCCTTTCTCCCTCTCTTCCTCTCTCCTGTCTTCCTCTCTCCCTCTATCTCTCTCTCCTGTCTCCCTCTCTCTCCTCTCTTTTTTCCCCTCTCTCCGACTTTCCCTTTCTGCCTTTCTCTTCTCTCTCCTCTCTCCCTCTCTCTCCCTTTCTCTCTGTCTCTTTCCTCTCTTTCTCCCTCCCTTTTTTGACTTAGGTACTTGTTATAAGGCTCCTGGCCTCTGTACCCTGCCTGATCCTTCATTAAACCAGTTTCCAGACAAACAACTCTTGTCAGAGTCAGGCCTGCTCAGACACTGGCAAGTGGCAGCCTCTGGCAATCAACCAGACGCCAGAGTGCTAAGATCAAGGTGAAAAGAAACCAATGTTAAAGACCTGTGACTTCTGCATGAGCCTTTCATTTTTATCCATGATCATAGATTTCAGTTTGTTTGTATCTTCTTTTATAAATGCATGAATTTAGGCTCACAGAAAACCAAGCCTGTGTTTGGTTTTAATTCTTAAACTAAGGATAGTAACTGAAAGAAATGAAAAGAGGGAGGGAGGGAGGGAGGGAGGGAGGGAGGGAGGAAGGAAGGAAGGAAGGAAGGAAGGAAGGAAGGAAGGAAGGAAGGAAGGAAGGAAGGAAGGAAGGAAGGAAGGAAGGAAGGGAGGGAGGGAGGGGGGAGGGAGGGAGGGGGAGGGAGGGGGAGGGGGGAGGGAGGGAGGGGGAGGGAGGAAGGAGGGAGGAAGGAAGGAAGGGAGGGAGGGAGGAAGGGAGGGAGGGAGGGAGGAAGGAAGGAAGGAAGGAAGGAAGGAAGGAAGGAAGGAAGGAAGGGAGGGAGGGGGGAGGGAGGGAGGGGGAGGGAGGGGGAGGGGGGGAGGGAGGGGAGGGAGGGAGGGAGGAAGGAAGGGAGGGAGGGAGGAAGGGAGGGAGGGAGGGAGGAAGGAAGGAAGGAAGGAAGGAAGGGAGGGAGGGAGGGAGGAAGGAAGGAAGGAAGGAAGGAAGGAAGGAAGGAAGGAAGGAAGGAAGGAAGGAAGGAAGGAAGGAAGGAAGGAAGGAAGGAAGGAATAATGTAGGCTCAGATTTTTCTCCATTAGAAGATATTTATTGAGACTACTATCAGTTTTATTGTGACTCCTGGAAAATTCATCTGTTTGACCCTTGCCCCTAGGTCTTCTTTGAAAATAATATTTTAAAACATCTGGTTCCTAGACATGCATTGAAAATTGACAACTAATATTTAAGCATAAAAGAACACTACTTAGAGGCATAGCAGTTCTGTACTTTCTCTAACAAGCTGCATTTTTCTTATTGGAAGTTACTAGCTCAGGACTGGCTTCTGAGATAGCTGATGACCTTTATTTAATATCTTCATGACTCATGGCCTAGGAGATGATGAGGATATTAACAAATTATATGTCACATAGGCTAACTGATTATAATGTATTTCATTACTTTTTAGTGGAATGCCTCAGGCCTTTGTGATGCTTTTTTTTTAAAAAACATCCTTGCACTGTACCGTGTTCAGAAATATTCTGTTCAGAAGCCAAAAGCAATTGGTTGCTTAGAAGTTGGTTCACATATAATGAGAGAAAAAAATTTTAAGAATCCTATTGAATTTCAAAACAAGTTATGAAGCCATTGCATTAAATTATGTTTTATCATTTAATTCGATAATTTTTCTGTATTGTTGTGGTATTTTAATTACCTTTTTCACATCACCTCTCAAACTGAGGTTGTAAGCCTCTAGAGAGACTCAGCCCATTTTCAGCGTATTTGACTTTTGACTTCTTTTTTTTTTCCCTCTTATTTTGTACCCCATTCTACTGCTTTTCTTGCCTTCAAACAAAATCACATACCTCGATTTTTCTAGCTCTGCCTCTTAAATAGAAGGGGAAACGAGGGTTCTAGGACCAAACAGATATGAGATCACTAGAAGTAAGCCATACAAAGAGGGATCCACCTACTCTAGCAGCCCGGGGGGTGATGGTGGGGTATATGGGTTGTAGAAAGGGAACTGGAATGGGGGGGAGGACATAGTTGGTGATGGGTTTTCCCCTGATTCAATGTTAATATGTACCTAAAACACTATTGTGAAAGATATGTAAGCCATTATGGAAAAAAATATGTTTTTAATCAGAAACTTTCTTTGACTTACATGTATTATTATTATATCAATTATATTATATGTTATGTTATGTCACTATATTATGTTATGTTAGCTTACCTCATTATGTTAATCAATTTTGTCTCTTGAATAAATTCTTACAATAAAAATAAAAAAAGAGATGGGGAAAAAAAGAATCATATTATCACCTTTTAAGCTGTTTAAATAGCAGAAGACAATCTAGATGTAGTATTTTTTTATTTTTTTATCTAAGTAACATGATCATAGTTGGATTACAGTCATAAACAGAACACCCCCCTTCACCAGTGTAACACTACTCCCTCCTCCCTTCCCATCCCCTGCCTGTATTCGAGACAGGAATTCTACTACAGTTATTTGTTTTTAAGTTCAGTAAATTGTATTTTTTTTCCTTAAAGGATAAGAGTAAAAAAATATATAGTAAAGGTGTGATAGTGGCAATTGCTGTTGTTTGCATAGGTCCAGAAAAATGGGGAAAATGGAAAAAAAAATCCTTGACCTGAATACAAAAAGGCATCACCCCAGAAGTTTATTGGCATAAGACTGACTCTGGGTTCTTATGCCAATAAACTAGATGTAGTATTTTTAATAGATATGTTGAAAATGCAAGTTTATTTTGTATGTTAGAAATTTCTACTTTTCAATGTTGTCAACATAGATAAGAAATTATTAGTTTATGACTGAAGCCTCATCCCCCACCAAGGCTTCATATGACATGTTTTGTGAAATACAATTTTGTTCTTCTTGTAATATCTGTTGACATGTTGCAACATTAATTAGCACTCAGCAGCCAGGAGCTGAACTCATTTTCAGCTTTTAATCTGGGACCAATTCAACAAGACAGTAATGATCTAAACAAATCTGTCTACTGGTCCTCCAAATTCATAATACACCATATTTTCTGAGCAAAGATATACTGCTGCTTGATACTTATACTATCATAGGCAGGAGTTGCAGCTGAGTCCAAAGATCATTTTCTGAAGCATTCAGCATGTCCATGAAATGTGTAAAATTTTACCTCAGATAAGTTGTAATTTATTTTGATTTTGATTCATATTCAATCAATTTGAGCCTCTTAAAATTTTTTTCATTTACATTTTATAAATTGTAAGTCTTTCTCTAAACATGATAGGGGAAAAGTCATAACTTATTCAGAAGTAGTTTGACAGATATCATATTTATATTTTGAATTAGTATAGAAGTGATAACCTAAACATAGATATATCCATATGAAAATATTTTGTTTATAAATACACATAATATTAATGGATGATTAATTGTTTATTTCTAATTTTCTTCCATTAAAAAAGAGATTTCTCCACAGCTTTTCTAAATTTAACTTTTTTAATTTTTACTTTAACTTTGGTTAAAATTAACTTTAACATTTAAAATTAACTTTGGTAATGAGAAAATGGGGGAAAGGTTTATGTCTGTAGCTCTTATCTGATAACTGTATAAGCTCATGAATCAAGTTTCTTCAATAAAAGTAACAAATATACTTGATTATGTTGTAGAAATATGAAAATCCAGTAGGAATCAGAGAGGTAGTAATGGGAATGGGATATATGCCTTCTCTGTGGCTGACCTCTGATCCTTGGCACTTCATGATCCTTTATCAACTAACATTGCTAGCTTGTAAAATATTTTATCATGATAAATCTCAATGACAAAACTTAATTTCTAATTTAGTTGCTGTAATATATTAAAAACAGAAATATATTAATTATAATGATGTGCTCTGATAAAAGAAAGATGAATCTGGCATCTCAAAATCTTATTGTTTATCAGTAAAATAAGTGATATTATATGATATTTGTCTTTATCTTCCTGTCTTCTTTCACTGAGAATAATGATTATGAAGATACAGCTCTCAATATATGGAATATAGTAGAAGCAATACTTAGGAGGGAGTTCATTGTAATATGAGCTTACACCAGGAAACAAGAAAAATCCCAAATTAATACTGTAACCTCAGAATTAAATAAAAAGAAGAAAATAATAAAAATTATAACAAAAATAAATTTCACAGAAATCATGAAAGCAACGCAAAAGATCTCTAAAACCAAGAACTAATTATAAAAGAAATAAAAAATATATTGGCAAACCTGTAACTAGACTCCTGAACAGAAAAAGAGAAAATCATAATAGCTAGGATCAGAAATATAGCAGGAGAGATTATAACAGTTACCACAGATAGACAAAAGATTATAAAAGATTTCCATAAATCTTATATAAGTAAGCCAGAAAACCTAAAGGAATGAGTACATTTCTAGAATAGTAAAACTTCACAAAGACTGAACAAGGACAAAATAGAAAACATTAATATAATAGTTGCAATTAATAAAATTAAAACAGTAATCAAAAGTTTTCCTCTTGGCGCTGAAGTGATAGTACAATGGTAGGGTGTTTGCCTTGCAAGAGGTCAACCTAAAGCATCAATTACCTAGGAATAAACTAAGCAAAAGGAGGTGAAAGTTTGATATGATGAAAACTCTAAATTATTATCTTAAAAAAAATAACACTGCAAGTTAGTCAGGTACTCAATCCCTAGCAGTTGGGGACTTTAGTTGAACCATATCCTGAGGCACTTGCAATGAAGCAAAACCCTATTTGCCAAGAATCGTCAATGGGAACTCAAGGACTCCAGAGAACCCCTCATGTAACTCCTCTCCAAAAAAAAAGAAAAATGGGAAGATATTTTATGTATTCTATGTTAATGAATTAGAAACATTAATATTGTTAAAATGAACATTGTATCCAAAACATTGATTCAGTGCAATTCCTATCAAAATTCCCTTTCTGGAGCCAGGTAGATATAGAATAAATGCTACTGTAATTTGTATGCAACCCATAGCATTCTGAGAATAACTAATATGGGAGACACTATATTTCCTGGCTTTCACATACACTATGAAGCTATTGAAACCAAAACCATTTGTTACTGGAATAAAATCAGACACAGTCCAGTGGAATAGGATAGGGAGTCCAGAAGTATTCTTACAATAGAAGCAGTTAATTTATGACAAAGTTACTAGTTGCATTAAGTGAAGCAAAGAAAACGTCTTAAAAAGAAAGGATGAAAAGGAAGAAGAGAAGTAGGAAAGAAGGAAGGAGGAAGAAAAGTGGATTGAACTATTTCACTCTATACTGAAAAAATTATTTACACTAGACTTGATGTTAGAGCAGAATGCATTATATACATACACTAAGGAACCATGGAAGAACTCTACATAATATTAACCATGGCAAAGAAACCAACAAAAGAAGTTGTAAGCAAGAATAAATGAGAGGACATGAAACGTATTTTTTCACTACAAAGGAAACTAGAGTTTATATTAAAAGAAACTACTGAATAGGAGTAAATATTTACACATCACATTTCAGACCAAGGGCTAATATCTAAATAATATTAAACACTTGCAAACACACCTACACAAATACTCCACCAGACATAATAACAGAACTGTTGATTGTGTAATTTTGACTGATGTGTGCTCATTCAGTAAGATATATATATATAAGATATATATATATATGTGTGTGTGTGTGTGTGTGTGTGTGTAGGATATGAAACATGGTTATAAAAATGCCTTGTTTTAAATAGAGTTTAAATACACTTGTAAGTAGTAGTGCTTTTCACATTTCTTTTTTTTAAATAGCAAGATTCCTTTTTTTCACATTTCTTAAGTGAAGAATAGCTGAGTAAAAGTTAAAAAGTACTTTTCTCACTTGAAAGTTTTTTATTTAACTTTTCCATAGTTTCAATATTTACAACCATAGCTAAGTGACTGGATAACCAGTCTGTATACGAAAATATTTTACATATACTTACATATGTATACATCTACCTATAAAACCTGCCACATGGCTGACCAAATCAAGTAAATTAATTTCATCATCCCAGAAAAGAAGTGTCTTTTATAGATCTATAATTTCCTGTTTTAATTACATGTTCTTACTGAAGAAAAGATATAATTATAGTTTTCATTGTTTTTGGCCTCACTGAGCAAACAGTTCTTGAAAGTGACATTTTGTACCATAGATAATGATACTTTTCCTTCATTCAAGAACAAGAAGTGCTTTATAAGCATAAGTACGTCATTGACTAGTGTTTATCTTCATTACATTAGATAAAAAACAGCACCAACCCTCACCCAGTGATGTCTTTACAAATCCTCTTCAGTATTAAACATTCAAATTAAGTTTATGTTTTTGTTTTGTTTTGTTTTGTTTTGGTTTGGTTTGGTTTGGGGGCCACACCCGGCGGTACTCAAGGGTTACTCCTGGCTGTCTGCTCAGAAATAGCTCCTGGCAGGCACGGGGGACCATGTGGGACACCGGGATTCGAACCAACCACCTTTGGTCCTGGATAGGCTGCTTGCCAGGCAAACAACGCTGTGCTATCTCTCCGGGCCCAAGTTTATGTTTTTGATAAGAATATAAGAAACAAAGCAATTGTGGACTAAGATATTTGATGAGGTGTAACATTTCTGAACAAATTAAATTGAGACTACTTTAGTTAGTGATCATAAAAATTAAACACAAGCTATAAAAATGCTAATTTGATTACATTATGTATTATTTTTACAAACTCTAGGTTGCAAAGTTATTATCAAAAATGTCAATATGAATGACAAAGGTAATATTTGTTTCAAAGTACACTTTTTTGAAGGAAAGTTAAACAAAATTAGTAGGTCCTAGTTATATGTGTCAGCTCCCTTTATATTGGTAGACAAGGCTATACTATATGTTCTCCATTTATATTAGTCAAGTATTTTTCTTTATTTTGGCAAGATATAAAAGAAATATTCATATGCTTAATGAAATTTGGAAGGACACTAGTGAAATTCTGGGTACTGTTAAAGTAGGTCAAGGAGGTGAGGGAGAACTATGAACAATCTTATGAAAACCAAGTACTTAGAAGTGTTTTAAAGAATCAAGAACATATTAAACTGTATAAATAATGAATGCTATACACTGAGATATAAAATTTGTCATGCTGATTCACTCTCTGGTAAGGATGAGATTTTAAATTAAACTTTAGCTATCACCTGAATATTTTAATGAAAAATGTTGCTTCAAATACATCAGTATATCTGCTTTTTAACTTGAGACTTAATTAGGGAAGAAGTCAAATATAGGGTGCTGTTCAAAATCATTGTAATTCATGTCCACACCTTCTACAGAAGCTAAAATAAGAATTTTATTTCTTATGAGTTGACCATTAGGAATAAATGTTTGAATCTTGAATGAAAAATATTAAATATATTTATTAGACACAGCTACATACACATTATGTTTCTATTTTATTTAAGATTATTTCTGTCACTCAGTTTTCCCCTCTGCTTATTCAAATTTACAGAAAAAATGTCTTTTGAGAGTCGATGAAACATGAAACTGGTTTAGATCACCTCTCAGCATGTATTTACAGATTTAATATTTTTATTACATCATTTAGGCGAACTTCTTTCCTTAAAAGATTCAAAGGTTCTTTGTGAATTTTAGTCCTTAAGATAAAGTTTTCATATAGTTATAAACAGCATACTTAGGGAAATTTAATAATAAAGCAAACACATTATTTTTTAATTTCCTGTTTAATGACTGATTTTCATTTTTTCTTTTTTAAAAGTAATAACTTTATTTAAGCACCATGATTACAAACAGGTTTGTATTTGGGTTTCAGTCATAAAAAGAATACCCCCATACAGGTACAACAATCTCACCACCAATGACCCAATCGCCCTCCTCCACCATCCACTGCCTGTATTCGAGACAGGTATTCTACTTCTCTCACTCGTTACCATTGTCATGATAGTTGTTAGTGTAGATATTTCTCAAACAGTACTCAACACTCTTTGTGGTAAGCTTCATATCATGACCCTGTCCTTCCAGAACCCATCTCAATTGTCTCTGAATATTATTACAATAATGTCCTTTATATTTCTTCAATCCCATAGATAACTGAGACTATGAAGTGTCTATCTCACTCCTTCTGACTTATTTCACTCAGCATAATAGTTTCCATGTCCAGTCATGATTAGGAAAATTTCATGACTTCATCTCTACTGTTGGCTGCATAGTATTCCATTGTGTATATGTACCACAGTTTCTTTAGCCATTCATCTGTTGTCGAGCATCTGGGTTGTTCTCAGATTCTAGCTATTGTAAATTGTACTGCAATGAATATAGGTGTGAGGAAGGTATTTTTGTATTGTGTTTTTGTATTCCAAGATTATATAGCTAGGAGTGGTATAGCTAGATCATATGGGAGAAAAGTTTTCAGTTTTTTTAAGGAATCTCCAAATTGTTTTCCAGAAAAACTAAAAAAGACAACATTCTCACCAGCAGTGAATGAGAGTTTCTTTCTCTTCACATTCCTACAAGCACGAATGTTCATGTTCTTTGTGATGTGTGCCAGTATCTGTGGTGTGAAATGGCACCTCATTGTTGCTTTGATTTGCTTCTATCTAATGATTAGTGATGTGCATCATTTTTCATGTGTTGACCATTGACCATTTGGATTTCTTTTTTGAGTAAGTGGCTGTTCAATTCTTCTCCCCAGTTTTTTTAACAGAGTTAGATGTCATTTTCTTGTTAAGTTTTGTCAGTACCTTGTAAATCTTAGATACTAGCCCATTATCTGACGGGAATTGGGTGAATAGTTTTTCCCTTTCTGTGGGTGGCCTTTGTAACCTAGGCACTATTTCTTTTTAAGTACAGAAGCTTCTCAGCTTCATATAATCCCATTTATTTATCTCAGCTTCCACTCGTTTGGATAGTGCTGTTTCCTTCTTGAAGATGCCTTTGGTCTCAATATTATGGAGTGATTTACCTATAGTTTCTGCAATGAATAAAGTCCAAATGTCTTTTCTGTATAAAAATTTTGGGCCACTGGAAGTATATTCTATATCTATTTTTACCCATTCATGTGTTTAAAAATTTTGGATTAATTTGACACCTTGAACATTGATATTGATAACATTAATACCTTCATAATATGAACAGAGCTATAATGGATACAGACACGCAAATTTACAAAGATTTACACTAAGATTTACAAAATTTTGATTTCATTTATTTTAGATATACTTCTAGAAGTAGAAGTTTTGGCCATATAGTTTTGTGGAAACTTTTTTCCATAGTATTGCATTAAATAATTTCCATTCATTCACACACTTATTTTTTTAGCATTGATCAGCAACTTTTGTGGGGAGTTCTGGTATCTTATAGAATTTTTCTTTCTATAAGCACTGCTCTCTGGTTGTGTCTTTAGCAATTGCTGGTTCATGTTTTCTATTCCTGTGCTTTTCTGTCTGTCACATTTTCATAGTTCTTCTTGATGTAAATTACAATCTCAGAGAAATTTTATATTTCCTACAATAATGTAATGTTTTACTTGTTTGGATTTATTTCCTCATTCCAGCAAGGCCCACAATCTGAATAACACTACCAGTGTTGGAATTGAGGCTTAGGTTATTTTCTTTCCAAACTATCTCTTACTGTATAGGGATTAAGACAAATTTCTAGTAAGTAATCATTTAATTGATTGAATCTTAAAGACCTGAGGCCTATTCACTTTTGAAGTGAATTTTATCATATAACTATTCTCTATGGACACTTCTACTATATATACTTGAAAACAGGGTCTCTATAATAACAACACATAATGCTTCTGTGAAAATTAGAAAATTATATTCTCTTCTAAACAAACAAATTAAAAAAAGGTTTTCTACATCCTATCACCTTATCCAGGCCATGTAGTTTGACCATAGTCAAGTATGGAGGAAACTTTGGCCCTCATATCCTCTCAATATACAGTATACAAATTAGGAAACTCTGTATGATAGTCCAAGGCGAGGTTCAAATTCTTCACTATAAGTCTCAAAGAGCAACTGTAGTTTTTTCACGCAAGAAAATTTCAGTTATTTAGTAACTACTACTTCATTTCCTCTGCAATTTATCTTCTTTGGTTTAGATATTTCAAGTTTCTTTAATTATTCCTCTTCAACAATGTTTTCAAACCCCTTCACCTCCCTGTTCGTTCATTTTGAACATGATTCCAATTATCTATATTTTCCTTGAAGTACACTCTAAACTAAATGAATTAATACTCCAGCTTGGCATCACTAAAATAGAGTGAAGTGGGATTCCAATTACCTTTGTTCTACAATATTCTATGTTTCGTTTAAATCAGCCTATAACGGAGGAAATTTAAAACAGTCCGTCAATAGAGACTGTGTTTAAAAAAGCAAATATTTTAAGTTAACTATAAACAGAGCAAGACAAAGTTGCATTTTTTTAATTTAATTTTTATTTTGATCATAGTGGCTTACATATTGTTGACAATAATATTTTAGGTACATATTTACATAAAATCAGGGGGGTTTCCATCACCAATTTGTCCTCCCTACAACTCCGTTTTTGTCCTACCTCCCATATGCTCTTCCCTCACCCCTAGGGCTGCCAGAATATGTTGTTCCCTCTGTATCTATCCTAATACTTAGTAGTGTTGCACCTGTTTGGTCCTGGTGCCTCCCTTATTTCCCCCTCTAACTGGGGGGCAGGACTAGTTCAAGTTACGTGGTTTTGTTTGAAGAAGGGAATAGTAGTAAACTGGGGTAAAGGTCTAATACGCAGAAAATAAGCGGAATTCTTCTAGAGGGTCTCATCCTCAGTTAGAGAGACGAAGTAGAAAAAGGTGAAACACTTCACCAGTTCAAAAAGAAGTGTCAAATATCCAGTGAGGACTCCAACAATAATGATAAGCACCACAACAACAACAACAACAAAAACAAAACAAAACAAAAAAACCGCCACAGTCTTGAGATAAGAAACATGGCAGAGCATATAATAAAAGAAAAAAAAAAGAAAAGAAAAGAAAAAAGTGTAAATGGGGGCAACAGCTTCAATAACCACACCAAAACACAAAAATCAACCAAAAATAGATAGATAAATATAATAATAATGATAATAAATGAAGATAAAAATAATATATATAAAAAGATAAATAATATTTTGTGTTTTGTTTCTTTCCCTTCTGCCCTGGCACAGTAAATATTGGGGTCATTCCAAAAGGAATTCACTTGGCCAAAGAGATATGGGGTTTCTCCGCCCTTGGAGTATATTGTCACGGGATCAACTATAGCCTCTGTTCAGGTTTCTTTACTCTCCCGGTGGTGTTTTTGTGTTATTTGGAAGACTTCTGTTCCATCCTAGGTGATACAATCAGACCTCTGTATCTATCTATCTCAGTATCTGCACAGTTACAGGGGTGGGACCTATGATGAAGTCAGTCTTTGTGGTTGTAGAAGTTCTGTTCCCTCAGTGTCATTTTAATCCATCTTCTGTGGTTGGTGGTCTTGATCTTGGCACTAAACCTGAGATGGCACCTAGGATAACACCTTTCCTTGTGTTTCCAGAAGCCCCATTCCGTTACAGTTGTCTCTGCCAGACCTTTGGAGCTGGGGATCATGGTTGTTGTGCAGGTCGTAGCTCAAGCCCTAGGCTAGGGCTTTTTTATTGGTCCCAAGATATATACAGTCTGGTCATGGTTCTAGCAGCCAGTCCTCTGTAAATTGTGTTCTTAGTTTTTGGACCTACCAGTGGGTGACAAGTCTTCTGATTTTGTCTTATCGGTGGCTGGTAAGGCAGGATAACCAGATCTTAGGTCAAGTTGTTCCCCTTTTCCTCATTGTCAGGATATCGTATTAGAGCTGGCACTCGTTGGTGTTCCAGCAGTAATAAGGTTGTCCCGGATGGAGTTTGTTTCCTGCAGATGTTGTGAAGGACTGTGCCGTTTCTGTGACTGGGATCCAGGGTTCAAGGCTAGATGAATGGGATCTAATCTCCTGAGGTCTAAGTTGATTCCACATGACATATTTTCAAGGTAGGAGTTATCCCTGTATTGTAAACAACTATGAGTTTCTATCTCTAGTAGATAAGAGCTCTTTTTTATGTGTAAGATTTCCCCTTTTTTTAGTGTACCTTTGCAGAGAGAAATGGTGCTATGTTATATTGTTGGTGCATTTGGGGGTGGACAGAGAGGAAAACAGAAACAGGTCACATACCCAAAAAAGATATAAAAAAATAGCATTAAAAATGTATATGCTCACATATGTATATGTAGAACAGACAATTAAAAATGAATTAAAGAAGTATTTAAAGGACCGAAGTGATGCAGAAGACTACCTTACATTTGGGGAAAGGCAGGTAAAGAGGAGGTGTAATACAGGTCTTATGTTTATGTTGGGAGTACATGTTTTCCCATTGTCTTTTGGGTTTTTCTTGTAGTGTGTGGATTCCCAGGCACCTTTCCATCACACCCCCCTTCTTCAGATTGGCAAAAGATTTGCCGCAGGGAGGTCTTGGAAGAGTTCTTGTATTGGGACTACTTTTGGAACTAAGTCCGGTTTCAAGTAACAGTCTACATTAGGGGAAGATGGTAGGGAGGGCCGCGCAGCATGGGTTCGCAGGGGAGTTAGCTGCCTTTTCTTGCAGGAGACGAAGTGTGGGTTTGACTGGGTGTCTCTTCGTTTGGGTACTGGGTACTGGTTCATTAGGGTAGAAGGTCAATCTTGATGCCTAATAGATTAAGGACTGAGGGTGAAGAGTTTTAATATGGTGGGAAGTCTGGATGGGAATGAGGGATGAGGGGGTAGTTGGATTTCCAAAGGGGGGAAAGGGGAGGGTATATGGTAGGGTAGGAAGGGGGAAAAGGGAAAATACAGTAGAAAGAAAGGGAAAAGAGAAAAGTAGAGAGAAGAGTAGAAAAGAAATGATAAGAAAGAAAGTAGTGAGAAGAGAGGGGAGAATAGTGAGGGAATGTTAGTTTGCTTGAATGTGTTCGATGAGTAGAGTCTGTAGTTTAAGTCTGTATGTCACGATTATTGCTTCGGTGGTCTGACTGTTCACGTGCTTCGATTCCTACAAAGAAGGTATAACCTTGAAATAAAGTGTATGTTAAAGAGTTTTCTTGGGACCATCTCGTAGTGCCAGCTAGGTATGGTATCTTGTGTGGTATCCCGAGCTGCCATCTTGGTTTGTCCACCCTTTGTATCCAAGAATGCCTG
Organism: Suncus etruscus; assembly: GCF_024139225.1. Classification (NCBI taxonomy): domain Eukaryota; kingdom Metazoa; phylum Chordata; class Mammalia; order Eulipotyphla; family Soricidae; genus Suncus; species Suncus etruscus. The sequence continues at coordinate 67,579,549 of NC_064854.1, read as the reverse complement.
TGGACAGAAAATCTGAGAGGTTATTTTAAATATAGTAAAATAAGGCATTGAAACATGATATTATGGGATGTTTCCATTGGGGTCAGTGATTTCCCGTGCTATTCTTTACCTGTGATCCTGTATACGATCTCCAAGGGATTAATGTGGGCCTTTGTTGTAGAAGGCTGATTACATACCTGTTCTCTCTATGCTGCTGTTTCTGGTGTTGCTGTTTTCTTTGTGGTATAATGCGGTCAAGAGTTTGCATTGTTCATTTTTCATGTGTGTTGGGCACTGCTCTAGAGTATATGTTGACTCTTACAGTGTTTAGAGTTTCTACCCTGTTAAACCCTATTATTTGATTGTTGTTAGTTGTGTATAAGATGTATGTTCTAGGTACTTCAGAATAGTGCTACCATTTTGCATTTATATTTTGTCTACTAACTTACTTCATTTAACATAACATGTTCTAGGTCCATCCACGTTGCTGCAAAGTCTGTGATTGTATCATTTCTTACTGCCATGTAATATTCCATTGTGTACAGATACCACATCTTAATGATCCATTCATCTGTTGTTGGACATCGAGGTTGGTTCCAAGACTTGGCTATTATACTGAGTGCTGCAATAAGTAGTGGGGTGCGCACGTATTTTGGAATGAATGTCCTTCCAAGTTGGGGGTATATACCTAGGAGAGCAATTGCTGGGTCAAATGGCAGCTCAATTCTGAGTTCTTTGAGCACTCTCCAAACTGTTCTCCATAGTTGTTGGACTAGGGGGCATTTCCACCAGCAGTGGATGAGAGTTCCTTTCATACTGCATCCCCGCCAACAGAGATTGTTCCCATTATTTTTGATGTGAGCCATCCTTACTGGTGTAAGGTGGTATCTCATTGTTTTCTTGATTTAGATCTCTCTGATGATGAGTGAAGGTGAGCATGTTTTCAAGTGTTTGTTGGCCATCCTTCTTTCTTCCTCAGAGAAGTGTCTATTCATTTCATCTCCCCCATATTTGTATGGCTCTATTTGGTTTTGGGGGGCTCAGCTTTCTGAGTGCTTTGTATGTTCTAGATATCAGCCCTTTATCTGATATGTCGAGTGAAAAGATTTTTTCCCATTCTGTTAACTGTCTTCTTGCATTAAGTAAGGTTTCTTTCGCCATGCAGAAGCTTTTTAGTTTGATGTAGTCCCATTTCTTTATGTTTGATGCTAAAGTTCTTGCCATTGGTGCTCCATTTTTGACGACATTTTTGATATATAGGTCTTTGAGTGTTCTGCCTATTTTGTTCTCGATAAACTTTATAGACTCGGGTCTGATTTCAAGGTATTTGATCCATTTTGAGTTGACTTTTGTATAAGGAGTGAGGTATGGGTCAATTTTCACTTTCGTACATGTGGTTTTCCAGTTGTACCAACACCATTTGTTGAATAGGCTTTCTTTGTTCCATTTCAAGTTTTATCTTTTTTTTTATCTTACCTCTTTTATCAAATATTAGTTGGCTGTATACCTGGGGGTTTATGTCTGGGAATTCTGTTCTGACCCACTGGTCTGAGGTCCTGTCTCTGTTCTACTACCATGCTGTTTTGATTACTATAGCTTTATAGTATAGTTTCAAGTTAGGTAAGGAGATGCCACCCAGCTTCTTGTTTTTCAATATGTGTTTGGCTATCCTGGGTTTTTTGTTATTCCAGATGAAATTTGTGATTGATTGTTCTATTTCTTTAAAGAATGGTGTTTGAGTTTGGATAGGGATTGCATTAAATCTATATAGTAGTTTGCGTAGGATAGTCATTTTGATTATGTTAATTCTACCTATCCATGAGCATGGGATATTCTTTCATTTCTTTAGATTCTCTTCAATTTCTTTCTGAAGTGTTTTGAAGTTTTCCTGGTATAGGTCTTTCACTTCCCTTGTAAGGTTGATTCCTAGGTACCTGATATTTTTGATACTATTTTAAATGGAATTGTATTTTTAATCTCTCTCTCCTCAACTTCGTTGTTTGTATATAGAAACGCTACTGTCTTTTGTGCATTGACTTTATATCCAGCCACTTTGCTATATTGGTTAATTATTTCTAGGAGTTTTACTGTTGACTCTTTGGGATTTTCAATGTATATCATCATATAGTCTGCAAATAGAGATAGTTTGTGTTCCTCTTTCCCAACTTGGATTCCTTTGATTCCCTTCTCTTGTCAGATTGCTATTGCTAGGACTTCTAAGGTTATATTGAATAAGAGTGAAGAGAGTGGACAGTCTTTTCTAGTTCCTGATCTTAGTGGCAATGCTTCTAGTTTCTTGCCATTAAATATAATGTTGGCTGTCAGTTTTTCATAGATAGCTGTAACTATCTTGAGGAAGGTTCCTTCTAACCCTATTTTGCTAAGTGTCTTTAACATGAAAGGATGTTGGATTTTGTCAAATGCCTTCTCTGCATCGATTGATATGATCATGTGGTTTTTGTCTTTCTTGTTGTTGATGTGATGTATAATGTTGATTGATTTCTGTATGTTGAACCAACCTTGCATTCCTTGTATAAATCCTACTTGGTCATGATGTATGATCTTTTTGATGAAGTGCTGGATTCGGTTTGCTAAGATTTTGTTGAGTATCTTTGCATCTATGTTCATTAGTGAGATTGGTCTGTAGTTTTCTTTTTTGGTGGTGTCTTTGCCTTCTTTGGGAATGAGTGTGAATATTGGCCTCATAAAAGAAATTGGGGAGGATTCCTGTTTTCTCTATGGTTTGGAAGAGCCTATGGAAAAGTGGTAGTAGGTCTTCTCGAAATGTTTGGTAGAATTCTCCTGTAAATCCATCTGGGCCTGGACTTTTGTTCTTAGGGAGTTTCTTAATTACATCTTCAATTTTCTCTGAGGTGATTGGTCTATTTAGGCTTTCTAGTTCTTCCTTTTCCAGTCTTGGAAGATGGTATTTTTCTAGGAATCTGTCGATTTCTGCTGGGTTCTCTAGTCTAATTCAATATAGTGTTCATAATATGATCTCATGATATGTTGTATTTCTTGGGGTTCTGTTGTAATCTCTCCCCTTTCATTTGTGATCCTACTGATTTGGGTGTTTTCCCTCTTTTTTTTGGTGAGTTTTGCCAGTGGTTTGTCTATCTTGTTTACTTTTTCGAAAAACCAACTCCTGGTCTCATTGATTTTTTGTATTGTTTTCTTAGTTTCTATGTTGCTTATTTCTGCTCTGGTTTTTATTATTTCTTGCCTTCTGGTCGTGGTTGGATTTCTCTGCTGCTGCTGTTCCAATTCTTTGAGGTGATCATTTAAATTGTTGATTTTGTTGTTTTCCTGTTTCTTGACCTAGGCCTGTATTGCTATGAGTTTCCCCCTAATTACTGCTTTTGCTGTGTCCCACAAATTTTGACATGTTGTCTCCTCATTATCATTTGTCTCAAGGAATCTTTTTATTTCTTCCTTGAGTTGTTCTTTGATCCAGCTGTTGTTGAGCAGCATGTTGTTTAATCTCCAGGTATTAGTTTTTCTCCATTGTTTCTTCTTGGAGTCAATTTTGACCTCTGTTGCATAGTGATCTGATAGGGTACTTCTAATGTTCCTTACATTTGTGGTCTTATATAGGTTGGCTTTGTATCCTAAGACATGGTCTATTCTGGAGAAGGATCTATGTGGGCTTGAGAAGAATGTGTATTCTGCTTTCTGGGGGTGGAGGGCTCTTATTGCTTTGCTATTTTTCTGTTTGGTGGATCTGTCCAGTGGTGATAGTGGAGTATTGAGGTTCCCTACTATTATCACATTTCCCTTCATGTGTTTCTCCAGGTTTGTGAGCAGTTGCCTCACATAATTTACTGGCTCTACATTAGGTGCATAGATATTGACCAGGGTTAGTACTCTTGATCTAATGTTCCCCTGATCAGTGACCCTCTTTGTCTTTCATCACTTTCTTGCGATTGAATGCAATTTGGTCTGATACAAGAATGGCTGTCCCTGCTCTTTTTTTGTTTTCCATTGGCCTGTATAATTACTTTCCATCCTTTCATTTTAAGCTGGTGCTTATCCTGTAGTTTTAGGTGAGTTTCTTGCAGACAGCAGAAGTCCGGTTTATTTTTCCTAACCCAATTTTCTACTATGTGTCTTTTAATTTGAGAGTTTAGTCCGTTAACATTTAGGGAAATTATTGAGAGAGAGGACTGTTGTGCAATTGTATTGTGTGGAGTGGTTGTTGTTACAATCGGGGGTTTGGATTGTGTAATTCGTCTCTGAGTAAGTCGTTTAGGATCGGCTTAGTTTGCACAAATAGTTCAAGTTCGTTCATGTTTGAGAATGTTTTTAGTCTGCCCTCCCATATGAATGATAGTTTTGCTGGTATTGGACCCTGGGTTGGAAATTTCTTTCATTCAGTCGTTTGAATATGTTATTCCACTGTCTTCTTGCTTGAATTATTTTAAATGGGAGATCTGGTTTGATTCTTATGTCCTTTCCTTTGTACTTGAGGTTTTTTTCTCCCTTATTCCTTTAAGGAGTTCCTCCTTCTCTTTGTTTTCTGCAATTTGGATTATTATATGTCTTGGTGTTGGTTTATTAGGGTCTATTTTATTAGGGACTCTCTTGACTTCCTGGACTTGCCCTGAAGTTTCTTTCCAGAGGGTGGGGAAGTTCTCTGTTATTATCTCTCTGACTACCTGTTCTTCCCCTTTCCCTATTTCCTCCCCTTCTGGTATACCCACAATTCTTAGATTGTTTCTTTTGTCCTTGTTCATTAGATATTGGATTTTTTCTTCCAGTACTTTGCCTTTTATTTCTTTGTTGGTTTCTTGATCATTTTTTTTTTTGCAGTTTTCCTTCGAGTTCTTTAATGTGCTTCTCCAACTCTGTGTTTCTGCTCATCAGGCTTGTTACGTTGTCTTTTAATTCCTTCACTTTTTTTTGTATGGAATCTCTCCTGTTCTTTAACATTTCTTCTTTAATTTGGCTGATTCGTTCATCCATGGATTTCTTATACTCGGTAGCTAGGGTGTCTTTTATTTCTTTTATTAATTCTTGCATTTCCTTCCTCATGGCCGCTTTTAGGTCTCCTTCCCATGGATTTTTGCGTTTTGCTGAACTTGGAAACTTGCTAGGGTTTGTCACGGTATCTCCAGATATTAGGGTTCTCCTTGATTTACGCATATTTCTTTGTATATAATGGTGTGCTTTGGAGTGCTGTGCCTTCTAATTTCGGCCTGCTTTGGTCACCTGTGGCATGGAGATGGGTCCCCTTCCTGAAGGTGGTTCTAGAGGGGGCTGTTGGGTGAGCTTGTTGAACCTAGCTCTTTCTCCTCCCCTTTGCTACCTAGAGGTCAGCCTTCCAGTGGGTCTTGTCCCTTTTCTGCTCCTTACTTCTCTCAGCGGTGCAGTTCCGCTCCTGGCCACAATGGTTGCTGGCGCTGTTGAGCCTAGCTCTCTATCCCCCCTCTTCTCTCTGAGAGTCAATGGAGCTCCACCCCCTCCAAGCCTCAGTTGAAGGAATTCCGTCAGCCAAACCCTGCCAGCTCTGCCCTCAGCCCTTGGGGAGTCCCAGTTCTGTTCCAGGGCTCAGGGGGGGTGGACTGCTCTAGGTCACCCAAGGGTCCTGGTGGTTGGTCCTATCTACCCCGTCTATTGGTCCTAGTCTGCCCCAGCAGCTCAGGGTTCTCCTCCCCCCCTCCTACCTTTCATTCGGGCTTGGGGTCCCGGAGCAGAGCAGCTTGCTCAACTTGCCGGTCTAGGCGCCCACCTGGGGGAAGGGACTCACCCAGTCCACTCGTGCCTGCACTCGGGGTATGGGGGGGGGCTTGCCGGGCTAGGCGCCCAAGTGAGGGGAAAGGGGACTCCCCCAGTCTGCTCTTGCCTGTGCTCGGGGTCCTGGGGGAGGGGCTTGCCAGACTAGGTGCCTTTGTGAGGGGAAAGGGGACTTACCCGGTCTGCTCTTGCCTGTGCTCGAGGTCCGGGGGGTGGGGGTGGGCTTGCCGCCAAAGTTGCATTTTTAAGATAATTTTTTAAAGGAATATAAATTTTCAAGTAACTGAGAAAGCAAAAGATAATTTTTGAGACATGTAATTATATTAAATATTAGTAACTCCAAAAGTGAATTGTTTTAAAATAATTTATAAAGAATCATCTTCATTCAAATTTATGTACATAAATATTTATTATTTAATTATTAAAATAAATTTTTGTTTTTGTGTTTGTTTTTGGGTCATACCTGGTTGTACTCAGCGGTTACTGCTGGCTCTGCACTTAGAAATTGCTCCTGGCAGGCTCGGGGACCATATGGGATGCCAGAGATTGAATCAGCATGATTCAATTCAAGCATTGAATCTTGCAGCATGCAAGACAAACACCCTACCATTGTGCTACATTCTGGCTTTGAAAATAATTTTTAATTTGTGCCTCCTTTATTTTATTAATAGTACTATTGCTACAATAGTAATGTCAGAGTTTAATGATATAAAATAATTCATTAACACTATTTAGAAACATTTTAACTATATTTTAGGAGCAAATAATTCATGCTAAAGAAGATAGTGGGGTAATGGTAAAAGTGAAGAGTTTATGTGTTTTCCATGTTAAGAATAAATGTTCTAATTATGCCTTAAGTCAGGGGTCTCAAACTCGCGGCCCGCGGGCCATTTGTTGCCCTGTGTAAACATTTTGTGGCCTGCGGCCGGCCTTCAAATATTGCAGTATTCGCGATTATTTGCTTACCAAATAATCGCAATAAAAATCGCATTAGTAAGAAAAAAAATTGCATTAAACATTTGCAGACCTCGAGCAGTTCCGTTTGGGGTATGCAAATGTTTAATACAATTTTTTGCGATTTTTTTTCTTACTAATGCGATTTTTTATTGCATTTGGTAAGCGAAATCCCTTATGCAGCCCTGCCTCACACCAACTTTGCCTCTTGCAGCCCCCAGGTAAATAGAGTTTGAGACTCCTGCCTTTAGTAATATTGAGATCATTCATGAAAAAGGTCATGAAGTTCAAAATCCTTACGCAGTGTAGTTAAGGCATGATTTGAATATGACATTGTTTTTATACTTATGTGAACTTGAGTTTGATAATTTAGATCCAAAGCAAGAACTGTATTCTAATAATTCTAAAGGTTCTAACTAACAAGATTAGGAAGCAGATAGATCAGTATCTCTGTTAACTTACATTGGTATAATCTTTTCTGGTTTTACCCAGATCAGATTAAGATCTTTATTGAGGATAAATGTGAGGGTTCAAAATGAAAGATGGTGGAGGAAAGATAAAATAAATAAATGTGGCTGTCTAAAATTAGGAAGCTTCTACACACTGAAAGGAACCTGCATCAAAGCTAAAAGACATTTTATCTAACAGAAGATATTTGTACCATATATCTAGGAAGGAGTTAATGTCCAAAATATACAGACTATTGAAATTCAACAATGCAAAACAAAATAAAGATGCACTTATATGAAGAAGATACACAGATATGCAATTGGCACATCATCTTAAATATCAGCTTAAATAAAGATTTATATTAAAAATAGAAACGTAAAATCACATGGGTCCCAGAAACCCAGGATGAAATTCCCAGTGAAGAATCAACAGTCAAAGGGACATCACGGAATGGAAATTGCACCTTGCCTTTCTGACAGATATAACAGAGCTACTCAACAGTTTCAATCTGCAACTTCAAGGCAAAGGGAAGCTCATCTGTGACATGGCATCACATGTGAAAGCATTTGAAGTAAAATTAGGCCTTCTCATCAAACAAGTACAGGAGGAAAACTTCAGTCATCTCCCAACAACTCAAAACCTGTCAGCGGACAAACCATTGTTTGCATTCCCAAAGGAAACAAAACTGGCTTCACTAGAATTGTTGCAAAAGGAGTTTCAATTTAGACTCAAATAGCTTCATCTCCATGAACAGGACATACAGCTTTTTCATAACCCATTTTCTGTTGAGATTGAAAATGTCCTTACAATTTACCAAATGGAATTGGCTGAACTGCAGAATTGTGACTCTCTGAAAGATGCATTTAAGTCAAGTAACCTTTTGAATTTCTATGCATCTCTCCCCTCTGAGACATATCCAAATATCAGGAACCATGCACTCAAAATGGTAACCATCTTTGGTAGCACTTATGCCTGTGAACAGACTTTTTCAAGAATGAAACATCTGAAATCTCCAACCAGATCAAGATTAACTGATGCCCACTTGCATCACTTGTTATGGCTGGCAGTGACAAATATGGAACCGGACATTGACCATCTCCTTAGCCAAAAGCAGGCCCACAGTTCCCATTGAAATACTGATGCATGATCTGTTTATTTATAAATGGTTTTCATTTTATTTATATAAGATATGTGCAGTGTGAGTAGGAATTAGTAGCTCATATAGTCGGGCCCTCCAGCTCTCTAAGGGACCTTAATCCGGCCCCCACTTTAAAAGTTTGAAGACCCCTGCTCCAAACCAACATTAAAAAAGAGCTAAAAGGTTTATATCAGGCAGCACTGACCCAACTAAGACACCAAACAGCTACAAAATGATTACAATTAATACCAGGGCAATCATTGCTATCAATGCCAATGGATTAAATGTATCAATTTAGAGACACACAATGGCAAAAGGGGTCAAAAATTGAATTCAGGGGCCGGTGAGGTGGCACTAGAGGTTAGGTGTCTGCCTTGCAAGTGCTAGCCAAGGAAGGACGGCGGTTCTAACCCCCAGCATTTTATATGGTCCCCCCAAGCCAGGGGCAATTTCTGAGTGCTTAGCCAGGAGTAACCCCTGAGCATCAAATGGGTGTGGCCGAAAAACAACAACAAAAACAAAAAACAAAAAAAAAGATTTTAAAAAATTGAATCCAATATTTTGTGGCCTGCAAGAAACACATCTGAGGGGCTGGAACGATAGCACAGTGGCAGAGTATTTGCCTTGTATGCTGCCAACCCAGGACCGACCCAAGTTCAATCCCCGGCATCTCATATGGTCCCATAGGTTGCCAGGAGTGATTTGTGAGTACAGAACCAGGAGTAACACCTGAGTGCTGCTGGGTGGGTTTGGTCCAAGAGAAAACAAAAACAAACAAACAAACAAAAAAAGAAACACATCCAAATCATCAGAGCAAATATGCATTCAAAGTCAAAGGTAGGAAGACAAATATTCAATCAAGTTTTCTTAAAAAGAGTGGGATGGCCACATTAATATCAGACAACAGACTTTACGTTTTAAAAGGCTATAAGAGACAAGATGATATTTCTAATAATCAGATATGTACAACATATAAGAAAAATAAGTCTTCTAAACATATATGTTCCCAATGACATATTTGCAATCAATGAGGGGGCAGAAAAATATTTAAAACACATTCTCCTCCAATGCACATGGGATATTCTCCAATATAGTCCACATCCTGGGCCATGAAACATATATCCACAAAATCAAAAATACAGAAATTTTGTCAACTACCTTCTCAGATAATCATGCACTGAAATTAGAAGTAAATGATAGACACAGAGAAAAATCTTGAACACCTTGAAATTAAACTCACTACTGGGTTAATGGGTTAGAAATGAAATCAAATATAAAATGAAAAAATTCCTGGGAGCAAATAAGAATGAAGATATAGGGGCTGGAGAGATAGAACGAAGGTAAGGCATTGGCCTCACATGCAGAAGGACAATGGTTTGAATCCTGGAATCCCATTTGGTCCCTTGAGCCTGCCAGGAGTGATATCTGAACGTAGAGCCAGGAGTAACCCCTGAGCACTGCTGGGTGTGACCCAAAAACCAAAAACCGAAAACAACAAAAACAAAAAAACAAACGGAATGAAGATATGAATTATCAGAATTGTTTTCAAGGAATCAGAATTTGTGGGACACAGGAATGTGGTATTAAAAAAAATTCATAGCTTTACAAGTATTCATTAGAAGGAAGAGCCTACATAATTAATGGAAAAACATAAAATTGGAAAATTATCAAATCAATTAAATGAAACAAAAGTAAGCAGATGGAAGGAAATAAAGCTCAGAGCAGAAATTAATTAACTGGAAATCCAAAAATATATCCAAAAGATCAATGATGTCAAGATTTGTTTTTTTGTAAAAATAAACAAGATCAATAAACCACTAAAAATATTCACAAAGATAAAAAAAAACTCAATAAACTGAATTAGAAATGAAAAGGGGGCCCGGAGAGATAGCACAGCGGCATTTGCCTTGCAAGCAGCCGATCCAGGACCAAAGGTGGTTGGTGCGAATCCTGGTGTCCCATATGGTCCTCCGTCCCTGCCAGAAGCTATTTCTGAGCAGACAGCCAGGAGTAACCCCTGAGCACCGCCGGGTGTGGCCCAAAAAGAAAAAAAAAAAAAGAAATGAAAAGGGTATTACTACAGATACTGCAGAAATTCAAAGGGCAATCATAGATTACTTTGTAAAACTCTATGCCTCAAAACAAGAGAACATGGAAGAAATGGATAAATTCCTGATCTCCAATGACCTCCCAAGGTTGAAGCAAGATTATCAGGAATATCTGAACATACCTATCACTATTGGGGAAATTGAATTTGTAATCAAAAGTCTCTCCAAAACAAAATCCCAGGTCAGATGGATGTACTAGTGAATTCTTTCAAATCTTTAGAGAGGACCCACTGCCAATCCAGGAAACTAAAACAAACAAACAAACAAAAAAAAAAACCAGAAACACTCTCAAATAATTTTTCTGAAGTTAACATCACCCTAAAGCCTAAAGTAGACAGAGATGCTCCAGAAAAGAAGAAAAAAATAAAGAAAGAAAGCAAAAAAGGACAATAACAGGAAAATTACTTTGATGAACACAGATGGAAAGATTCTTAAAATTCTAGCAAATAGGATCCAATGGATCTTTGAGGTCATAATACACTATGACCAAGTTGGATTCATTCTGGAGTAGCAAGAATAGTTTAACATACTCAAGTCTATCAATGTAATACACCATATCAACAAAAAAGAAAAAATTATGATAATATCAATAATAGAAAAAGAATTTAACAAGGGCCAATAACTATTCAAATAAAAAAAACTTTCAGTAAGATGGGAATGAAGAAACTTTTATCAATATAGTCAATACCATTTATCACAAGCCCATGGGAAATATTATAGTCAATGGAAAAAACAAAAAGCTTTTCCTCTAAGATCTGGCACAAGATAAGGTTGCCTCCACCCACCACTTCTATTCAATATAAGCCCCTGTGGTAGATGCCCAGAAGTGGTATTGCTAGAACCTCAATTCCTAGTTTTCTAATGTGTCCATATTGCTTTCCAAAAAGGCTAGCCAGTAATTTATCACTTTTTAAACAAAATAATTCAGCTCAGATAAATATTAGTATAACACATTGAAGTTTATGGCATCAATGCATGGTTTTTATGCACCTTCCTGGCACCAATTTTCCAAGATTCTACCTCACCACCCCTATTCATCCCTAAATTTCCTTTTCCATTGATTGATAATTTGAGTTTTATTATCTGAGGTAAAGAGTTTATAATCATTCAGCACTCTCTACTTTCTTTTTATGTACCTCTACCTTCAACAGATGAGTGAGATCATCTGGTATTTGTCTTTCTCCCTCTGACTTATTTTCTTTAACTTAACACATTCCAGTTCCATTCATGTTGCAGCAGACAACATAATTTTACCTTTACTTACAGTTGTGTAGTATTCTAAAAAGTAAAAACAGATCTCCCCTTGACCCTGCGATTTTTCTTTTTGGTGTCTACTCCCAAAACACTTAACTATTAATTTCAGAAATTAATACTTGCCTATATTTACTACATAGTATGATAATTAGGATATGAAAAACCCCAAATGTCCTAACAGAAGTTGTGGCACATATAAACAATAGGCTTAGTTTAGTGTTTTAATTAGCAAATTTTAAATGATGGTTCTTCATATTTTTTGTAACTGTGTTGCATTGACATACAGAGAGTTGCTGTGTACCACCCTCCTCTGTAGAAAACCAGCATTTCTTTCCTATATTTCACTTTAAGCATTCTAGAAATTAAAAAGAGACTCATAGTCAAGTTGAATAATGTCCATATGCTTGAGGCATTACTAATACCCAATTTTGTTTTCTGTTGTAGAGTGTGAACCCAGAAACTAAATAAATGAAATGTCCTAATTTTAACATGCTGTTGGTGGTGGCATTGGAGCCGAATTTTTATGATGTCTCTAGCTGGCAGACCAGTAGAAATTCTTTTCGAGATGACAAAACAACCCATTTAGGACTGCTTATAATCAAAATAACTCAGTATGGAGATTAGCCTGTCTAACACTTAATACATTGAATCTTATAGAGAGAAGGGCTGCTTTAGAAATATTATATGATCCTAGACTGTTTCAGCATTTGTGTTGAATTCACTAATTCTACTTAACTTTTTCAGTTATGGTAAATTAGGGAGACTACATATGTGGTATAAGTTTTTTTATTAATTTTCTGAATTTGGCCAAGTTTGTTCTTCAGTTTATATTTTTATAATGATACATTTTATGTATAGTAACACTTAAATGAAAATCAACATCAGAGAATGAAAAAAGGAGAGTTGAAGCAAAATAGCTTAAAAAAACAAATTCATATTTAGAGAATTTGGATCCAATATGAGTTTAAAGTGTTGTGATGGGCACTTTTTTTTTAACTTTTACTCTCCCTTCATGATACTATAAACATTCCATGAACTTCTACATCATGTAATGTACATCCTAAGGGAAAGGTGCAAAACAAGTTTATCCTGAGGCAAACATGTAAACTATTTCTCACTGTGTTGTTTCTCCAAGTTGTAGAAAGTTTATTAGCTACAAAATTAAATGATGTGCAAATAATGACTCACATGTAAAAGGTTCTTAGCACTCTATTTTTACACTCTAGTTTTTCTATTTCAATGGCATACATATTATTAGCCTTTCTGATAGAAGTTGTCAAACATCTAAAAAAAATAACTAAAATGGTATTATTTAAAATTTACCAAAAGAAGTAAAAAAAAATTGAAATAACTATAACTAAACTTAAGCCTAAAACCTCAAGAAAATGTTTGGGATTTTGGTTATTTGCCCTTTATATCTAAATTTTTCACAATATTATTACTGATAGAGATTATGGTGTTTAAACAAAGTAATTAAAATAAAAATTCCTAATAATGAATATAATAATATGAAAATATCAAGCTATTTTGAAATTAAACATGTTAATATTGTAGAGAAAATGATGAAAAGATAAGGAGATTAAGTAAGATCAGGTCCTGACCCAGATTTCTTAGCAAGTACACACTGCTTCTGGGTAGTTTGGTGTTTTGAATTGGTGTTAAGTTAGTAAAGACACTAGGACATCACTAAGCAATCTATTATCTTTTTATACTAAGTAAAGCTGTATCCTGAACTGTCCTGTAAAGAACACCACCCATCACCAGTACAACATACCCATCACCAATGTCCCAAATCTCCCTCTTCCCCATCCGATCCCCGCCTGTACTCCAGACAGGCTTTTCATTTCCCTCATACATTCTCATTATTAGGACAGTTCAAAATATAGTTATTTCTCTAACTAAACTCATCACTCTTTGTGGTGAGCTTCCTGAGGTGAGCTGTAACTCCCAGCTATTTTCTCATTTGTGTCTGAAAGTTATTATTGCAAGAATTTCTTTCATTTTTCTTAAAACCCATAGATGAGTGAGACCATTCTGCGTTTTTCTTTCTCTCTCTGACTTATTTCACTCAGCATAATAGATTCCATGTACATCCATGTATAGGAAAATTTCATGACTTCATCTCTCCTGACAGCTGCATAATATTCTGCTGGGTATATGTACCACAGTTTTTTAATATCTATTTATTAAAACAGCTTGATTACATACATGATTGTGTTTGGGTTTCAGTCATGTAAAGAACACCACTCATTACCAGTGCAACATTCCCATCACCAATGTCCCAAATCTCCCTCCTCCCCACCCGACGCCCACCTGTACTCCAGACAGGCTTTCCATTTCCCTCATACATTCTCATTATTAGGACAGTTCAAAATGTAGTTATTTCTCTAACTAAACTCATCACTCTTTGTGGTGAGCTTCCTGAGGTGAGCTGTAACTTCAAGCTCTTTTATCTTTTGTGTCTGAAAGTTATTATTGCAAGAATATCTTTTATTTTTCTTAAAACCCATAAATGAGTGAGACCATTCTGCGTTTTTCTCTCTCTCTCTCTGACTTATTTTACTCAGCATACTAGATTCCGTGTACATCATGTATAGGAAAATTTCATGACTTCCTCTCTCCTGACAGCTGCATAATATTTCATTGTGTATATGTACCACAGTTTCTTTAGCCATTCATCTGTTGAAGGGCATCTTGGTTGTTTCCAGAGTCTTGCTATGGTAAATAGTGCTGCAATGAATATAGGTGTAAGGAAGGGGTTTTTGTATTGTATTATTGTGTTCCTAGGGTATATTCCTAGGAGTGGTATAGCTGGATCGTATGGGAGCTCGATTTCCAGTTTTTAGAGGAATCTCCATATCGCTTTCCATAAAGGTTGAACTAGACGGCATTCCCACCAGCAGTGGATAAGAGTTCCTTTCTCTCCACATCCCCGCCAACACTGTTTATTCTCATTCTTTGTGATGTGTGCCATTCTCTGTGGTGTGAGGTGGTACCTCATAGTTGTTTTGATTGCATCTCGCTGATGATTAGTGATATGGAGCATTTTTTCATGTGTCTTTTGGCCATTTGTATTTCTTCTTTGTCAAAGTGTCTGTCCATTTCTTCTCCCCATTTTTTGATGGGATTAGATGTTTTTTCTTGTAAAGTTCTGTCAGTGACTTGTATATTTTGGAGATTAGCCCCTTATCTAATGGGTATTGGGTGAATAGTTTCTCCCACTCAGTGGGTGGCTCTTGTATCCTGGGCACTATTTCCTTTGAGGTGCAGAAGCTTCACAGCATAATATATTCCCATCTGTTAATCTCTGCTTTCACTTGCTTGGAGAGTGCAGTTTCCTCCTTGAATATGCCTGTAGTCTCAATGTCCTGGAGTGTTTTGCCTATGTGTTGTTCTATATATCTTATGGTTTTCTGTTTGATATCGAGGTTTTTAATCCATTTGGATTTTACCTTCATACATGATGTTAGCTGGGGGTCTAAGTTCAATTTTTTGCAAGTGGCTATCCTGTTGTGCCAACACCACTTGTTGAAGAGGCTTTCCCTGCTCCATTTAGGATTTCCTGCTCCTTTAGGTAATTGTATATCTGGGGAACATTTTCTGAGTATTCAAGCCTATTCCACTGATCTGAGGGCCTGTCCTTATTCTAATACCATGCTGTTTTGATAACTATTGCTTTGTAGTAAAGTTTAAAGTTGGGGAAAGTAATTCCTCCCAAATTCTTTTTCCCAATTATTGCTTTAGCTATTCTAGGTTTTATTGTTCCAAATGAATTTCAAAAGTGCCTGATCCACTTCTTTGAAGAATGTCATGGGTATCTTTAGAGGGATGGCATTAAATCTGTATAAT
Organism: Suncus etruscus; assembly: GCF_024139225.1. Classification (NCBI taxonomy): domain Eukaryota; kingdom Metazoa; phylum Chordata; class Mammalia; order Eulipotyphla; family Soricidae; genus Suncus; species Suncus etruscus. The sequence continues at coordinate 67,564,084 of NC_064854.1, read as the reverse complement.
GCCTTGGGGAGTATTGCCATTTTCATGATGTTAATCCTGCCAAACCAAGAGCAGGTTATGTGTTTCCATTTCCGTGTGTCCTCTCTTATTTCTTGGAGCAGAGTTTTATAGTTTTCTTTGTATAGGTCCTTCACAATTTTAGTCAAGTTGATTCCAAGATATTTGAGTTTGGTTGGCACTATTGTGAATGGGGTTGTTTTCTTAATGTCCATTTCTTCCTTATTACTATTGGTGTATAGAAAGGCCATTGATTTTGTGTGTTAATTTTGTAGCCTGCCACCTTGCTTTATGAGTCCATTGTTTCTAGAAGCTTTATGGTTGAGTCTTTAGGGTTTTCTAAGTAGAGTATCATGTCATCTGCAAACAATGAGAGCTTGACTTCTTCCTTTCCTATCTGGATTCCCTTGATATCTTTTTCTTGCCTAATCGCTATAGGAAGTACAAGTGCTATGTTGAATAGGAGTGGTGAGAGAGGACAGCCTTGTCTTGTGCCAGAATTTAGAGGAAAATATTTTAGTTTTTCTCCATTGAGGATAATATTTGCAACTGGCTTGTGGTAGATGACCTTAACTATATTAAGAAAGGTTCCTTCCATTTTCATCTTGCTGAGAGTTGCGATCAAGAATGAGTGTTGGATCTTATCAAATGCTTTCCTCCATCTATTGATATGATCATGTGGTTTTTATTTTTTTGTTGTTGATTTGTGTATTATCTTGATAGATTTATGGATGTTAAACCATCCTTGCATTAAACCTACTTGATCATAGTGGATGATCTTCTTAATGAGGCATTGAATCATATTTGCCAGGATTTTGTTGAGGTTCTTTGCATTTATCAGCGATATTGGTCTGTAATTTTCTTTTTCGTAGCATTTCTGTCTGGTTTAGGTAATCAAGGTGATGTTGGCTTCATAAGAGCTATTTGGAAGTGTTTCCGTTTGTTCAATTTCATGAAAGAGTCTTGCCAGGATTGGTAGTAGTTCCTCTTGGAAAGTTTGAAAGAATTCATTAGTGAATCCATCTGGACCTGGGCTTTTGTTTTTCAGCAGACATTTGATTGCAGTTTTAATTTTATCAATGGTGATGGGGGTGTTTAGATATGCTACATCCTCTTCCTTCAACCGTGGAAGATTATAAGAGTCCAAGAATTTATCCATTTCTTCCAGTTTCTCATTTTTAGTGGCGTAGAGTTTCTCAAAGTAGTTTCTGATTACCTTTTGAATCTCTGTCACATAAGTAGTGATTTCTACTTTTTCATTCCTAATATGAGTTATCAAGTTTCTCTCTCTTTCTTTGTATTTTGCCAGTGGTCTATCAATCTTGTTTATTTTTTCAAAGAACTAACTTCTGCTTTCATTGATCTTTCTGATTGTTTTTTGGGTTTCCACTTCATTGAGTTCTGCTTTCAGCTTTGTTATTTCCTTCTGTCTCCCTATTTTTGGTTCCTTTTGTTGGTCATTTTCTAATTTTTTGAGCTACGCCATTAAGTTATTCAGATATGCTCCTTCTTCCTTCCTGATGGGTGCTTGTAGAGTTATAAATTTTCCTCTCAGGACCTCTTTTGCTTTGTCCCATAGATTCTGGCAGTTTGTGTCTTCATTATCATTTGTTTCCAGGAAAGTTTTGATTTCCTTTTTGATTTCATCTTGGACCCACTGGTTGTTCAGTAGCAGGATGTTTAATTTCCAATTGTTAAAGTTTTTCTTCTGTGTGGCTTTGTAGTTCACATCTAATTTCAGAGCCTTGTGGTCAGCAAAGGTCGCCTGCAAGATTTCTGTCCTCTTGATTTTATGGAGGTATGTTTTATGTGTCAGCATGTAGTCTATTCTGGAGAATGACCCCTGTACATTGGAAAAGAATGTGTATCCAGGTATTTTGGGATGGAGTGTCCTGTATATATCTACTTGTCCTCTTTCTTCCATAACTCTTTTCAGGGCTAGTATGTTTTGTTGGGTATCAGTCTGGTTGACCTACCAAGTGTTGATAGGGCCATGTTGAGGTCTCCCGCAATGATTGTATTATTGATTTCTTCTTTCAGATTTGTCAGTAATTGTACTAGATAATTTTCTGGTCTCTCATTGGGTGCATATATGTTTAATAGTCTGATTTCTTCCTGTTGCATATATCCCTTGATTAGTACATAGTGTCCATCTTTGTCCCTTACCGCTTTTCTGAGTATAAAGTTGGTGTCATCAGATATTAATATGGCCACCCCAGCTTTTTTGAGTGTGTTGTTTGCTTGGATGATTTTCCTCCATCCTTTGATTTTGAGCCTATGTTTGTTCTGACTATTCGGATGTGTTTCTTGTAGGCAGCAGAAGGTTGGATTCATCTTTTTGACCCATTTTGCCACTCTGTGTCTTTTAATTGGTGAATTTAGTCCATTGACATTGAGGGAGATGATTGTCATAGGATTTAATGTCATCTTTGTAGATAAGTTTGCTGTGTTTGTTGGTCTCTCTTGTCTTAGAGTAGACCTGTCAGTTTTTCCTTTAAGGCTGGTTTATCATCTGTGAAATTTCTGAGTTGTTGTTTATCCATGAAGCTGTATATTCTTCCTTCAAACGTGAGTCGGGCTGGGTGCAGTATTCTCAGTGAGGCATTTATTTCATTCAGTCTTGTCACAATATCCCACCACTGTCTTCTGGCCTTGAGAGTTTCTTGTGACATGTCTGCTGTAAGTCTTAGGGATTCTCCTTTGAATGTGATTTCCCTTTTTGATCTTGCTGCTTTCAGTATTCTATATCTATGGGATTTTTCATTGTAACGAGGATATGTCTTGGGGTGTCTTTCTTTGGGTCTCTTTTAGCTGGTATTCTTTGGGCATGTAGGATTTGATTGCATGTAGTCTTTAACTCTGGGAGTATCTCTTTGATGATGTCTTTGACAGTTGATTCTTCTTGGAGATCTCCTTCCTGGGTTTCTGGGACTCCAATGATTCTTATGTTGTTTCTGTTGAGTTTATCAAAGACTTCTATTTTCATCTGTTCGCATGCCTTGAGTACTTTTTCCATTTCCTGTTCGTTCGTCTTAAGGTTCTTTTCCAATTTCTTCTGTTGTGTTGAGTTTTTTTGAATCACATCTTCCCGTACTCTGATTCTCTCCTCAGCTGCTGATATCCTGTTGGCGAGGCTATCCATATAGGTTTTCAGTTGAGCATCCGTGTTTTTCAGATCTGTTATTTCAGTTTGGAGTTTTCTGATTTCTGTCTTTGTGTTCTCTTCAGATCGATCTATGCTTTTTTTTGAGTTTTAAAAACATATTCCATATTTCTATTCTAAATTCCTTATTTGAAAGGTTAATCAGGTGGTTGGAATTTATTAGGTCATCCGAGCTTTCGTCTTCATTTTCTGTAGATGGTGTTTGCCTGCGAGGTTTCCCCATTGTCAGGCTTGTAGTGTGGTTTTTCCTGTGTGTTGTGGTGGGGTTCATTGATTATAAGGAGTGCATGGCTGTGAAGTGAAGCAGCTGAGCTCTTTTATTGCCTCTAGTTGACATTCCTCAGATTGAACAAAGGCACAGCAAGGCAGACTGATTCTGCTGCCAGAATGTACTCACTCAGCAGCTTCAAAATGCAATGTTTTTGGGGATGTGCTCTCTAGGCCTCTGAGAAAACATTCAGGGATTCAGAAGCAGAGTCTCAGGCAGACAGAGATAGGAGTTTCCCCTGAAATCCTCAGAGTGAACAAAGGCACAGCAGGGTAGAGTGATCCTGCAGCCAGAATTACTCACTCTGCAGCTTCAAAATGCATTTTTTTGGGGGGTGCGCTCCCTAGGCCTCTGAGGACACGTTCGGGATTCAGAAGCAGAGTCTCAGGCAGACAGAGATAGGAGTTTCCCCTGAAATCCTCAGAGTGAATAAAGGCATAGCAGGGCAGAGCGATCCTGCAGCCAGAATTACTCAGCAGCTTCAAAATGCAATTTTTGGGGGGATGCGCTCCCTAGGCCTTTGAGGACACGTTCAGGGATTTAGAAGCAGAGTCTCAGGCAGACTGAGCCTCATTTCTTGAATTTTAAGTTACATACCAGAAAAAATTTTTTTAAAAAGTTGTAAACAAGCCCTTGTTTCAGAAACATCTATATCTAGAGGAAACATACTCATCAATTTTCTTGGTCTAATTGGAATGTGACTAGTCTTCTTTGGATCTATTTAATTTTTTATATACAAGTGAAGTATTGAAAAATTAGTTTTGTTATTTCTAAGAATGGTCATCCAGCTGGTTCTCTCAGCAGCTAAATTTTTCTTTTCCTTAGCCTTCTAGGGTTTTTTCAATAAAATGTTTTGAACTTAATGAGAACAATATTGTGCAATCACATGCAAAAATGAATCCAAAATGTAAATATTAGATATCTGCAAAGGCTCAAAGAAAATTTTTAAAGTGGGTGTGATTTATAGTGCACATCTTGTCCATTGAGAACAAACTTGTCTGACCCTGTTTGTGTCAAGCTATCTGGTAACTTGTTTATAAGGATTAATATGTTAAGGAGGATCTGGAAAAACAGTAGTGTCTCTGGGCCTACATGATTTAGGCTGATCAGGAAGAAAAGAAATATTCTGAAGTCTCTCAAGTATGGATCATGCCTTGCCTTCCTATATTTTAATTGAACACATATGAGATATACCTTCTTAAAAAACACTGAACATATTACAGAATGTTTGATTATTTCATTATTTCATGCTTGAAATAAACATAAGAGATACACATTTATTAATTGCTTCCAGTTTTAAATCTATGTTCTCCAAAAATGAACACTCTGCCATATTCTTATGAAAAATAATGCAAATGTATTTAGCATAGAGGAAAATAAACAGGCATTTTAAATTTAGATATAAAAACACCATTATTAGTGGTATTTTACCTTAATAGTCACTGAAAGGGTGTATAGGACAAGATTGAACATGAATTTGCAAAAATGCCTTTTTAAAGTTCTTAGTCTAAGTATTGGAGAATAATTAGAAAGAAAACTGACCCAACTTTCTTTTAAATTAGTTGGCATGATATTCATTCAATTTTACTCATTCTAGAGAAGTTCAGCTTTCTCAACTCCCCAAGGAAAAGCTTTCTGATTCCATATCAGAAACTTTACTACAATTCCAGCCACAGCTAGTTGGATGAGGTAAATGGGGGCTAAGAGATAGCATAAAGGTAAGTAAGGTGTTTTTACCTTTCATGCAGAAGGAAGGTGGTTCCAATCCCAGCATCCCATAAGGTCGTCCCCCACAGCCTGCAGGGGAGATTTCTGAGAGTAGAGCCAGGAGTAACCCCTGAGCAATGCTGGGTGTGACCCAAAAACAAAAAAACAAACAAACAAAAAAAAAAGATTAGATGTAAAGAGATCCCATAGGTAGTCTCTCCTAGAGAAATGTTAATTAGCCCTTACAAACAGGAGTCAATTATTTGCCTTCAGGCCTTTGGTTTGAAAGTTCAATTCAGAGTCAGAGCCCAATTACATTTTAATCAGTCAGAACTACACCCATATCCATAGATCTAATCAGGTTGGAGGAGACTTGGGCATGAAAGGAAACAGCTTTTTTTTGTTTGTTTGCTTAGTTTTTGTTCTGTTTTTCTTCTTTTATTTAAACACTGTGATTACAAAATTGTTCATGATTGAGTTTGCCATTGAGTTGGAGTCATATAGTGTACACACCCTTCACCAGTGCACATTTCTCACTACCAATGTCCCCAATTCCCCCACCACCACCTGCCTCTGGGGCAAGCATGTTACTCTCCCTCTCTCTTTCCTTTTTTCCATTTTTAGACACTGTGGTTTGTACTTTTGTTAATAAAAGTGTAAAGTGCATATTGCTTTATTTTCAACACCCAATTATTGTCCGCAGTGATCAGTTCAAGCTATCAATTTCTTCTGGTCCCTTCTCTACGCTAACTGCACTGATCCAATATTTGTAGCAAGCATCCTCCCATGGAATGGTCCTCCTGGCCCTCCTCTCTATTGTCTTTATATATTATTATCATCATACTATCTTCTATTTTTATTACATCCCATAAATGAGTTTATTAAAAGTCTATCCCTCTCTTTGACTAATTTTACTCAGCATAATTCTCTCCATATTATCCATAAGTAAGCAAATATCATAACTTCATGTTTCCTAACAGCAGCATAGTATTCCATTGTATAGCTATACCACAGTTTCATTTGTTCTTGGGCACATGGGTTGATTCACATAGGTTAAAAAATTGATTACCAAAGATGGATTACTTGAAAAGCACCCATCTTTGTATTGGGGAAGGATCCATTTTAGTTTAAAAAAAACATACAATGTTCTGACACTTATCTCTTCATCAGGGCATATTTTCAGCCACAAATTTCCCTAGTTTCCCACCCAAATCTCCAAATTTCCTCTATAGCAGATAATTTACTCCTTTCTTTTAGGCACTATGGCTCACAATACTTTAACTGAGTGAGATTTATTTTCATAATGGTCCCTTTTATATCCTAATTGCGAGATCTACCCCCCTTTGTGGCAAGTTTCCTGCCACAATCCCCTTAGAGTAGTCCCCTTGGCCTTCATTTCTATTGTCTTTGTGTATTATTACCATAATATTCGTTTATATATCTCACTAATGAGTGCAACTATTCTATGTCTATCCCTCTATTTTGTGAGACCTGGACAATACCCTATTTTTTGAAAAATATTTTATAATTCCTGTAAAAACTTCCGTACAGTGGCTGCTGAAGCTTATATAAGAGACTATGAAAATAAAGCTCAATGTTTACATTCACCTCTGGTTCAAATGATTACTGAATAAGACATCTAAAAACTCAGTGAGATCAATCTTTTGCAGTAGATCAGAAGGAACCTGAGCTGATTTTTAAAGAAATCTTTCTAGATACCCCTAATTAGGAATACTGTGGAGAATCTGTTCTTTTGGTTCTTGCATCTTTGAAGTTTCATGTGTTCTTGGGATTATGAGGGCCATATTCTCTAATTAAATTTAATCTATAATTTCCACTACTATTTTAATTTTGCTGCTTGATTCTGAGTTTACTTGAGTTTTAAATTCTTTATTAGGGTCTAGGGTACACCTGATAACACTCGGAGTTTATTATTGTCTCAGATCTTATAAATAATAATATAATCTTCAATAAGTTTTCAATAAACAGCACTCATTATTAGACAGATGAAGCACACATAATCAACAGAGAAACAACCTTAAGAGGAGTTGAAACAGTTGGGCTTACTAAACACTTAAAAGTGCTCAACCCTCACACAATTAAAGACCATTATATCAGACCTGGAACCACACATAAGTTATATGTTATATAACTTATATAGATATTATATAGAAGAACATGTACCATATTTTCCGGAGTATAAGATGACTTTTGAAACAAAAAAAAGTCAACCGAAAATCGGGGATCATATTATATGCCAACTATACCCCGAAAAATGTTTCAATGTGCCGCTAAATAAAAATGGTCTGAATATTGCCACAAAACAAATTTTCCATCTCGATCCTGCAGCAATCACTGCAAGGCTGCTTGGACCACCTCTCTAACTCAGCCAATCCAAGCAGGCTTTTTATACATGCAAATTAGACAATGTTCTGAACCCGAATCTACACTGTAAAAAGCCTGCCCAGATTGGCCAGAGTCAGAGAGGAAGTCTATTGCAGTATAACTTTTGAACCTTTGCTTGTTGTGATTGGCTCACTGTGGTACATACAGTTGCAGCACAGGAACGTTCTGTCTGATACAGCGAATATAGGCCTAAATCTATGTTTTTTTTTTTTTTGTTTTTTTTTTGTTGTTGTTTTTTTTTTTTTTTTTGGTTTTTGGGTCACACCCGGCAGTGCCCAGGGGTTACTCCTGGCTTCATGCTCAGAAATCGCTCCTGGCAGGCTCGGGGGACCATATGGGACGCCGGGATTCAAACCGATGACCTTCTGCATGAAAGGCAAACGCCTTACCCTCCATGCTATCTCTCCGGCCCCTAAATCTATGTTTTAACTGCAAAATTAGGCGGTCATCTTATAACCCAGTCATCTTATATGCCGGCAAATACGGTAGTCCAGCCTTTCTGAAAAACAATATAAACATCACTCAAAAGAACCCTAGGAAATTGACCTTCCCTATACATAATTCGGTAATAATATTCAGAAACAAAAGAATCGTACAAGGGATAGAAGGACTAGTCAGTCCATGGTTGAAAGTTTACTAAAAATAGTGGACCATTGCTGTTAGGGTAGAGAAAGGACCACTATGACAATGATTGTTGGAAGTAATCACTTTGAACAGAAATGGTGAGCTAAAATGGGATAAAGTGATATGCATTACATACACTTCTTCATTAATAATCATGCAAAACTGCAGTGTTAAAAGGATAAAAAGAAAGGGGTGGGAGAATAGTAAAATGTCTGCCAAGATACAAGCAGGTTGGAAGAAAAACTGGGTGGGAAATATGCACTGGTGAAGGATGTTGTATATTGTATGAATGAAGCTCAATCACAAATAATTTTGTAAACACAGTGCTTTAATAAAGTAATTATTAAAAAGAAAAATAAAAGAAAACAGAATTGAATAAGCTAAGGATTGGCAGACTTCAACTGACTTCACGATAATAACAACAGCATATAGGAGACAATAAATAATAATTTTAAAATTCTAAGGCAAATTACCAATGAGAATAATTACATCCCTTTTAAGAGCAAAGGCGAAAATAGATTCAATTTTAGATGTTACAAAAAATAACTATTTAAAACTAAAAGAATTTATTACCATGAAATTCTCATGCTTGTATTTTTCTAAACATTGATTTTAAATAAAGGGGTAAATTATACCAAAAGATAATGAAGAATAATGAGCATAATTAGATAAATATAAGCAAAAAATAGAGAATGTTAATTGTAATAGTGTTAAAAATAGACACTGGAAAACTATAGCAAATATATTTGTAAGATGCAGTATCATAATAAAAAGTATTCTAAGGAAGAAAGAAAATATTCCTTAAAGGAAGATTTGCAATGCAACCAGGGCTGTTGAGTAAATATAAAACCCATAGATAAATCTTAGCAAACATAGACTCTAAAAAAAGATAAATAGTATTAAAATAGCAGATTAAATAAAATAGCTAGACTGGAACAATAATGTATTGGTTGGTGGTGGTATGTAGTTTTAATTATCTTTGCTTTATCCTCGTAAAGGATAAATATTCACAAATTTAGCTTCATATTGGTTAAATTTAAAGTTAAATGTGCATGTGAAAAATTAGAGTGGACACTAAATAAATAATAGAATTCAAAATTACAATATCAGATAAAATTTAGCCACAATATTAACAACAGTGCTTGAAATTCCTGGACAGCTCCAAATATTTTAATACTTTTATCCCACAGAGAACACAACAATTTAACCACCAATGTGATTCTGAAGCCATCTAATGTTCAGACATAAGAGTAGTAACAGAAAAATCAACTAGCAACAAGAGTTTACTAAACCTTCTGAAAATAACTTAATGACTTTATTGCAAAATACAATAACTTTCACAAATGTTCATATTGCTGTATTCTTTTTTTCTTGTCTTTTTTATGTTTTAATAATTTTGCTCCCAGTTACCTGGAAACAAATACATTATGATCAACTATGTCAACTATGTGACACATGATACTTTAAATAATTAATTTTTAAAAATATTATAATCTAAAAGACACAAGAATAATAGCTGCTAGCAAAAATTAATGGGATAAAACTTTTCTTTTTTGTGTGTTTTGGGGGCCACATTTAGCATTGTTCAGGGCTTATTTCTGCCACTGCACTCAGGGATTAATCCTGACAGTTTGGGGACCATATTAGGGTCAGAGGATTGAACTGATTCAACAGTGTACAAAAAAAGAGATTCCTTCTGTAACATCTCTTAGGCCCCTAAACTTTTACTGTATTTTTATTTTGGGTCAAATAAAAAATAATAGGACTCCTCAAAATGAGTGATTCAATGATAACAAAAAGACAGTGAAACAATATAGGAATGGTTTATATTTTCATATTCTATAAAATTTAATATTTTTAATATTGACTTTTTCATACATATATAAAATAAAGTTGAAAGTTTTTCTTCTTTTAACCCTGCTTTTATTTCTAACATTTGGTTTGAGATATTGTAGAAAATGAACTCAGAAGTTTTATACTCAGTTGAGAAAAAGTTAAAAATTTGCTTGATGATTAGTCAGGAACATGGGATAAAACTTAAGTATCTACATAAACTGTAGAAATTCAGCCGAAAATTGCTATTATAATCATTGTACACATCAAATAATTTGAAAATATTAAAGCTGTTTCTTAGTATTTGACTTAATATTTTGTCTGTAACAATTTCAGTTATTATTTGTATTTGTTGATACTGATAATATGATGTAACAAGGTTGACAATACTAATGAAGAACCCTGAATTACCATTAAAAAACAAGTAGGGGGGCCAGCGAGGTTGCGCTAGAGGTAAGGTATCTGTCTGCCTTGCAAGTGCTAGCCAAGGAAGGACAGCGGTTCAATCCCCTGACGTCCCATATGGTCCCCCCAAACCAGGGGCAATTTCTGAGCGCTTAGCCAGGAGTAACCCCTGAGCATCAAATGGGTGTGGCCCAAAAAACCAAAATAAAATTAAATTAAATTAAAATTAAAAAAACAACTGGGAAAGCTTTTAATATGCAAATTCTAAGTTTTGTTTTTCTTCAAGAATACATATAGAAAGTTCAGGTAATAAATAAATAATTAAATATTTATCCAAAGTATAAAATTTTGATTTCTGAAGAATGACACTAAGGAAAATGTCTGTCAATCTATGATTATACTGAAATATTTTTGAGCAAGAATTGCATATCTTGATTTTTCTTTCAACACTCTCGAAAAATTTTTTGATATTACACCCTCATCTCAAAAGTCATTTTATCATATACACTGTACATATACCAGAAATTCTCAGGAAACATCATACTTATTATATTTAATTTATTTATAATGATCACCTCATACATAATATTGAAATTAATATAGTTCTTCATAAGGCTGTTTCCCATGTAAAGGTTTTTTAAAGCATGTACAGAGAGTACGTTTATAGTGGTGAGATTATTGGGGCTAGTAAGGTTTGTTTGAGGTTCAAGATACATATTACAAATTACTCAAAATTAGTTTTTTGTGCCTTACATATATTCTTAGTGTGAAATATTTGTCATGTTTTATTGTATTTTTAAACTTATTTATTTTAGACAATCTAGTTTACAGTTGTTCGTAAAACGTTTATTTCTGACATTCAATATTCCACCACAAATTTAAAAAGTCCCTTCAAAGTGGTTATCAGTTTCCCAAACTCCCTGAAGCTTGTCCTTTGGCAGGTATGAATAATTTACTTAATATTTTGGTTATTACTACTGGGAAATAAAATTATGGATGCCATGTTTTCGCAAAACTTGCCAGGCAATACACAAATTTGAGGAGCTGTTGTGCTGGGCTATGAGCTCATATGGAGACAGCAGTTGTTCATTCATACCCTCTGAAGGGCCCCCTTGTGATCAGCTGTGATTCCCGTATGTCCATGAGTTTTCCCTGATAGCTGGGCCTCTGCTGCTGTTGTTGTTTGTTTGTTTGTTTGTTTTGTTGTCAGACCTGGGTGGGCCACATGGAGAGCAAATGCCCTACCCGCTGTCCTGCTGTGCTATTGCTCTGGTCCCTGTTTGGTTTTTCTCGTTTGGTTTTAATTTGGTTGGTTGGTTGGTTGGTTTTGAAGTTTAGGGCCATACTTGGAGGCGCTTAGGGATTACTCCTGGTTCTGCTCTCAGAAAACGCTTCTGGCAGGCTCAGAGGACCATGTGAGATGCTGGTGGAGCGAACCAGGGTTGGCCATAAACAAGGCAAAAGCCCTATCCTCTGTGCTATAGCTCCAGCATTGTTTTGTTTTATTTGTTTGTTTTTAGTTAACATATCTATGGCATTAACTGCTGGCACAGACAAGGTAGTAGGCTCTGGTTCGTGGGAGTGGCTGTAAGGGACTTCTGGAAGTAAAGAGCATGGGGGAAAGCCATCCATGCTTGGCTCCAAAGCTCCCTGGAGATGTCAGCTACAAAGCTGGCATACCTGTGACTCGGAGACTCTAGAGATGAGTAGTGGGGTTGTGAGTTTGGACCATTGGCATGGCGGCAGTTGTTGGGCAGATTTTTGTGTGCAACAGCAGGCTTCAGTGGGGAGGGGGCAGTGGGGCGGGCTTGCCTCCTTCCTTGGATAAGGATCCTAGGAAGATCAGCTGCTGCGAAGCTGATTTGTCTTTGAGATTTTCCTGTTGGTTGAGTCTCTCTTTCGGCTTCTGTATTTTTATAATAAGCTATTGACTAGTATTAATTCATATTGCTACCACGAACTAATTGAGTCAACTATAGCTACCCTATTTTTTTTCTTTATTGAGATAGTAATGTTTTTATTGAAGTTTGAAAGAATCAGCCTATGGATTTATATTATGGACCTTAGATATAATTTTATATTTTGGATATATACTGATTCAATATATGCTTTTTTATTATTAGTCCCAATCCTTGACTTTTTTAATTTAACATATAATGTTTATTTGAACATACAGAGTTGTAAGGTTTTTCTTCTTTTGATTAGGTATAATTTGTTATGTAGTTTTATATTTTCTACTGAGGAATATGATATTCCTTTCATAGCTACTTGTAGAGGAGTCTTATATACCTTAAATTTTCACTTTATGTCATCTTACTATACCTAATTATTTACATTTTCCTTTTAGAGTAATTATTTGCATTTAGCTTCAATGTTTACATGGATATTTGGGGGAGGGGGTTTGGGCCACATCCAGTGACACTCGGGTTACTCCTGGGTATGCACTCAGAAATCGCTCCTGGCTTGGGAGACCATATGGGACACTGGGAATTGAACCGAAGTCTGTCCTTGATCAGCAGGGGGAAAGGCAAATGCCCTACCACTGCGCTATTGCTCCAGTCCAGTGTTTACATGATTTTTGTTTTTTTTTTTTTTTTTTTTTTTTTTTTTTTGGCCACACCCGGTGACGCTCAGGGGTTACTCCTGGCTATGTGCTCAGAAGTTGCTCCTGGCTTGGGGGACCATATGGGACGCCGGGGGATCGAACCGCGGTCCGTCCTAGGCTAGCGCAGGCAAGGCAGGCACCTTACCTCCAGCGCCACCGCCCGGCCCCTACATGAATTTTTATAGCAGTGACTGATGTGGAAGTATGACTTCTTTATAAAGAGAAAGTAACCTGTCCTACAATTTAGTAAGCTTTTTCTTTTGTTATAACTGATATTTCTTCCACTGTCAGTCAAATGAACTTTGTGTATATTCCATTTTCTTTTACTCTTTTCATGTGTCTGTCAATGATATTACATAACATCTTCACTTTAATACTTTACAGTTTGATTTTAAAAAATCAGTTTATGATAAGTCAATATAAATTGTTTCAATTCATTTGTTGTAGAAATTTTAAGCTTCAACTTCAAATGAAAAATAGATTGCTGAGGGCGCTAAGCAATAAAATAAAGACCTTATAAAAATGAAATTTAAATCCCTTCATTTTGTCAAGAGAATGGAGGTGACTTAAAATGTGTTCCAAACATCCATCATTAAAAGAATGAAGGCTTAATGATTCTTAATGTTATGTGTTATGATTCATGCTGTGAAACCCATAGAGTAACAGTCCTGTTCTTTTCTTCAGTGTTTAGTTTATGCAATAAATTATAGCAAATAATTATTATGACTCTTGGAATTTTTAATATATAAGAGCATTGCAATCATGTTACTTTTAGACAAATATGCTCTATTACTTTTGGTATTTTCTTTTCAATAATAGATATCCTGAAAGTTCTTGGTTTAAAGTTAGCTTGAAACCTGATATTTAGCCAACCAGGCCAAATAGTTTAGGCCTGAGGCCAGTCAATAATGATGCTTGGAGCTGGAGAGATAGCATGGAGGTAGGGTTCTTGCCTTTGCATGCAGAAGATGGGTGGTTCCCTGAGCCTGGCAGGAGCGATTTCTAAGCATAGAGCCAGAAGTAAACCCTGAACACTGCTGGGTGTGACTTAAAAACCAAAACAAACAAACAAAAACAATAATGATGTTCAGTCACAGCAATGTTGGGAGCTCCCAGGGCCACGCTGCTGGGCTCAGGTCTCTTTCGTGCTACACACTTCACAATGCTCAGAGCTGACATGCTGTCAAACTGCTGGCCATGTCAGGTATAAAACAGGGCCTCATATATACAAACCAGACATTCCAACCTTTTGAATTAGCTCCTCATCACAACCCCTTTGCCTGTTACTACATGTTACTCCTGGAAGAGGATATTATGTGTGCTATCACTTCTATCTCTATGTATAAAGAGTCCTAGAAAGTAAAGAACCCAAATGTACAAAAACATTGAGGCTAAAGCAATTTCAGTCTTTGGAAGATCATTGTACTATTATCTCTACCTTGCCTCATGACTTTTATTTCTTTCTATGCTATTACTTCATTGACCTATTGAAACAAAGTCTTAGTAGTTCATTCTCATTCAGGACAGAAGCATGTATTTTCATGTATGTAAAAACAAAGTAATACACAGCACAATATAAGCCAGTCATATTAACAGAAATGTGTTGACAGGCAAAGACATTTTCACAAGTGCCTTTACCCAGTATGTATATTTGTTCAACATTTAGATGAAGACTTTGGATTTTCATCTTTACATTTTAATAAATGTGAAAGAATATGATTTCTCTACAGGGCAATTTGCATATCCATCTATGTCTCCAAAGAACATTTATCAACAGAAACTAAGCATATGGACTTTCTAAAATTAATAAAACCTTTTGGGAACTTGCAGAGTTCTGGAATAGTGTTGGATGCAAGAAGTGATTGTACAATTCAAAACAGGAGATAAAAAAAGAGTGGAGGAGGGTAGGGACACCATGTTTCTAGGCTAAAGTTTTTGCTTTCTATTTTCTCCAACTTTTGCTGTACCTATGCAAAAAACCTGCAACTCCTCCCCTTTTCCTTTCTTTTTTAGTCTTTTTGATAGGGTTTCTGCCTTTTTTATTTAGTGTTTGTTTGTTTGTTTGTTTGCTTGGAGGCTACACCTGATGATGTTTAGGGGTTACTCCTGGCTCTGCACTCAGGAATTACTCCCATAGGTATTTAGGGAACCTTATAGATGCCAGGAATCAAACTCAAGTTTACTGCATACAAAGCAAATAACCAACATGTTGTACTATCACTCTAGCCCCCAAATTTTCCTTTTTATACTTAACAATACATAAACTTATAATTAATATTCTTGAGAAATTTAATATGTAGACAGAAAAATATTTTATGGTCATTCTTATACTATTTTGAATCAGCAGAAATTTTAAATTTTAAGTAACAATTCAATGAAGAAATTGCTTAACAAAAGATAATGCTCTAGGTGTATAGTCTGACTAATCTTAAACCACTTGAAAGGAAAGCATAGGTGTAAGAAAAAGTTACAGATAACAGGATTTGATTGTTATGAGAAGTATCAGACAAAAACTAATCATGTTCTCTAAAAATAGCTTGGGGTCAGACAGAAGAGAAATAAGATATGATGTTGAATTAAAGTTTTTTAAATAAAAAAAGAAACAGGCAGTAACAGCAATGACAGTGCAGAAGTTGAAAAGAAGATTAAGATATAGAAAACTATATAAAGGATCCAGTGTTCAATTTGATGGAACATTAAATTATTGTAAGCTCTTGTACACATCAGATTATTTTCATGGATAGAAACTTGAGAAAAGTAATGGTTATGGTACATTTTGTCAGGAAATAACTAAACTCCATAGTCAGCATATGACTATAGTACAGGGTTAGGGTTGGAGCAATTTTATTTCTTTCTAAATAAATACTCTCTATCCTGGCTTTATTTATGTCTGCCTAGATATAAACTTTTAACTTATCCAGAAGTTGTTCCATTTACATTAAAATAATATTTTTAATTGTGGGCAAAGTGAATTACAAATTTTTCACAGTAATATTTAAGGCACATAGTAGTAGTGAATGAGGGTCATTCCCACCACCAGTGTTGTTTTGTTACATTAAATTTTTATGTGCTTCTTTGTTTGAATTTGTGATAGTCTGATATTATCTGATAATATCATTCATTGACAATATGATTATAATATATTGATTTTATGTATTACACACACATTAACTCACACAAAATTATGGGCTCTGAGGTGTAGTCACTACAGAATTCCTGAATGCACAGTAACTATAAGTAAAATAATTTTAAAAGTGGCATTATTGTGTTTCTTCACAAATCTTTCCCTAAAGGTGAATTTGATTTATTAAAGGATGAATTTAATTTGCAAATTAAATTCATGAACTTTGATTTGGAATTTGATTGCCAAGAGGATGCATTTAGAGGACAACATTTTTCTGTAGAGACAGTACAAGAGAACAAATAATATCAAACAATGACAAAAATTTAAATTATAACTTTATTAACAAAGAACTGGAAAGAATGGATTGAAATGAATAACAGGACAGAGTTAACATTAGGACCACGATGAAGAGTCGTGACCACTTTGGTGGTGGTGTTCATAGCTTAGTACATAAATCTATAAACTTAAATTGCAACAATAACAAAAACCCGATAATATTCTGGTTAACTACTGTTTGTTATTATTAGCTTCCTCAATGAAGAACAAAACTTATATAGGAATATATATAACATATATAGGAATATCAGAGTTTCTGCACAGACTGTGGCAATATAAGAGTTTAAAATTGGTCATCATAAACAGTTTATATTAAATTACACACGATGTTTGACAACCTAATAGAAGTTTAATTCAGAAATCAAAGTCACATTCAGTTGATAAAATAAAAAGGTGAGAGCCATCTAGTATTACTGATCACTGAATTTCTTTAGTGAATTAATATCTTAAATAATAAAAAATAAGAAAGCAAGTAGATTGTGGCCCTAAACTTCAGTGAATAAAGCACTCGCTTTGTATGTGGCCGATCCAGGTTCAAACTCCACCAGGAGTACACCCAGAGCACAAAACCAGGAGGAGTTAATCTGAGTACTATAGTGTGAGGAAGGAAGGAAGGAAGGAAGGAAGGAAGGAAGGAAGGAAGGAAGGAAGGAAGGAAGGAAGGAAGGAAGGAAGGAAGGAAGGAAGGAAGGAAGGAGGAGGAGGAGGGAGGGAGGGAGGGAGGGAGGGAGGGAGGGAGGGAGGGAGGGAGGGAGGGAGGGAGGGAGGGAGGGAGGGAGGGAGGAATGTAAATTAATCTAATTATTCAATGGTTTTTATTATAAAACTAAACTCTGAAGGTGTCTAGAGTTGGCTTTTTTGCAGCCATCAGGAAAGATGAAGTTATGAAATTTTTCTATACATGATGGACATGGAATCTATTATGCTAAGTGAAATAAGTCAAACAGAGAGAGAGCGATAGACACAAAATAGTTTCATTCATCTATGGGTTTTAAGAAAAATAAAAAACATTATTGTAATAATGCCTAGAGACAATAGAGATGATGGCTGGAAGCTCTAGCTCATGATATGAAGCTCACCACAAAGAGTGGTGAGTACAGTTAGAGAAAAAACTGCACTGCCAACTATGGTGACAATTTTAATGAGTGAGAGAGTTAGAATGCCTGTCTCAAATACAGGGGGTGGGGTGGGGGGAGGGAAATTGGGGACATTGTTGATTGGAATGTTGCACTTGTGAAAGAGGGTTTCTTTTTATGATTTGAAACCCAACTACAATCATGTTTGTAATCGAGATTCTGAATAAAGATATTTTTATTAAAAAAAGAAAATTTACACATTCTTTTTTATCAAATACGATTTAGGTTATTTTATTTTTAGTTAGATAATCAAATTAGATAATCACATTACTGCCACTTCATGATGGCACTCTTCAGTTACAGTAATTTATATGTACCTTACAATACAAATTGAACTATTTTATTATAATAAGCTTTAGAATTCTTTTTTGTTTGTTTTGGTTTTGGTTTTGTAGTCACACTCGGTGATGCTCAGGGGTTACTCCTGGCTATGCACTCAGAAATCGCTCCTGGCTTGGAGGGCCATATAGGAAACTGGGAGTTCGAACCTCAGTCCATCCTAGGTCAACCACTTGCAAGGCAAATGCCCTACCACTGCTCCACCATTCCAGCCCCCTTTTTAATAAATTCTTTAAAAGCATCATGATTATAAAATTGTACACTACACTATCCTAGTGCAACTTTACCACCACCAATGCTCTCAGTTTCCCTCCCTTCCTCCTCCAGTCAGTCTCTCGGGCAGCAATTTTTATTATTTGGACATAGAAAATCTATGAATTTATTCAGGTTACTTTTGTAGCCTGCCACATTACTATACAAATTTATTGTTTCTAAAAGCTGTTCGGTAAAATCTTTAGGATATTCTAAATATAATATCATATCATATGCAAACAGTGAGAGCTTGACTTCATCATTTCCAATCTGGATGCCCTTGATATCCTTTTCTTGCCTGATTGCTATTGCAAGAATACTATATTGAATAGAAGTGGTGAGAGGGAACAGCATTTTCTTTGCCAGAACTTAGAGAAAAGGATTTTTATTTTCCCTATGAGTATAATATTTGCTGCAGACTGTGGTAAATGGCTTTGATTATATTGAGAAAATTTTCTTCAATTTCCATTTTTTGAGTGTTTTTTTTTCATGAACAGGTGTTGGATATTATGAAATTCTTTCTCTGAGTCTACTGATATTATCATATGATATTTTTCTTTTTTTAATATGGTATATTATATTTATTGACTTGTATATGTTAAATCATCCTTGGATCCCAGAAATAAATTCTACTTGGTCATGGTGTATGACTTTCTTGATGGACTATTGGATTCCATTTGATATTATTTTGTTGAGGATCTTTATATCTGTGTTTATCAAGGACATTGTGTGTGTGTGTGTGTGTGTGTGTGTGTGTGTGTGTGTGTGACCTCTGTCTGCTTTTGGTATCAGGGTGATGTTAGCTTCATACAAACTATTTGAGGGTGTTTCTGTTTCTTCAATTTCCTGGAAGAGCCTGATAATTCTCTTTAAAGAATCCTGAGTAGGTTATCTTTAAAGATTTGAAAGAATTCAGTAATGACTCCATCATATTTGGGCTTTTATTTTGGGGGAGTCTTTTGATTTTAATATTAATTTTCTCACTAGTTATAATTCTGTTCAAATAATCAGGATTATATTGCTGCAATCTTTGCAGGACATAGGAGTCCAGGAATTTTCCATTTCTTTCAAGTTCTCTTGTTTTGTGGCATAGAGTTTCTCAAAGTAATCTTTGATTACCCTTGAATTTCTGTAGAAACTGTAGTGACCTTGCCCTTTTCATTTCTGATTCAGCTTATTAAGTTTTTCTCTCTTTCCTTGTGAATCTTGCCATGATATATCAATCTTGTTTATTTTTTCAAAGAACTAACTATTACTTTCATTGATCTTTTGGAATTGGCGGGGGGGGGGGTTTCCAGGTCATTAATTTCTGTTCTAAGTTTTATTATTTTCTTCTACCTGCCTATTTTTGTACATTTTGTTGATCATTTTCCAATTCTTTATTTTGGAGACACTTTCTTTCTTCCTTATGAAGGCTTGCAAAGCTATAAACTTTTCTCTTAAAACAACATTGCTGTGTTCCACAAAATCTGTTTAGTGTCTTTATTCTCATTTGTTTCCAGTAATCTTTATACTCCCTATTTGATTTCCTCTCTGATCCACTTATTTTTCTATAGTGAGCTATTTAATTCTATTTAATTCTAATTTAATTTCTATAGTGAGCATTTAATTTAATGTTATTTCTCTATGTCTGTTTGTAATTCACTTCTATTTTCAGTGTATCATGGTCTAAGAAGATAATAGAACAATTTCTATTCTCTTGATTTTATGGAGTATGTTTTATGGCTAAGCATATGCTCTATATTGAAGAACATCCCATTTGGAGATGAATGTGTATCCAGTTTTCTGGGGACAAAGAGCCCTATGTATATATACTAAGCCACTCTCTTCCTTTTTCTTTCTAAGAGCCTGTATATATCCTTATTATGTTTTATTCTGATTGTTTTATCAAGGGGTGACAGGGCAGTGTTGAAGTTTCCCACTATTTTGTGTTGTTATTGATGTTTTTCAAGTTTATTAGCACTTGTTTATGTATTTTTCTGGTCCCTCTTAAGTGCATATATATTTATGAGTGTGATTTCATCCTGGTGCACACATCTCTTGATTATTAAGAAATGCCCTGCTGTGTCTCTTCTAACCTTTGTAA
Source organism: Suncus etruscus (assembly GCF_024139225.1). NCBI lineage: Eukaryota > Metazoa > Chordata > Mammalia > Eulipotyphla > Soricidae > Suncus > Suncus etruscus. The sequence continues at coordinate 67,543,803 of NC_064854.1, read as the reverse complement.
GCCTTAAGTCTGTGTCATCTGATATTACCTTAACCAACCGAGCCTTTTTAAGGTAATTGTTTACTTGAATGAATGTTTTAAAACCTTTGGCCTTGAGTCTATATTTTTTTCTGATGATTTAAATATGTTTCTTGCAAGAGGCAAAATGTTGGATACAATTTTGATCCATTTTTACACTGTGTTTCCTAACAAGTATATTTATTCTATTTATATTGAAAGATATGATTGTCCTGGACTTAAGAGTTTGGCATGTTTGTTGGATCTACCTTGCCTTAAAGTAGGTCTTCATTTCTTCTTTTAAGGTTGGATTTGAGTCTTCGAAGTTTTTCTGTGAAGCTGTGTATTCTTTTACTCAGAAATTCTTGAATTCAAATTGTCATTGCTATGGCTCAATAGTTGGGCCATGATCCAGACAGATCCAGGGGTACTTGAAAACAACTTTGTTATCAGTGCTAACTAGAAATTTCAAATTTATTTCATGTAAAATGGTAAGGGCATGAGAGATTCTACCTGAAAAATACATGATCAAATTTATTTTTCAGAAATAGCCTGTAGCTTTAGAGTGAAGAGTAGAAAAACATGGCCAAAGGTAGTTAAAAAAAAAAAAGAACAGAAGCCTGCCAAATAAGATGTAAATGATAATTGCTCAGGTAGTGTGATAGAAGAAAGAAATATTTTGTAACTGAAACCCAGAAAAGATAAGAGTTACCCATAAGAATATGGTGGCTTCTTGTGGCACATACAATAGAGTGAACTTTCCCAGAGACAAGAAAGACAAGGACAGCTTCCTGTAGAAGGAAGCTTGCCACAAATTGCAGGGGAGTGCTGTTAGGAGAAAGAAGGGACTACTTAGACAATAATATTTGGAGCTGATCACACTGAACAAGAAACTGGGTGCTGGTAAGAGATAAAGTGATATGTATAGCACCACTTCAGTAACAATATTGCAAACCATCGTGCCCAAAAGGGAAAAAAATTCAGAGAGAAAGCCGGAGAATAAAAATGTCTGTCTCAGAGGCAGACAGAGAAGAGGGGAGGGGGAAGGCAGAAGGACTCTGAGGACATTAATAAGGGTTACTATACATTGTATGACTGAAACTCAATCATGAGCAATTTTGAGACTGTGATATACAAAGAAATGGGCAGGGGGATAGTTGTGAGGGTGACATGGGAGGGACTCTCGGAATATTGGTGGAGAGAGGCTGACACTGGTGGTGGAATTGGCTCTGAATTGTTGTCATGTCTAAAACGAAACTATGGCAAATTTTTATTTATTTATTTATTTATTTATTTATTTATTTATTTATTTATTTATTTATTTGGGTCACACCCGGCAGCACTCAGGGGTTACTCCTGGCTCTATGCTCAGAAATTGTTCCTGGCAGGCTCGGGGAGCCATATGGGATGCTGGAATTCGAACCACAGTCCTTCTGCATGCAAAGCAAGCACCATTTCTAAATGCTATCTCTCCGGACCCTTCTGATGAAGTTTTAAATCACAATGTTTTAAATTAAAAAAAAAAAAGTTTTGTTTCCTTAATGTCTGTAAATCTAAGACTGTCCTATGCATAAAAGCAGTGGGATAAACATGAGGAAAATAAAGTCTTTTTTAAATTTTATTCAACACAATGGCATTTTATTTTCTCTAACACTTTTTTTTCTTATGGGTATTATACTCTTTTACCACTAGCATTATAGTACTCTGACTTAGTTTTGCTAATGACTTATGTGCTTTAGGTATCTCACCATATATTTTCTCTTTCACCATGTGGCACTATATATTTGTTCCCTCATTCTTCAGAGCAACATTCAAACACATGAGACTTTCAATCATTAATATCTAGGAAAGGAAGACCTTGGGGAAAAGAATGAGAGAATCAGCAGATGCATAACTGGTGAATTATTGCAGTGCATTTCTATTTATCATGGCATTATGATCTAAATGTTGACAGGTGAATATTGAGTAGAATCAAGAACTCTTGCTGTCACTGAAAATATTACTTGGATCATGGGAATTATATGTTGCTGGCAAAGAGTCATGTACATTGAAGACAAAAGAAAAAGCTTTATTAATACACAAATGGAAAGTTTATTAATACACAAATAAAAAGTTTATTAATACACAATCTGTTTTTGCTGGTGTTGATATTTTATCTTTTTCAAACTACTTTATTAAACACTATGTTTGCTTTTCATAATACATTTAGGTTTTTTTCAGTTACAAAGTTCTTCATGATTCAATTACAGACATACAATGTACAACACCTTTTACCAGTGCACATTTCCCACCACCAATGGCTCCTTGCTCTTTTCCATGCCTGTCCTGAGGCAAGCATTTTTCTTTTTCCATTTTCCTCTCCTCTTCCTTCCATTTTTTCTTCCTTTTAAGAACTATGGTTTGCAATATTGTTATTGAAGGGCTATCATGCAGATCAGTTTATCTCTTTTCAGCACCTAGTTCTTGTACAGAGTGGTCAGTTCTAACTATTATTGCCTAAGTGGTTCTTTCTCTGCCCTAACTTCATACCTCTGCTCTTTGTGACAAGCTTTCTACCATGACTGTTCTTCCTGGCCCTTGTCTCTGTTGTCTCTGGATATTATTACAATACTATTTTTTTTTTTTTTTGGTTTTGGTTTTGGGACACACCCGGTGACACCTATGCACTCAGAAATAGTTCCTGGCTTGGGGGATCATATGGGAGGCCAGAAGATCAAACCACGGTCTGTCCTAGGTTAGCACATACAAGGAAAATGCCCTACCATTTGTGCCACCTCTCCGGCCCCTATGATACTATCTATTTTATGTCCCAAAAATGAATGTGATTATTTTATTTCTATGTCTCTCCCACCAATTCATTTCACTCAGTATAATACTTTCCATATTCAACCATGTATAGCAAATTCATGACTTAATTTTTCCTAACATCTTTGTAGTATTCCATTATGTAGATTTACCACACTGTTCACTAATTTTGTAATGACTTTATTAAACAATAAAGCTTTCCACTATAATTCTTGCTTAATTTCAGTAATGATTTTATGATTTCATACATTTGACAGAAACTGTTTTCCTCTTCTGAATTTATGAGTACCCTCATGCAAATTCAGAATCCTCAGGCTTAACCCCAATGCTGATTTAAGTTTAAATTTAAATTTTGATTTAGATTTAAATTGTGGCACTGGTAAGACGTCAATGTTCTTAAATCTGGATTTCTTGTATTATGTAAATAAAAATTACATTGTCAAATAAATTCTTAAGGAGTTTAATTATATTACGTTTAAATATCTGTTACATATAAAAGGATTTCAATAAAAATTTACTTTCTATATTGTATGCATTCATGACCATTAAGGTAAAAGAAATGTTTGTAAAAGCTGTACATCTAAAACATTTAAAATATCAGGTGGAATAATTTTTACTTTAATTTCTAATTGATGTTTCATAGTTTAAATAGTATTAAGTATAAACTAAAACCCCATACCATATTTACAACCCTGGGTGAGCTGGTATGAAGCAGGGTCATGATGCGAATTAATAAACTAAGCCAGGCATAAGGGAGAGAATTGTGGAGTTGGGTGGCTTCTCACCTCATAGTCTTTCCAGACCAGCCAAATCAAAACCTCTCCTTACTTACCAATTCAAACTCAAGCAGGAGAAGGAGAGTTCAGTGAGAGTCAAAAGTACCTATTCAGGTGGACTTTTACAAGTCAAAGTGGTTAGCAAAAAGAAAAAAAGAAAAAGAAAAAGAAAATTGGGCAATACCTTTGTTTTTGGTAAAAGCAGAGTGTAATCTAACAAGTGAGGTCATCATTTTATAGTTGCAGAGTACTACACCAATTCCTCTGCCAGTGATTCCATATTCCTCCATAATTATCTGTGGTTCCTCCTTCCCTTCCTCCCTTCTTCCTCAGACCCTCAGTTCCATATTTAATTGATCATGTCTCAGAATTTGTTTCCACTGGTGATTGTCTCATCCCCTTTTTGCTTTATACTCTGTGAGTAAGATTGTTATTTACATTTTACTTTCTGACTCCACTTAGCATGACATCTTTAAATTTCCTTCAGTTTCCATTAAACTGTAAAATTTTATCTTTTCTCATAGCTAAATAGTATTACATTGTTAATATATAGCAAAATTTGTTTATCTATCCATCTGTCGACCACTTGTATTGTTTCCAGAACGTATCTATTGTAAATAGTGTTACCATGAACAAAGATGTACATATGTCTTTTGAGATTAAAATGTATGTTCTTTCTATAAATTCATAGGAGTCAGATCACAGGGTTATAAGAAAGTTTTATTTGTATTGTTTTAGGAATATCTAAACTATTTTCCAGAGATGATGAACCATCAAGAGTTAATGAGAATTCCTTTTCAAAAACATCCTTCCAACAGTTATTGTTTTCAGTCTTTGTGATATTAATAGTGTGAGATGTTACCGCTTGTAGTTTTTATTTGCCTTTCCATGATATCAGTGATGATGAACATTATTTCTTATACCAATGATCATCTTTATGTCCTCTTTGTAGTAGTATCTGTTCATCCATCTCCCCATTTACTGAGAAAATATTTCAGTTTTCCTTTTTGTAGATGTTTCCGAGTGCATTGTATATCTTATATATGACCCCTTTGTCAATATATGGTGTACAAATATTTTCTTCCTATCAAATGGTCTCTTTTTATAGTTTTCACTTCTTTCACACTGAAGATTTTTGTGTTGATGCACTCTTATTATATTTCTGTTTTTTATTTCTTTGCCAGTGAGGTCCTATCATTGAATATTACTCTGAGACCAAGATCTTATATTTATATAAATATAAATATTTATATTTATAAAATATAATTTATTTTATAAATTAAATAAATTGATAAAATTTATTTATAAACTCAAGAAATTTTATGGAGAAATATTTGCTATCAGGGTCTGTAGTTCATTTTGAATTGAACTTTACATAGGGTATCAGATAGAGATCTACATTTTTATGCATGTGGCTAGCCAGTTTTCTCAGAAGCATTTGCTGAAATATTTCTTCTTGCTCCATCCACTTCATACACGAGTTCATTTGTCATCAATTAGATGCCCATAGATTTGAGGGTTCTAAATTCTATACCGTTGATCTAAGATTCTTTTTACAGTATCATGCAGTTTTGCTTAATATAACTTTATAATGTTTTATCAGAATTACTTTGGCTATTGGATACTTTATGGTTCTATACTAATTTTAGAAATATTTGTTCTCTGCCCTTAAAGAATGCAATTGAAATGAATTTACATTTTATGAACATTTTAGGTATTTGTTTTTACAATGCATAAATATTTCCTTGTATCTTATGTCTTTTAGAAGTTAATTATAGTTTTCACTGGTCTCAACTTTTCTCAATTTTTTTTCAACTCTTCTCAACTTTTGAACATCAGTGGGAAAAAAGAAATGATTGCATGTTCAGATGTTATTTGTCAAGGTTGCAAACTCAGTGCAAGTTGGGAAACAACACAATGAGGAATTGAAGACATTATAGTGGAAATGCTAGAGAAAAGTTAGAAAAAATTTTTTGATATTTTATTTATGCAGGAAAATGAAAAATAACATTTCTGAAAATGCATTTGTTTGTTTTATTATGAGCACAAGTCTTCAAGAGTCCAGATACCAAAGCACAAGAGAGTAATTTTCAGGGTTGACTCACTCTCATTAGCTAAAGCTGCAAAGTGTACATAAGAGAGACAAGTTTGGGGCAAAGCTAGTGCAAATTATATTATTATTACTTTATTTAAGCACCACAGTTACAACTGTTCATGATTGAGTTTGTCATAGAACATAAATGACCCTTCACCAATGTACTTTTCCTGCCACCAATATACCAGTTTCACTTCCACCCACATATTCGCACCTGACTCTGGGGCAGGCATTTTATTTTTCTCTCTTCATTTTGACTATATTTGACACTATTATTTTTGCACTATTGTTAATAAAAGAGTACCATGCTTATCACTTTATTATTCCCTTTCAGCACCCAGTTCTTGTCAGGAGTGATAAGTTGCAATTATCCTTTTTATAGTGGTTCCTTCTCTATCCTAATGGCACTCACCACTCTTTGTAGCAAGCTTCCTACCATAGACTGGTCCTCCTGATCCTCATCTCTATTGCCTCTGGTTATTATTACTATGCTATCTTTAATTTTTTTATAATTTTATTGTAATCAAAGTGAATTACAAATATTTCACAGTAATAGTTAATGTACATAGTGACAATGAATCAGGGCCATTCCCACCACCAGTGTTATCCTCACTCCACCCATGTTCCCAGCATGCATCCCATATCTTCTCCTTTGCCCCCTGGACTGCCAGTGTAACTGGCCCCTCTTGTTGTAGATTGGGTATAAATTCTATTGTCCTTTACTTTGGGTTTGGTGTTTAAGTCTGATAATTTTTTATTTCTATTCAATGTTCATAAGACAGTTTGGTCCTGGTACCATCCATACCCACCCCCACAATCAATGAGCAGAACAAGATGATTCAAGTTATGTGATTCTGCTGGAAAAAAAGAAAAGAAAAAATAACTGGGAGGAGTCTGTCTAGAGGTTATAAATATCAATTTAAAAGAAGAAAGGGATGAGGCCAGAGTGGTGGCACAGTAGTAGGGTATTTGACTTGTATGGGGCTAACCTAGGATGGACTGCGGTTCGATCCCACAGTGTCCCAGAAAAATTTCTGAGTGTGTAGCCAAGAGTAAACCCTGAGCATCACCAGCTGTGGCCCAAACACCAAATAATAATAATAATAATAATAATAATAATAATAAATAATAATAATAATAGAAGAAGAAAGGGGAAAAAGAAGAAAAACATAACAAACAAAAAATCAAAACCAGTAACTACAAAAAGCACTGCAGCAACAAAAAAAACAACCACCAAATAATAACCATGAGAATGGAAAAAAAAAAAAGGGAAGGAGAGCTGGTGTGGCAAGGTTTGTGCCTTTTTTTTTTTTTTTTTTGCATAGGAACAGTAAGTATGTGGCTTTCCTCCAAAACGAAAAAGTCCACATTTATCTAAAAATATAATCACAGTCATAATTTTTGTTAAAATTGTGTCTTCATTCTGGAGTCATTTTCTTGAATTCCCCCACCCCACCAATATGTCATGTTTAAAACTAAAGGATAGCAATCTTTCTTTCAGTGAAGTACTTCACCATATGTTACAAATACAAACACACAAACTCTGACTAAAATATTCTACCATTAAAAAATGGCAGACTTATTTCTATATTTCTATTTTCATATCTAGTCTTGTATAATTATTTTTATAAGAGATAATATTGTTGAGGCATAAAAATGAATGTCTTGAAATACTAAATCTGTGAAATGAATAGACATTAATAAAAATTATAGCCAGATCAAAGTTTTCACCTATAACAAAATTTTCACATGATTTTAAGACAAAATAGAGCCCTGAACATCAATTTGTTGATTGAATCTATTACTAGTTTATTTATACCTGACATATAATCTTAGAAAATTGATACATGATTTTAGAATCACTCATTGAAAAGTATCTATTTTTAAGTTAAACAAAGCTCTTAGATGCAATTTTAACTACTAGAGTGACAAAATCATTGGCAGTTTCTTTTTTTTTTTTTTTTTTTTTTTTTTTTGGTTTTTGGGCCACACCCGGTGACGCTCAGGGGTTACTCCTGGCTATATGCGCTCAGAAGTCGCTCCTGGCTTGGGGGACCATATGGGACGCCGGGGGATCGAACCGCGGTCCGTCTCCTAGGCTAGCGCAGGTAAGGCAGGCACCTTACCTCCAGCGCCACCGCCCGGCCCCCATCATTGGCAGTTTCTATGGCAGCATTTCTCATTTCATGCCCTCGTCCCAGTTGCTTTATTATTTATAAATAATTTTCAATCAGTGTTAAAGCAGAAAACAACACCATATCACTCTATACATTACATAACTGTACTTAAGTAATTTCTAAGTATCATATCTAGCTAGGAAACTTAAGAGAGCACTGATATTAGCATATGTTCCCTTATAACTTTCAGGGGAATCAATAAGAGAAAAATCAAATAGCCTCAATAAAAATAGTTCATGCACTGATGATTGAGACAGTGTTGCTCTCATCAATATTGACGATTCTTAGCAACTGTTTCCACCACTGGATCAGCATGTGGGTACCACTGTTTATAACCACCTGGGCATGCTTTTTCTATTCTACAGGCTCCTTTCAGATATCCTCTAGATCTTATAGAAAACCTTTTGACCTTAAAATGAAATTTTTGTTTTGATACCAGTTCTCCTGTGTTAGAAGTGAATTTTTCCCTTTTATATCGTGCTCTTAAGAATTTTATTTAGGGGCTGGAGAGATAGCATGGAGGTAAGGCATTTGCCTTTCATGCCGAAGGATGTTGGTTCGAATCCTGGCATCCCATATGGTCCCTGTGCCTGCCAGGGGAGATTTCTTAGCATAGAGCCAGGAGTAACCCCTGAGTGCTGTCGGGTGTGACCCAAAAAACAAAAACAAAAAACAAAAACAAGCAAACAAAAAAACAAAAAAATTTTATTTAATGTTGTGGTGCTAGAGAATGTACAGTGCCTTGTACATGCAAGGCAAGTGCTTTACCACTAAGACGCAGCCTGAATCCTGATTTCACCATTTTTCTTTATTTTCACTCAAAAATGTCCAGAATCACCTTACTACCTATTTACACTAGCATGACATATTCATGAGCAGACTGAAAATATATTAAAAAATAGGATAAATAATTAACCTCTCAATAGTTACTATATATAGTATATATACTATATATATCAGTAGTTTTCAACATTTGTAAGATATGTAGAATTATATAGATTATATAATTATATATATAGAATATATATATATATATATATAAATATATGGCCACCTACAGTCATCATCAGTGGCTCCAGTCATCACCTAAAAATGGCATGCAGTGTTATACTGGTCAGTGACCACAACTGCACCCCATTGCACCAGTGTCTTTTTTTTGGGGGGGGGGCATTGGGTCACACCCAGCAGTGCTCAAGGGTTACTCGTGGCTCTACGCTCAGAAATCGCTCCTGGCAGGCTCAGGGGACCATATGCGATGCTGGGATTCGAACCACCATCCTTCTGTGTCCAAAGCAAACACCCTATCTTCACACTATCTCTCCGGCCCCCACCGTAATGTCTTTTTCAATGCATCTCCTAAGCCCAACAAATGCACTCCCTTCCATAGAGTTGGCAAGATTATTATTATTACAGAGGAATGAGTGGGAGGCAATGTTCCAATATGAATGGGAGAGTGAAGGTAGAAAAACATCCCATTGACTCAACCTAGACTACATGTGATTGAACAGCAACCATCCAACCCCAAAACCCAGATCCCATCCATAAAACCAACACAGTTCCCTGCATCAGCACCAGAAATCAAACTCCCCTCAGGGAGTCCCTAATACTGCTATGGCACCAGCTTGTGCCAGGTTGATATTGACCACAAAATAGCAACAACTTGTTCTAAGAGCAGACTGCCCTACCTCATCACCTAATGGTAAGATGAATTCAGAAGACACTTCATGTGCAAAACCGAGATCAAACAACCGTGACGGAACAGAACTCCTAGAACCATAAAGAAAGACTGGATTCTAGACTTTTTCCTATGACCTGTGCAAATACCAAGATCTCTAATTACAGAGAACTGATTTTGTCAACCACAAATGACCAGAACATTTCCTGGCATCAGTAAAGGACATTGGGGTTTGTCAATGAGCATGTCTGGAGCCTGTTCCCATAAAAATATGCTTTAAGAATGGAGAAATTTGGTATCTTTTAGGCCAAGGGAATTCCCTTTCCAATTTCCCCAATACTTACTGTGCTTATGCAAAAACAAACAAACACAAAACCTTGCCACACCAACCCTACATCCCCCCCTTTTGTTCCCTTTTCCCCCTTCTCTTATTGTAGTCATTGTAGTTGGTGTTTTGTTGTTGTTGTTGTTGTTTTTGTTTTTTTTTTGTCGTGTTTCTTGCCTGGTTGTTTTCATTTTTTTCCTTATTTTTTCTTCTTTTTCTTTTTCCCTTTTCTGCTTTAAATTGATATTGATAGCTCCTAGAACAGACCCCTCCTAGCATTCTTTCTCCCTGCCCCACCCTTTATTTCAACAGAACCAGAGGGCTTGAATCATTTATTTTTGCCTCGTAAGTGTAAGGGGGAAAAAAGTGGATGGTATCAGGAGCAAACAGTTGTATGAACACTGAATGGAAATAAAAAAAAGATCAGGCCCAAACACCAAACCCAAAGTCAGTGACATCAGATTGAATGCCCAATCCTCAACAAGCTATACACAGAGGGGACCAGCTACACTAACAGTCCAGAGTGCAAAGTGGGGAGGTATGGGATGCATGTTGGGAACAGGGGTGAAGGGAGGACAAATCTGGTGGTGGGAATGGCCCTAATTCACTGTCATTTTGTACCTTAAATATAACTGTAAAAGACTTTTAATTCACATTAGTCACAATAGAAGGAAAGAAGAAAGAAAGAAAGAAATAGAGAAAGAAAGAAAGAAAGAAAGAAAGAAAGAAAGAAAGAAAGAAAGAAAGAAAGAAAGAAAGAAAGAAAGAAAGAAAGAGAAAGAAAGAAAGAAGGAAAGAAAGAGAAAGAAAGAAAGAAAAAGAAAGAAAGAAAGAAAGAAAGAAAGAAAGAGAAAGAAAGAAAGAAAGAAAGAAAGAAAGAAAGAAAGAAAGAAAGAAAGAAAGAAAGAAAGAAAGAAAGAAAGAAAGAAATAAATAAAGAAAGAAAGAGAAAGAAAAAGAAAGAAAGAAGAAAGAAAGAAAGAAAGAAAGAAAGAAAGAAAGAAAGAAAGAAAGAAAGAAAGAAAGAAAGAAAGAAAGAAAGAAAGAAAGAAAGAAAGAAAGAAAGAAAGAAAGAAAGAAAGAAAGAAAGAAAAGAAAGAAAGAAAGAAAGAAAGAAAGAAGAAAGAGAAACAAACATCCCTCCCTTTATAGGCCACTTCCAAAGCTGGCCATGATCTTTCTTTCAATTGGCAAACAGTGTCTCTCAGTGGCCTCCTTATCTGTCCTGTGTTTAACCTTGCAATCCTTTTTATGACTAATTTTAGAAGCGTTAAGCAAAATCGTACACTGAAATATTACCTCCAGATAGCTAGCAACTACTTTCTTAGGAATATTCATTTCCTCCTCCAATTCTTGCATAATGAACATAGTCTCTGGAGTAGAGGAATAAGACATGAGTATTCTGGTACATTCACAGAAATGAGTTGTTTTGGAGAAGTCAAGGCAATTCCAGGAAAAGCTACTACAAAAAAAAAAAAAGGGAGGGAACAACACTGCTTAGGAGGGGTGGCTAACAAGTTCGACACAAAGAGCCAAATTTTTAAACTGTGAGAGTCAGAGAGTCACACCACGCAAAACAAACACTCACACAAAAGCATATAATTTTAACAATGATATATTCAACACATAAGAGGCAAAGAGCCGCATTCATTTTGGCCGGGAGCCGCATGAGGGTCGAGAGCCGCGTGTTCGCCACCCCTGGTAGAGGAAGAAGAGACTAGAGCGCAAAAGGGAAAAGTAAGGAGAAGGAAAAGAGAGGTAAGATTTTATTCTTCTTAGGATCATGGTATTTGGAGAAGTCCAAATAGAATTCCAATAGATTCGAGGAAAGAATAAAACTGATAGCAAAGTTTCAAATTAAGAATCAAAGAAAATTGAATGCTACCTGTCCTACATTCCTTTCCCCAAGAGAATATCAAATCAAACAAATAAGTGACTTGATCTAAATAACTACTCAATAAAACTCTGAAGTTATATTTATTAGCTGGTGATTTCTATTTATATGTATATGGTCTTGTAATATTTAACAATGGATAAATAACAATCACATAAATAGGCTCAAGCATACAAGTGGCAAATATAGTAAGAAATGTGTAAAATCCTGGGGCCGGAGAGAACATGGAGGCAAGGCATTTCCCTTTCATGCAGAAGGTCGGTGGTTCGAATGCCGGCATCCCATATGGTCCCCCGAGCCTGCCAAGGGTGTAGAGCTAGGAGTAAGCCCTGAAATGTGTAAAATCCTGAATGTATTCAGAGTCTAGAGAAGGAATTAGGTGGACCTCAGTGAATGAAGTGCCTTTTCTTCCTTTCCCTTTCTTTTCCATCCCAGTTTCTTCTCTTCCTTCCCCTTCCCTATTCATCTCTCTCCTCTTCTTGAACTTTATTGTTCTTTTTTTTTTTCTTCTAGATTGGCTGTTCCCCTCTTTCTCTAGCTATTTCCATACTGTTCCACTTCTAATTCTTTCAGTTGACTTTGTTCCATGCTGTGGCTGTCTTTGCCCTGATTCTGATTAAACTTTTATTTTTTTTAATGACTTTGAGTACCAGGATCATCTAATGAATGAGTTGGCCCATGGTGAGCAAACAGGACAAAAGAGAAAGGAACATTGTTTTTACAGGGTCATTTAGGTCTTCCTATATATCATAAAATAAGGTCTTATGCAACTTTGTTTTGGTAGTGGTTTTTGGGTCCCACCCAGCGGCACTCAAAGGTTACTCCTGGCTCTGTGCTCAGAAATTGCTCCTGGCTCAGGGGACCATACAGGATACCTAGGATTGAATTTAGATCCAACCTGGGTCAGCTGCATACAAGGCAAACTCCACAGCACTGTGCTATCACTCTGACCCCATGTTACACAACTCTTAAAGAAAGAGAATATGAGCACAAATAACCAAAGAATATAGCTATTACAACTTCTGATTTGCTGAACTTTTAGTACTGTACTGGCACAAACCAAAATAAAAATAACAAATAGTTATTTACTGTACGATTGAGTGATAATGGACTCTGTTACTTCTTATCTTTTACTGTTCATTTATTTTTCCCACTTTTTTTTCTTTGCTGTTTTTACTTAAAACATGAGTGTGACTAGTCAAACTAGTCAAACTAGGGTCAAAGTTCTTGATTGTGGTGCTTTCATACTTAAGAGTCAGACCTCAGCAAACATTGTACACTTTCTTGCAGTGTGAAGACTGCAAACATCAGATTTTCCTATATTGCACATTTCTATATTAATGATTGGAGACAAATTTTAAATCTTTGATCAATTATTTTTTTCATAGATCATTTTGGGATTCTCTGAGCCCATATATATTCATCTATATTATTCTAAAAATGACAGATTGATAAACCATAAAAGATATTTTGTTTTATAATACATATCAGAAATGGGTGCATCTACTATTGAAAATTAACATTCATGAAAATAATAACTTTTAATAAAGATATATTTCTTGATTGCCTTTTCAAAAAGATGAAATAATAAGTATTCTTAAGCTTCTGAATAAAGAGATTCTCCCAGAAAATGAATGAGAAAGAGGAGCAAAATATCAGTGTATGTTTCCCAAGACTCCTCTTTTCTTTGAAATCTGTAAACAGTAAATATGCTTATAAAAATCAGTTAAAAGATATCTCTATAACCAGAAAAATTAAAAACTTTATGTTATTTCTTTATGTCTGAATTCTTTTGTATCTTATATTTATAAGAAATCAACATTATTGTAATATATTTAAAAATAATTATTTTCTTTATATATATTTTTTGATTAAGCATATACCAACTGCCAGTTCTTCCAGGATTATTCTAGGCAAAACACATACTTAATTTCATGGTGTTTATAGTATTGATTCAATGATCCAATAGGTAATTAACACTTGATAAGGGACTTTAAGAAAACTAAATGTGTACAATAGTAGTAAAAAAAATCACAAGATGATTTTGTTGTACTCTGAAAGTTGAAATATTCAGGGTTATATGAAAATTAGATAAAGAATTTGTTTGAGGAATTTGCTTAAACTTGAGAAACAGGAGAAATCTTAAGCTGGGTTTTTTCATACCAAAGGAGTTACTTCCAGAGGTGATGGTCAACAATTGCTTAAAAGAAAGTTTTGCATTTGTTTGTTTGTTTGTTTGTTTTTGTTTTGGGGCCACCCCAGGGTGCTCAGGGGTTACTCCTGGCTATCTGCTTAGAAACAGCTCCTGGCAGGCACAGGGGACCATATGGGACACCGGGATTCGAACCAACCACCTTAGGTCCTGGGTCGTCTGATTGCAAGGCAAAGACAGCTGCACTATCTCTCCAGCCTCAAGGTTTTGCTTTTTATTTTTTTTAAAAAAAAGTGTGTGATGCATAACTCAAATCCAAGATGTTGTATGTAAATTATGTGTTCCACTTCTGAATTATTTTCCCTGCTCAGGACTTTGAATTTTATATGAAAAAAAAAATGAAAAGCCAGTAAATGTTTAACTATATATATAAATATATAAATATAAATAATGTTTAACTATATATATATAAATATATATAAATATAAATAATGTTTAACTATATATATATATAAATATTTAACTATATAATTCAATAAGGTTATACAAAGAATACTCTGAATATGTAGGTTAAAGCAACATAAAATATCCAAGAAATAGCAAGGAGTCAGAAAGGGCTGCATCCAACATGGTGAACATAAAAATAAATTATTGATCAGTGGGAGGTAAAGAACAAGAGCAGAGATTATGTGTCTGCTTACTCACTCTTTTGCCTTCAGGGATCCACATTCATTCATTTTAGTAACTCAGGGAAAATGATAAACTACTCTGCTCCACAAAAATTTATTAGTTTGGAACACAAAACTGAAAAGAATTAATATTACTGCTGTAAGAAATTATCAGCTCATGAAAAAGCTAGACAGCATAAAAAACTAACATGCTTCTATTGGTTCTGGTCCATGGTGTCCCCTGAAGTATAATTGTTTTAATTTCCCTCCTATCTCTCTGGTTTTATCATTTATGTTCTGGAAATCAATATATTTTTAGCTATAATTATTACTTCTGATCTTGTAGCTAGTTATGTAAGCAATGGTACTTAATACCTCCCTAACCTTCAAATTATATTAAAAAAAAACAATAAGCAATATTTACAGGGTACAAACAACACTAATGTTCCTTAGAATTTCCAATTTAATTTCTTTGAAAACTGAGATGACCCTGAAAATTCAGGATTCTCTGAATATAATATTTTTAAGAGAAATATATGGCTGTGTTTTTGTTAGAAACTTGTAGGGATGGGACAAATACTGTGCTTCACCACATTTCTCATTACCATAGCAACTTCTAATATTTTATGTTCAACAAATCAGTTGTACTACTTAGTAAATGTTTAGATAGAGTCAAGATTCAGAAGCTTTCTTTTAAAAAAAACTGAAGCCTCATAAACATTGACACAAAGAATTAAATTTTACTAAACAGGATAACTTTGTTCCTACAATAGGAAATTTTATTTTGGTTTCTGTATTACATAGTAGCTCTTTATTGGCCACCTGAAAGTGCTAAAAACGTTTACAACCAAGTATTCTGAACTTTTTATATATGTAACAAACATTCTTTATGTGAACCACTGCTTTGTCAATTATTTCACTTATGACAACCTAATTTTTTTTTTCAGAAAATGTTGCTTGTTAATATTTACTTTGTGAAACTGCTTTATTTGTTTCTCTATTAGAAACCAGAGGCAAGTCGTTTCTGACTGCAAAGTGACAGGCATTTTTTTTTGTATTCATCTATGTCTCTAGATATCATAGAAATTTTCACAAAAGGTTTTTTTAGTTTAGAGTGAGTGATAACATGTTAACAAGAGAAACATAGTAAGTGTTTCACATTCCTAAATGTTTCTAAACAGACAGTATTCCAATATGGAGAAATGAAAATAGTGGGTAAAGAAAAAGAAAGGGAGAAGAATTTGGTTTACTTCTTTTACTAGGAAAGAATATATATACAGAGCATATGATAGATAATATGAATGACACATCAATCATGGTTTTATTTATAGGTACTGAGGAAGGGGAGGGAAAGAATAAAAAAGAGAGTACACCTCTCAAGAGAAGTGCTATAAGCAGTATGTGCTCAGGCACTATGTGCTGAGGCAACACTTAAACTCCTCTTAGTTTAAACTGTAAAGATTTCCACCACCTTTGGTAGTGACACTGATACCCTAATTGGAACTAAAAATATATAATTAAATAAAGGAAATAACTCAAGATAGAAAAATGCAAACTCCTGGGCTTTGAAATATTTATTTTTTCCAAGCTAATTTAAAGTGAGTACAATTGGTTAAACGTAATTTCTGACAAAATCAATAAAATTCTGGATGCAATTTAGAAAATATTAATACAATATAAATAGTTTTGTGAGATAAACTGTACCAAGGGCAGATAATACATTTACTTTACTTTGATTTATATGAAGTTTATATGATTTGGTATTTTTTTGTTGTTAGAATTGAGGGAGTTCACTGCACTATTTGAAACAGAATCAATGTTTATGTCTAACATTTGATTTTCTCATTCTGAGTTAATTTTATTAGATGAATGACTGCTTTTACATGTCATTTTAAATCAATAGAAGCTTGACCTATTTCCATTCCCACACAGTATGTGAACCTGCCTTTTGTCCACACCCTCTTCAGCACTTGTTTCTAATCTGTCTGATATAACCCATTCTCACAAGCATGAAGTAATGTCTCATTGTAGATTTGATTTACATTTCTCTGGCAACTAGTGATGAAAAGAATTTTTTCTTTTATGTGACAAATAGATATTTGTATTTCTTCTTTGGAGAAGTGTCTGTATCTTCTACCCATTTTTATGAGGCTGTTTGGATTTTGTTTTTGATTTCTGCGAGATCTTTAACCTGGATATCTGCTCTTTGTTAGATATATGATGTGTAAATACTTTCTTAGGTAGAAGGTACCTTTACTGTAAAAGCCGTTTCATGTGAGAAGTTGTATTTAGTTTGCTTTCCTTGTTTGGGTATCTGTTCTTTTTTGTGTATTTCATGGCTTCTGACCTAATTCCATTTTGAATTCATATTTGTATGAAGCATAAAATAGTTATCGTTTTCTTCTTCATGTGGCTTTCTATTTTTCTCAATATGTTAAAGAGACGTTCCTCATTTTATGTATGATCTTTGCTTCTTTATTGTCTCTCTACATACATGTGGATTTACAGTAAGACTCATTCTTAATGTGGTTTTTGTATTGTAGCCAGTATTTATTTATTTTTGGTTTTGGGGCCACACCCAGTGACACTCAGGGTTACTCCTAGCTCTGTGCTCAGAAATGCCCCTGGCAGGCACGGGGGACCCTATGGCATGCTGGGATTCGAACCACCGTTGCTCCAGGGTCGGCTGCTTGCAAGGCAAACACCCTATTGCTGTGCTAACTCTCCAGCCCCTGTAGCCAGTATTTTTGGCTTTCTAAGTTATTTGAAACAAAGTAGAGCATTTATATCTCATTTGTTAAGGATGTAATAAGCCAAGAGACATTGATTAATAATTTAGTTAAGGAATTTAATTCTGTTTAACATTTAGTTAAGACTATTTGGGTGTGGGGGGAGGGAGTTGGTTCACACCTGGCAGTGCTCAAAATAACTTCCGGCTCTATGTTCAGAAATCACTTCTGGTGGTGCTCAGGGACCATATGGGATGCTGAGGATTGAGCCTCGGCTATAGCTTTGGCCCCCATTTGTGCATTTTTTTAAATATTTTTATTAAAACCATTGCGATTTATAAGTCCTTTATATATATATATTTACATATATATATAGTGTTTCAGACATACAATTAATCAGGGTCAATCCCACCACCAGTGTCTATCTCCCTCCACCAGTGTTCTCCAAGTGTATCCCATATCACCCCCTGTTTCCCAGCCTGCCAGTAAAACAGGCCCATTTTAAATTTAAGTTGTTAAAGTTTGGGTCTCTTGATTCCATTATTGTTTCCTTTGACTTGACTAGTTCTGTCCTATTTTTAAACTACCAATGTACCTGAGACCACGTGGCCCCAGCCCCTATTTTTTCATATTTGTGTTTTTCCTCTTACACTGTTTATTTCCTTTATTTAGGTATTTTTTTAAAAGATTTTTAGAAGGCTTCAGTCATCATAATCTAACCCATGGTGAGTGAGTCTGAAGCAGGGTCACCACAAGAGTTAATAAACCGAGACATTCATATAATAAAAAAGCCTGGAGTGGGATGGCTTTCAGCGTCATGGCCCAAAGCCCACCAAACAGACCTCTTTTTATTGAACAATTCAATTCACAACCAGGCAGTGCAGGGTCCAGTGACAAAGTACAAGCAAATCCAGACTAGGTGGCTCTTTTATGTGTAAAGAGGGGTGGGTGAAAAAGAAGAATGGGCTGGGGAAAGTCATTGTTTTAGGTAAAACAGGTGTAGTCCAACATACCTTTATCTATGATTCTTAAAAGAGATCTAAAATCATTAAACTTAAATAAACCATATGCAAAAAATACATGATAATGTTCATGCATATGTTGCTTACATTAATTGCTTTCATAAGTTATTTACTACAACACAATTTGGATTCTATTTATTTGAAATTTAACATATGTTCAGACCAGCTATGAAAATGATTGAAAGCAATAAATGTGTAAACCATCAGTTTACATGTTTATTTTTTCTGACAGAATTGGCATATACTTTTATGTATCCAGAAATAATGTAATACTGATACAAACATTTATCATGCTGATATCCAATATGGTATAAAAATGTACATTGTTATCAAAAGTTTGTGTTTTAAAAAATGATCCATAGAGGGGCCGAAGTGATAGCACAGCAGTAGGGCATTTGCCTCCACTTGGCCAATTCAGGATGGACCTTTATTCAATACCTGGTGTCCCAAATGGTCTCCCGAGCCAGGAGCAATTTCTTTTCTTTCTTTATTTAAACATCTTGATTACAAATATGATTGTGATTAGGTTTCAGTCATGTAAAGGACACCCCCCTTCACCAGTGCAACATTCCCACCACCAATGTCCCAAATCTCCCTCCATCCCACCCCACCCCCACCTGTACTCTAGACAGGCTTTCCAGTTCCCTCATTCATTCACATGATTATGGTAGTTCTCAGGTAGTTATTTCTATAACTGCACTCATCACTCTTTGTGGTGAGCTTCATGGAGTGAGCTGGAAGTTCCAGCCCTCCTTTCATTGTCTCTGAGAATTGTTGCAAAGATGACTTTTATTTTCTTAAAACCCATAGATGAGTGAGATTATTCTGCATCTCTCTTTCTCCCTCTGACTTATTTCACTCAGCATGATAGATTACATGTATATTCATGTATAGAAACATTTCATCACTTCATCTCTCCTGACAGCTGCATAATATTCCATTGTGTATATGTACCACAGTTTTTTTAGCCATTCGTCTGTTGAAGAGCATCTTGGTTGTTTCCAGGAGCGAGTTCTAAAAGCATAGTCAGGAGTAACCTCTGAGCGTCACAGGTTGTGGCCCAAAAAGAAGAAAGGAAGGAAGGAAGGAAGGAAGGAAGGAAGGAAGGAAGGAAGGAAGGAAGGAAGGAAGGAAGGAAGGAGGGAGGGAGGGAGGGAGGGAGGGAGGGAGGGGGAGGGAGGGAGGGAGGGAGGGAGGGAGGGAGGGAGGGAGGAAGGAAGGAAGGAAGGAAAGAAAGAAAGAAAGAAAGAAAAGAAAGAAAGAAAGAAAGAAAGAAAGAAAGAAAGAAAGAAAGAAAGAAAGAAAGAAAGAAAGAAAGAAAGAAAGAGAGAGAGGAAGGAAGGAAGGAAGGAAGAAAGAAAGAAAGAAAGAAAGAAAGAAAGAAAGAAAGAAAGAAAGAAAGAAAGAAAGAAAGAAAGAAAGAAAGAAAGAAAGAAAGAAAGAAAGAAAGAAAGAGAGAGAGAAAGAGAGAGAGAAAGAAGAAAGAAAGAAAGAAAGAAAGAAAGAAAGAAAGAAAGAAAGAAAGAAAGAAAGAAAGAAAGAAAGAAAGAAAGAAAGAAAGAAAGAAAGAAAGAAAAAGAAAGATTCATAGATACAAAAGGACATTTTATTTTTATTTGTTGTGTAGTGTGATTTTTGTGTGTTTATTGTTTGTCTTGGATGCCACACCCAAAACAGTGGTGTTCATGGATTACTCCTGTCTCTGAACTTAGAATTCACTCCTGACAGACTTGGAGGACTAAATAGGGAACCCAGGTTAACAACACGCAACGCAAATTGCCCTACCCACTGTTATCGCTCTGGTCCCCAAAAGGATATTGTACAATGATAGAAATAATCTATTATTAAAACAAATATTACTTTTTTATTACATCAGGTTGTCTTCCTGCATCTAAATTATGTTAACTGGTGGAGATAGATAAATTACTATGATAATTCCTAGTATTAAAAACTAATAGTGTGATTGAATATTATCCTAATAAGATTAAAAACAAGATTCTAGTGTCAGAGTGATAGCAATACTCTTTTTGGTGAGCTTTAAACCCTAGGTTGGCCTGCCTGACCTTTGTCTCTATTGTCTCTAAGTATTATTACCAAGCTATCTCTTTCTTTTTTTCTTTTAGCCCAAAAGGAATGAGATTATTCAATGTCTGTTACTTTCCCTAAGGCTCATTTCATTCAGCAAATGGTCTCCAAGTCCATCCGTGTATAAGCAAATTTCATGACCTTATTTTTCTAACAGCAGCATTGTATTCCATGGCATAGATGTACCACAGTTTTAGTGACTCATCTCTTGTCTGGCACTTGGGTCTGGCACTTCATTTCCAGATTCTGGCTATTGTAAGTGATGCTGTACTGAACATAGGAGTGCATGGGGCATTTTTATATATTGTTTTTGTGTTTCTGAGGTACATCCCTAAGAGTGGATTCTGTTTGCGAGTTTGGAGGATCTGTGCATCTGTGTTCATCAAGAATATGGACCTACAATTATATTTGTGGTATCATTGTCTGTTTTTTTGTATCAGAGTGATGTTAGCTTCATAGAAACTATTTGGTATTGTTTCTGTTTTGTTTTGTTTTCCAATTTCCAGGAATAGCTTGAAGAGGATTAGCAGTAGATCCTCTATAGAGATTTGAAATAATTCACTGTTCAGGTATCCTGATCCTCTTGGTCCAGTTTGGAAAGTTGTAAAATTCCAGGAATTTATCTACTCCCTCCAGGTTCTCCTGTTTGTACCAGACAGATTTCAAAGTAATCTCTGATTACCCTTTGAATTTCTGTAGTGTCTGCAGTGACCTTGCCCTTTTCATATCTGATTCTGCTTTTTAAGCTCTCTCATTCTCTCTCTCTCTCTCTCATTCTCTCTCTCTCTCTCCCCCTTTGTGAATCTTGCTAATGGTCTATCAATCTTGGTTTTTTTTATTTTTTTTATTTTGAATTATGAGAACAAAAGATGCAAAGAAAGAGGACAAGGTAAAGTTACAATGGAAGGACAATCACCCATAACATAATTCTCAGAAGTCCCCTTGCTGATATCTTAACTTTGAACTTTCAGCCAAAGAACGTTAAGATAAATAAAACAGAATCCATGTACAATTACTTTGTCCCTTA